>NC_041392.1:290379517-290459709 GCF_002162155.2 Triticum dicoccoides
CCGCCCCGCCGGAGCCGCCGCCCCGCCCGCACGCTCGCCGAGGTTCGCCGCCGCCTCGAAATCCGTGCCCAGTTGTTTTAGAAAACCGATCGGTTTTCTGTCGGTTTTTTTAGTTTCGGTTTTTTTAAATAGATCGGTTTTCCGATTTATTTAAATAGCGAGCGTTCGTCCGTTCGTTCGTTCTAGCGAACGTTCGTCGTTTTTCTATTTCTCGGATTAAATCCGTGATTTTTCTGATCGCGATTCCTGATCCGATTTTCGTTTTAGTGTAACTTTTCGCTCATTTATCGGAATCAGGCGATTCAAGCGCCTGGAGTTTCGTCTCGAAACCCTCTATCCGTTTAACCAACTTAAACAAGATTTTGCTACTATAAAATTCACCCTAGATCCAGATTAGTAGAACGAAGTTGTTTTCTTTCGCCGTTTGACTTTCGTTGCTTCATTCGATTTGATTCTTTTTGCTAACCGGAGTTCTTAAGTTGGACCTTCTGGTTAGATCTCTTACTTGAGTTTTACCTATGCATTAGATGAGTACTTATTGTATGCTTGTTTGTTTGTCTGCGATAGAATACCCGGAGTGCGCCGCTTGTTACTTCGAATCTCTAGGTTTCCTGGATCATCAGCAAGGCAAGTAACACTTTGATCATACCTTTCCTACTACCCCGTTTTATTGCATTAGATCAATCCTCACACATTGCATGATTAGGATCTAATTAAATTGTGGGATGGGAAGTAGTTGAGGTAGTACCTATTACCTATTTATTATCAAACCTTTGGGAGTTACTTCTACGTTTGCTTATTATGCCATGCTATGCTTGTAGACGTGGATTGGGTGAGTGATATCCATGACAGATGTGAGTTTGGTTAATTAATGGTTTATCTAAGGTGGCAACTTAAACACACATCTGGGTGGATTGAGGCACCTGGGTATTCCAGGACTTGCCTGTTTTCTTTTGGACCGCCACCCAGGCTCAAAGGGATCATGAGACTATTCATACTAGAAACTTCCGTGTGCAGCCACAAGCTATTATGGGCTCTAGCATAGTTGACTAAGTCATGCGAACTCTTACAGTGGTAGACTAGCAGATGTAGGGGATGTAGGTGGTACGGTTTACCCGATCGTAAGGTGCTAGCGCTTCTGAAAGACTATGTCTCGGTCATCCGTCTTCTCAAACACCATGTAGTGCGAGAAACCAAACGGAGGCGATCGAGTCTTGTGGGGAAAAGTGCGCAAACCTCTGAAAAGTGTAATAAACTAATCATGGTTAGCCGTGTCCCCGGTTATGGACATCTTGAGTATCTAGTACCTGGATTTTCATGTGAATCTCAACATGTTACTCTAAATTAATTTTGTTGGGTTTTGTTTAATGATGATGCTTAATTGGGATTGAGAATGCTGTCAACCATTCTCAATGTTTAACAACTACCATGATAGTAATTAAATTTTATTCCTTTGAAGTAGGGAAAAATTGGCTTTACGCAAAACTCTAACCATAGAGCTTTCCACCAGCCAAATATGCATATAGTATAGCTGTTTCATTCCATTATTCTCTATGTGTTACCTTGCTAGCATATTCCATGTGCTGGCCCGTTTCGGGCTGCAACGTTAGTGTTGCAGACTTTTCAGACGATGATTAAGGAGTTTTAGGTCGTGGTTCTATACATAGTGATGCAGTTGGAGTTGATGGACTCACTTATCTTCCAAGCTTCCGCTGTTATCGTTTTTAGATGGCCTTAAGCCATATTTATTGTAATAAGTTTTCTTTTGAGACACTCGATGTAATAAGTGTGTGATTGCTCTGTTATAAATCCTCCAAGTACTGTGTGGTGTCAGCATTACTGATCCAGGGATGACACCGGAGCATAGAGATCAGACTGTTTGAGGTCTGGTCGCTACATCAATGAGCTATGGGGATGCTCATCGATTGATGCTAATGCAAGGAGTAGGGATTGCCATGCAACGGATGCACTAGAGCTATAAATGTATGAAAGCTCAACAAAAGAAACTAGTGGGTGTGCATCCAACTTGCTTGCTCACGAAGACCTAGGGCATTTGAGGAGGCCCATTATTGGAATATACAAGCCAAGTTCTATAATGAAGATCATGGTGCTACTTTGAAGCACAAGTGTGGAAAAAGGATAGTAGCATTGTCCCTTTTTATTTCTTTTTTTGGTCCTTCATTTTTTTGGCCTTTTTTTGTTGGGATAATGCTCTATTAAATGATGATCATCACACTTCTATTTATTTACAACTCAATGATTACAACTCGATACTAGAAGAAGGTATGACTCTATATGAATGCCTCCGGCGGTGTACCGGGATATGCAATGAATCAAGTGTGACATGGATGCAAAATTATGAACGGTGGCTTTGCCACAAATACTATGTCAACTACATGATCATGCAAAGCAATATGACAATGATGAACGTGTCATGATAAATGGGATGGTGGAAAGTTGCATGGCAATATATCTCGGAATGGCTATGGAAATGCCATAATAGGTAGGTATGGTGGCTGTTTTGAGGAGGATATAAGGAGTTTTATGTGTGAAAGAGCGTATCATATCACGGGGTTTGGATGCACCGGCGAAGTTTGCACCAACTCTCAATGTGAGAAAGGGCAATGCACGGTACCGAAGAGGCTCGCAATGATGGAAGGGTGAGAGTGCGTATAATCCATGGACTCAACATTAGTCATAAAGAACTCACATACTTATTGCAAAAATCTACAAGTCATCAAAAACCAAGTACTACGCGCATGCTCCTAGGGGGATAGATTGGTAGGTAAAGACCATCGCTCATCCCCGACCGCCACTCATAAGGAGGACAATCAAAGAACACCTCATGTTTCAAATTAGTTACATAATGTTTACCATACATGCATGCTACGGGACTTGCAAACTTCAACACAAGTATTTCTCAATTTGACAACTACTCAACTAGCACAACTTTAATATCACTACCTCCATATGTCAAAACAATCATCAAGCATCAAACTTCTCTTAGTATTCAACACACTCATAAGAGAATTTTATTATTAATCTAGTAGGCCAAACCAAACTGATAATTCGAAGAGACTTGCAAAGATAACCAATCATACATAAAAGAATTCCGAGAAGATTCAAATATTGTTCATAGATAAACTTGATCATAAACCCACAATTCATCGGTCTCAACAAACACACCGCAAAAGAAGATTACATTGAATAGATCTCCACAAGAGAGGGGGGGAACTTTGTATTGAGATCCAAAAAGAGAGAAGAAGCCATCTAGCTAATAACTATGGACCCGTAGGTCTGAGGTAAACTACTCACACTTCATCGGAGAGGCTATGGTGTTGATCTAGAAGCCCTCCGTAACCGATGCCCCCTCCGTAGGAGCTCCGGAACAGGCCCCAAGATGGGATCTCGTCGATACAGAAAGTTACGGCGGTGGAATTAGGGTTTTGGCTCCGTATCTGATCGTTTGGGGGTACGTAGGTATATATAGGAGGAAGAAGTACGTCAGTGGAGGAACAGGGGGCCCATGAGGGTGGAGGGCGTGCCTGGGGGGTAGGCGCGCCCCCCTACCTCGTGGCCTCCCTGTTGATTGCTTGATGTAGGGTCCAAGTCTCCTGGATCATGTTCGCTGAGAAAATCACATTCCCGAAGGTTTCATTCTGTTTAGACTCCGTTTGATATTCCTTTTCTTTGAAACCCTAAAATAGGCAAAAACAGCAATTCTGGGTTGGGCCTCTGGTTAATAGGTTAGTCCCAAAAATAATATAAAAGTGCATAATAAAACCCAATAATGTCCAAAACAGTAGATAATATAGCATGGAGCAATCAAAAATTATAGATACGTTGGAGACGTATCAGTTATTATTAAAGCATCCCCTACTTGCTTGTTTCGAGGATGATATCTAAGCTATTATTACCATTGCTTCTTCAGGACCGGATGGAGAGGGCGAAGAAGATCCAGTGTCTGGCTCCGCTGCCTGAAGAACCGGTCATCCCGCGTTTAGAGAAGAAGCTGGTGCCAGCGCCCTATAAGGCGCCGACGAAGAAGGCCACGGAGAAGGCCAAGGGGGTCCGTAGTGGCCCCTGCCGCAAGGGCGCTTCGGACGTGACGTCCGAAGACAAGACCCATTCCTCCGTCACCGAAGACAACGACGATGAGGAGGAGAAGAGCGACTCTCCCTCTGATGGAGGGAGGAAGAAGAGGGCGGCCTCCACAATTCTGGAGGTGGAGGCGCCCAAGAAGGGAAAAGGCCCGTTCGTGGGCAGCTCCGCATGGGACGTCGACAATAGTCCGGAGCGACGCCCCCGTACCAAGCCTCGGGCCGTATAGTAACTGCTAAGACTCGTACATGCCCATAAATCTAACCTCTCCTCTTTGTTGTATTGACATGATTAATTATGCTATTGCAGTGCGGCCCATGACAGCTCCCAGCGATCCTAATCAAGAGGCTCGTTGGACTCAAAGGAGATGGCTAGCAAGACACTGCTGGACGCTTACTCTCCCAAGGCCATGGGAGACGACGAGGTGCTCTCCCA
Source organism: Triticum dicoccoides (assembly GCF_002162155.2). Classification (NCBI taxonomy): domain Eukaryota; kingdom Viridiplantae; phylum Streptophyta; class Magnoliopsida; order Poales; family Poaceae; genus Triticum; species Triticum dicoccoides. The sequence goes on from NC_041392.1 coordinate 290,384,054, forward strand.
ACGGACCTTCCTAGGCTGGGGAGAGGCTCAGGAGGCGCTAGAAGGCAAAGCCTCCGTCGCCGAACACCAGGGGGAGCCAATCCCCATGGAGACTGGGGGTGAGGGCCGTATTCAGTTCGGCCCTCAACCGGACTCGATTCCAGGCACCGATACGGCTCCAGAATCCGGCATGCAACCTCCTTCGAAAGAAGGGGTATGCCTATTCCACCGGTGACCCTTGTCCAACCAGGGGCACCAGATAATCTGCTGGAAGCGCTGCGAGGCGCTTCCATTGTGGATGAGCACCGTGTTCTTATGGGCACATTGATTAAGAGGGTTCAGTCCGCCAAGAGCAGACTAACTGAAGCCTGCAGCAGCCTGCTGACAGGTTTTGATGTAAGCAATGTAGAAAGAGAATATCCCAATATAGACAGTACCCCCTGAGACACTGTCCGGTGTTCGGAAAGAAAAGCCGGGCAGAGGATCAATCCATTATTGCAGGAAACTAACTAAATTATCTGTAATGAATACGCAGGCGTCGCTGTTGGCCGCCACCTCACATACTGCCGAGGTCTCCAAACTGAAGTGGAGACTGGAGCAGGCCGAGGAGGAGCTCGCCCAGGTGAGGAGGCAGCTTCAAGAAAAACAAGGTATGTGCTAACCCGTTATGTATTAAAAAATGCATTTGAATGAAGTGTCATGATATGTACAGAAGCGACGACCAAGGTAAAGGCCCTGAGAACGGCTCTGGTCGAAGTCGGAGGGAAGGCTGTCAAGTAGTAGGCTGCTCGGAAGAAGCTCAAGGCCCGGGTCAATGAGGTCCAACAGGAGCTCCAGCATGCGGTGAAGAAGTGCGAGGCCTTGGAGCGCGATGCATCGGTTCGAGAGACTGAACTCGCCAAGGCTCGTCAGAGTGCGGAGGCAGCCCGGAATGAGGCCCAGGGCGCCCTCCAGGAGATCCAGGAGGCCAGGAAGATCACGGCGGGTAAGGCATTCAATATGCAAAACAACAATGTGAAGATGAAATATCTTTTACTAACCCAGATCCGGAGTTCTCCAGCAGCTTTTACTGATCTGCCATGCAGTGTGGCTGACACCGCAGAGTTCTTCCGAGCCGAAGAAGGGTGCTCCACGGAGAAGCTATTCCGGTCGCAATATCTCACGCCAGAATATCTGGTGCCCTTCAACGATTAGCTAAAACAGCTGGTCAAGCGGCATAGGGTGGCCGAACTGGCCATGAAGGATTTAATAATCTGATTGTGGCCACCCAAAGCTATACCCGGCAGTTACTTCGGCCTCATGAAGCGACTGCTGGATGCCTGTCCTCGGCTGGACGTCGACAAGCGGTCCATACGCATCGAGGGCGCACGTCTGGCCTTCTCCTATTGCAAGGTCTGGTGGGCGAAGCTGGACGCTGTCAAATTAGCGACTGAGGGGCCGCCGGAGGGCAAGGAGCACCGCACAACCGAGCCATACTTCGGCGATGTCTTGGAGGGGTCCCGCATTGTTGCGGATCATTATGCGAAAGACACTGTCTTTGAATGAATGTATTAGAGCTCCCTCTACCTTGTATGATAAAACAAAGTGACTGTGCAATATAATGTTGGTTATGTTTTTAAATTTTTACTTCCTGTGAGGCCGTGTTGTATGAAATCTGAGGGTTAACCAGTCGTCGGCTTCTGCCCCACCACTACTAGGAAAAGGCCTACTAATGGTGCACCAGTTTTGCGTACTAATGGCGCACTACTGGTGCGCCATTAGTATCACGCCACTAGTATTTTTTACTAATGGCGCACCACTGGTGCGCCATTAGTATACTAATGGCGCACTTTGGTGCGCCATTAGTATACTAATGGCGCACCAATAGTGCGCCATTAGTATGCCTAGAGGTGCGCCATTACTATCTGACTTAGTAATGGCGCACCACATAGAAGTGCGCCATTAGTAATAAAAAAAATTCAAATTTTTTTTAGTTTTTTTTTGAAAAAAATTATTTTTTTTAAAAAAATTCAATTTATTTTTATTTTTTTCTTAATCTCGGGTCACTATGGCTTAATCTCAAGTCAATATGCTTAATCTTAGGTCAAATCGCACTCTATGGTCAAACTTCCCGGAAGGTCACCCATGCTCACACTACTCCAGCCCAAGCACACTTAACTTCATAGTTCTTTCCAACCCCAGCACCACCTCACTTCACAGGCACTTATTGATATATCTATCATATCAATCCTATTAAACCTTGCTGATGTCTAGGACTTTGTTCATGTTCATGAGTATGATGAAATTTTGAAAAAATATTTCAAACTTCCCGGTCATATTGCGTATCATATTTTCAAAAATAATTCAATTTTTTTTCGAAACCAATTTTTTTTTGTTACTAGTGGCGCACCTAGCATACGGTGCGCCACTAGTAAGTTTGAAATTTTTTGAATTTTTTGCCTCCGGATCTTAAAAGCCCCGTAACTTTTTTTCTGTTAGGTTTTTGGGGATTTTGAAAATGTTTAACGGGGTTCCCCCAGTTAAATTCGGATGTAACTTTTCGAGTAGATGATTTTTCATATAAAAAACTTTTTAATCCGAGTTCATATGCAAAAGTTATGCCCATTTTACAAATTTCAGAGAGATTTTGCAAATAAAGTCGAAATTCATATTTGTAAATTTTGCCAACAACTAGACCACATATCACATAGGAAACTTATTTTCTTTTATTTTTTTGACATTTCCATCATTTTCTTTTATTTTTTTAAAAACTGAAAAGGCGGTCCAGGGGGGTGCATTCGGTACGTTTTGGGCCAAGTTAGTAATGGCGCACCGTGGGAGTGGTGCGCCATTACTAGTTTTGAAAAAACAATAAAACAAATTCTAAAAAAAAATAAAAAAACTTAGTAATGGCGCACCAGTTGACAGTGCGCCATTACTAGTTTTAACTAGTAATGGCGCACTGTCCACTGGTGCGCCATTACTAGTTTTGAAAAAATAAAAAAAAATTGGAATTTTTTTTGAAAATAACTTACTAGTGGCGCACCGTGGATGTGGTGCGCCATTACTAGTTAAAACTAGTAATGGCGCACCACTCCCACGGTGCGCCATTACTAGTTTTGAAAAAAAATGAAAAAAAAATTGTTACTAATGGCGCACCGTGGATGTGGTGTGCCATTAGTATTTGGACACTAATGGCGCACCAACACATGGTGCGCCATTACTATATACTAATGGCGCACCACATGTCTGCTGCGCCATTAGTGTCATTTCCATCTATAGCCCTTTTCCTAGTAGTGCACGTAGGTAGTACCGGGGTGTTCGGGATGGAATCTAAACAATCTTGATCTAATTAGATGGTCCTTGAAGGAGTTGTTTAGCGCAACGAACCATGCAACCAGACTATGCGGCTGTAACGCCCTCACTTAGCCATAGGAGTTCGACAATAAAAACATGGATGCATCCCCTAGTTTCTGAACTAGAGTGCTATAAGCGTCTGATCGGGAAGTACCAATCCTTCGCGCAACGCGGAAGAAATCTCCAACAATTTGCAACCTCCGAATAGGTGACCGGCTCTCGCTGCATCATGACAGTTAGTTTTCGGCTTTCTTTACTGAGGTGCTCCTTTGGATAAACCAGGGCACAATCGCAGTAGTTCTCCCTTTACTACCTTAGTCGATATAGCGGAACGTAAGGTAGCAAGCAAAGGAGTCGGGCAACCCATCTATTGACCAAAGACATGATTTGGAGCCAATGCATATAATGCTAAATTCGGGGTGCCGAACTATACTTATAAAAAGTGTTCGGACTTTTGTTGCCGTAGTGTGGGGTGCTATGAAGCCCCTGGCAAACATAAAACGTACCGAAGTGTACGGGTGCTACCTGATAAAGTTACCAGAAAAGACAAAACAGAAAAAAGAAGAACAAGTGATAAGCTAGGGCCGTAAAATTTGAGCCACAGACTGTTCTTATTATAATTTCATTGGTGCGTTAAAGCGCGTTTATACAAGTAATGCAAAAAGCAGAAGGCTAGTTACTATGCCTTGACCAAGGGAGAGCTGCACGTGGGTCCTAAAAAATAGGTAGAGTGATCGTTAACGAAACCACCTAGAGGAGTCCCCGATATGCCTGTGCTTCTTGCCGCCTTGGTGTGTTTGTCCTTCAAGAGGACTGATGACCAGACCACCAGATGGGGCCTGTGGGATTGAGACCTGAAAAGGAGGCAAGTAAAGGTGAAAGTATGTGTGTATCCAATGTCGATTGAGCTATACTATGGAGCACAAGCTAGCTATGCCTCTGTCTATGCCCATGGGATTTTGAGTGCGCAGTTAAGTACGCGCGCCACGAATGCCACCACTTGATCGGGACTGAGACGGAGGCCGAATTGCTAGTCGAGCTCCTGACGAGCCGAGCTCTCCTGTTGCAGAGTAGTTCGGACCCTCTTAACGGTGTCCGTGGGCTCGACATCTGAATTAAGGTTCTGCTTGAGAAGGCCGCTTTGCACTTCTACTGCTAAGGCAGCTATGTGCTCTTCTGTATGGAGGGAGCGTTCCGTATTTCCATTGACCGGTATGATGTCATGGACCGGGCATCTTATAACGCCCCGGACACACCCGCCGGTGGTCGTTACTCCTGGAAGGATCTAGACTGGCCCCACAGATCAATACTAGTCTTTTCTACGCACTTTGTCCTCACTCATGCGCACACGGGAGCAACTTCCTAGTCGGTCACCCATCCTGACACTAATCCAAGCTGAGCACGCTTGACTTTGGAGTTCTATCTGAATGGGCTCCCGGAAAAGAAGGAATTCCTTATTGATATGAGTAGTCTATCATCCCTAATAAGACCGGCCATCACATACACCCCCACTCAGAGGAACCGACGTCCTCGTCGGGCCACAGGAACGTTCCCTCTTGGCACATACGTCTGTGCTTCTAGTCCAGTACATGTGCCATGTGTGTGCCATGATGTGTCACAAACGTCATGAACAACATGACCACGCACCTGTCCGCAACCATCCGTGTAACCGCGAGGGTCGGCTCTAATACCAACTTGTAACGCCCCGGACACACCCGTCGGTGGTTGTTACTCCTGGCAGGATCTAGACTGGCCCCACAGATAAATACTAGTCTTTTCTGCGCACTTTGTCCTCACTCATGCGCACCCGGGAGCAACTTCCTGGTCGGTCACCCATCCTGACACTACTCCAAGCTGAGCACGCTTAACTTTGGAGTTTTGTCCGAATGGGCTCCCGGAAAAGAAGGAATTCCTTATTGATATGAGTAGTCTATCATCCCTAATAAGCCCGGCCATCACACATCTTGAGCTTGAGATAAGCATAGTGTGGTACTGCGTTGAATCGAGCAAATGTAGTTAGTCAGAGCAGTGCGTGATAGCCGCTGCGAAAGGGGACGATATCAAAGATTAAATCCTCACTTTGGAAGTTGTCCAGAGATCCGAAGACAACCTGTAGTGTGATTGTTCCTGTACAGTGGGCCACTATGCCTGGTATGACTCCTTTGAAGGTAGTCCTGGTGGGCTTGATCCGTGATGGATTAATGCCCATTTTTCGCACTGTATCTTGATAGAGCAGATTGAGGCTGCTACCTCCATCCATAAAGACGCGAGTTAGGTGAAACCCATCAATTATTGGGTCTAGGACCAGTGAGGCTGAGCCACTGTGACGGATACTGGTCGGATGATCCCGGCGATCAAAATTGATCGGGCATGACGGCCATGGATTAAATTTTGGGGCGACTGGCTCTATCGCGTAGACGTCCCTGAGCGCACGCTTGCGGTCCCTCTTGGGGATGTGGGTAGCGTATATCATGTTCACCATTTTGACCTGAGGGGGAAACTTTTTCTGTCCCCCTGTGTGCGGTTGCTGGGGCTCTTCGTCATCATCCCCGCTTTGTGATCCCTTTTCCCTATTCTCGGCATTTAATTTGCTGGCCTGTTTAAAACCCCAGCAATCTCTATTTGTATGATTGGGTGGTTTGTCCGGGGTGCCATGAATCTGGCACGGACGATCAAGTATGCGGTCCAAGCTAGATGGGCCTGAATTGTTCCTTCGGAACGGCTTCTTCCGCTGACAGTACTTAGAGCCACTGAATCTGGCATTGACCATCGTATCCTCGTTGTTGTCACTGTTGTCTTTGCTATTTTTAACTTTAGGAGTGCCGGCATCACTTGCATTGTTTTTGCTACGGGCCAACCAACTATCCTCGCACGCACAAAAGCGGGTCATGAGTGCCCTGAGGGACGCCATGGATTTGGCTTTTCTTGACCGAGGTGGCGAGCGAGCCATTCGTCGCGGATGCTGTGTTTGAAGGCTGCTAGGGCTTCGACATCCGGACAATTGGTGATTTGGTTCTTTTTAGTTAAGAACCTAGTCCATAATTTCCTGGCGGACTCTCCGGGCTGCTAAACTATATGGCTTAAGTCATCAGCGTCTGGAGGTCAAACATATGTACCTTGGAATTTATCGAAGAAGACCTCTTCCAAGTCCTCCCAGCTGCCAATAGAATTTTCAGGAAGACTGTTGAGCCAATGCCGAGCTAGCCCCTTAGGTTTTAAAGGGAGGTATTTGATGGCGTGGAGGTCATCGCTGCGGGCCATATGAATTTGGAGAATGAAGTCTTCGATCCACACCGCGGGGTCCGTGGTTCTATCGTATGATTCTATATTCGCGGTTTGAACCCTTCTGGGAATTCATGATCCATGACCTCATCAATGAAGCAATGAGGGTGTGCGGCGCCTCTATATCGGGCTGTATTGCTACGTAGCTCTGATGGAGTCCGTCTGCAGTTTTCAGCCCGCGGATGACTAAGTTTGTCATGTCCAAATAGGTGGCCGTCGTCGCGTGCCGAGCCACGTCCTTGTGATCCGTAGATCGATTTGGTATGCCCTGCTTTATTGTTCAGGTTTTGCCGGAGGTCATGTGTATGGCGATGGGCTAATTTACCTTTACCAGTGCAATGAGGCGGGCGGGCTGGTGTTTGGCATGAGTTGCCATTTTGTCCCTACCACGTGGTGGTCGGTCAGCCGCATTGTACGATGGTGGTATGTGTTCCGGCGCCTCCTCGTCAAACTGAGGTAGCAATTTTTGCTTTGGGTACCTTTTGGTTGGGCGCTTGAGGTCGTATTCTTAGGCTGCTCGGACATCGGTCCATTTATCGTTGAGCAGATCTTGGTCGGGTTGAAGCTGCTGCTGCTTCTTTTTCAGGCTCCTTGATGTGGCTATTAACTGGGGCTGGAAGCGCTCCTGCTCAAGAGGTTCCTCAGGCATGATGAAATCGTCGGTGCTGAGGCTCACCTTGTCCTTAGAGAGCGGAAAATAACTTTTGTCCTCCGAGTCTTCGTGCGTGGCCTGTTTACCAAGGCTGACCTGCCCATCTTCTCGTTCATCTTGTTTATTAGCTATATCAACGGGATCTTGGTTGTCTTCGGCACCTTCTGGAGTGTTATCTTCTCCTGTGGCGGTGTTGCTGTCTTTACTGCGGCGTGACTTAGAGCGGCACCGCTGACGATGGTGCTTGGATTGTATTTCGGAAGGTTTATCCTCAGCTGGATCTTCATTGTCATCGCCGCTGTTCTCCTTTGGTGTATCCACCATGTACACATCATGCAAGGAAGTGGTCATCCAGCATCCGGTGAACGGCGGGTCCTGGGCCTCTTCTTCTCCGGCATCGTCGTCCATACCGTCGATGTCATCGGAGCCATAATCGAGCATGTCGGTTAAGTCTTCGACAGTGGCTATGAAGTGGGTGGCGGGTGGGAAGCAAAATTCTCCACCGTCAGCCCCTAGTTCGGACCGGATATAGTTCATCTGTGAGTCCTTCGTCAAGGACAGGTTTTTTAATGAGTTTAGCACGTCACCCAAAGGTGAGTGCTGGAAGATATCTGCGGCGCTGAATTTGAAGATCGATAAACGATCCAGTTCGGCGTCCGCGTGCTCACATGGTTCCGAACTTACGGCCGGAGGCGAGTCCGTAGTTCCGGTGGCACAGGTATTGTATGAGATAAAGTCTATGTGCGGCTCCAACGCCGGGGAATCTGTGGCCTCCGTGGCAAGGTTGAGCCTCTGTTCCTTGGATTGCGTAGTCTGCTCTGGATTTAAGGCCAGAGCAGTTACATGAGCTATCTCCTGGATGCGGTCTGCCGACAGATTTAGGTCATGTTCATCAAGGTGACCAGGAGTGGTCGCCGCGGTCTTGAATCCAGCGAAGATCAAATCTCCATGGATGTCCGCAATGTAATTCAAGCTCCCAAATCTGACCTGATGGCTAGGGGCGTAGCTATCGATCTGCTCCAGGTGGCCAAACGAGTTGGCTCGCAGCGCGAAGCCGCCAAACACGAAGATCTGTCTGGGGAGGAAGGTTTCTCCTTCGACAACGTCACTATCGATGATTGAAGGGGCCATCAAACCTTTCGTCAACGGCACAGTGGAACTCTCAATGAAAGCACCAATGTCGGTGTCAAAACTAGCGGATCTCTGGTAGGGGGTCCCGAACTGTGCATCTAAGGTCGATGGTAACAAAAGACAGGGGACACGATGTCTACCCAGGTTCGGGCCCTCTCTATGGAGGTAATACCCTACGTCCCGCTTGATTTATATTGATTAATACGAGTATTACAAGAGTTGATCTACCTCGAGATCGTAATGGCTAAAACCTAGAGGTCTAGGTTGTATGACTATGATAATGAATCTCCCCCTCTGGACTAAGTCCTCTGGTTTATATAACACCAGGAGGATCTAGGGTTACATAAGGTTAGTTACAAAGAAAGGAATCTACATATTTGATCGCCAAGTTTTCCCTCCACGCCAAGGAGAGTCCTATCCGGACACAGGTGCAGTCTTCGGTCTTCGTGTCTTCACAGCCCATCAGTCTGGCCCATGGCTAACAGGCTGGACGCCCGAGGACCCCTTAGTCCAGGACTCCCTCACCTGGCATTGCACAAGGAATCGACTCTGGACTGCCAAGATAAGTTTCACGCCCAGGTCGACCAAGCTCTATGGCATAGGATTCTCACTTGTTGCAGCCTTGTCATGGCAACGTCGCCTCCCTTTCCTACCTCTCAGTGGCTGCTTGCGCGCTAAAGGGGACCTCCTGAGCATCACGCCTCAGGAGCTCTTACTGGATCTCAGGCCACTCACCTCCTGTCCTTGACCTGGCATACCAGCGACGGTTGCAGCCTGCCTGGGGACCGGGACCTGTCGGCATAGAGCACCAAGCTGCCGGGGGTTGGAAAGGGGAGACCAAGCCGAAACAGGACATGCGTTCGCAAACTTTCATAATAAGGATAATATCAACAAAAGACATTACAAACCCTTTACACGCCCCCATGGGGTCCATCTTGATTCCTCACAGGGAACAAATGAAGGGAGTTTCTAGGGCCCTATCTACACGCACCAGCACGGCTGATGCCATCATCAACAGGGGCCCTATCATCAATGCTTTCTTAAGTATTTCAAATGCTTCTACACAATCATCATCAAAGACAAAAGGAAAATCTTTTTGTAATAGGTTAGTCAGAGGCCGAGAAATTTTTTAGAAGTCCTTAATGAACCTCCTATAAAAACCGGCATGACCAAGGAAACTTCTTATACCTTTGATGTCCTTGGGACACGACATCTTTTCAATAGCATCGACTTTAGCTTTATCAACTTTAATACCTCTTTTAGAAATTTTATGCCCCAAGACAATACCTTCATTAACCATAAAGTGGCACTTCTCCCAATTCAGAACAAGATTAGTTTCTTCACATCTCTGCAAAACTCGATCAAGGTTGCTCAAGCAATCATCAAAAGAGGATCCATAAACGGAGAAATCGTCCATAAAAACCTCACAAATCTTTTCACAAAAGTCAGATAATATAGCCATCATGCATCTTTGAAAGGTAGCAGGTATTTGAGCAAAAGTACCAAAAGGCATACGCTTATAAGAAAAAGTACCAAAAGGGCAAGTAAAAGTGGTCTTTGCTTGATCATCAGCTGACACAGGTATTTGAGAGAAGCCAGAGTAACCATCTAGGAGCAAAAATGTGTATGTTTGGATAATCTTTCTAGCATTTGATCAATAAAAGGCAAAGGGTAATGATCTTTTTAGTAGCTTTATTTAATTTGCGGAAATCCATTACCATCCTATAACCTGTAATAATTCTTTGCGGGGTCAATTCATCTTTATCATTAGGAACAACAGTAATACCTGCCTTCTTAGGGACACAATGGACAGGGCTTACCCACTGACTATTAGCAACAGGATAATTATACTTGCCTCAAGAAGCTTTAATATTTCTTTTCTTACCACTTCTTTCATCTTAGGATTCAGCCGTCGTTGGTGATCAATAACTGGTTTGGTGTCTTTCTCCAAATTTATTTTGTGTTGACATAGAGTGGGACTAATGCCCTTAAGATCATCAAGAGTATATCCAATAGCAGCACGGTGCTTCTTCAGAGTTTTCAATAATTTTTCCTCCTCCTTCTCTGAAAGGTTAGCACTAATAATAACATGATATATCTTGTTTTTATCAAGATAAGCATATTTAAGAGTATCAGGTAATGGTTTAAGCTCAAACACGAGATCACCCTTGGGTGGAGGAGGATCCTCTAGGATTTCAACAGGCAAGTTGTGTTTCAGAATGGGTCCTTGTTTAAATAATACTTCATCTATTTCCCTTCTTTCATTCATAAACATATCATTCTCATGGTCTAGCAAATATTGTTCTAAAGGATCATTAGGAGGCACGACAATAGAAGCAAGACCAATAATTTCATCTTTACTAGGCAATTCCTCATCACGGGGTTGTCTACGAAATTTAGAGAAGTTAAATTCATGAGACATATCACCCAAACCAATAGTAACAACATCCTTTTCGAAGTCTATCCTAGCATTAACAGTATTTAAGAAGGGTCCATCAAATATAATGGGAGAAAAACTATCTTGAGGGGAACCAAGAACAAGAAAATCAGCAGGATATTTAACCTTCCCACACAAGACTTCAACATCTCTAACAATCCCAATTGGTGAAATAGTATCTCTATTAGCAAGTTTAATGGTAACATCGATATCTTCTATCTCAGCTGGTGCAATATCATGCATAATTTCTTTGTATAAGGTATGAGGTATTGCACTAGCACTAGCACCAATATCACATAAGCCATGATAACAATGATCTCCTATTTTAACAGAAATAATAGGCATGCCTACAACAAGTCTATGTTTATCCTTAGCACCGGGCTTAGCAATTCTAGCAGTTTCTTCACAGAAATAAATAGCATGCCCATCAATATTATCGTCCAAGAGATCTTTAACCATAGCAATATTAGGTTCAACTTTAATTTGCTCAGGGGGTTTGTGTGTCCTAATATTACTCTTGTTGACTACAGTTGAAGCTTTAGCATGATCCTTAATTCTAACAGGGAAAGGTGGTTTCTCAACATAAGTAGTGGGAACAACAGGATCATCGTAAGTGATAGTTTTTTCTTCAACTTTAATAGGTGCAACTACTTTTGTTTCAATGGGAGGATTATATTTAAACCACTTCTCCTTAGGGAGATCGACATGAGTAGCAAAAGATTCACGGAAAGAAGCTACTATCTCAGAGCCAAGTCCATATTTAGTGTTAAATTTACGGAAAATATCGGTATCCATAAAAGATTTAACACAATCAAACTTAGGTGGTATACCTGACTCCTTACCTTTGTCGAGATCCCAATCTTCAGAGTTGCGTTTAATTCTCTCCAATAAATTCCATTTGAATTCAATAGTCTTCATCATAAAGGAACCAGTACAAGAAGTATCGAGCATGGAGCGATTGTTGTGAGAAAGTCGAGCATAAAAGTTTTGAATAATCATTTCTCTTGAGAGTTCATGATTGAGGCATGAATATAACATTGACTTAAGCCTCCCCCAAGCTTGAGCGATGCTTTCTCCTTCGCGAGGCCAAAAATTATATATATAATTACGATCACAATGAACAAGATGCATAGGATAAAACTTCTGATGGAATTCCAATTTCAACCTTTTGTAGTCCCATGATCCCATATCATCACATAGCCTATACAATGTCAATGCATCTCCCTTCAAAGATAAAGGGAAGACTTTCTTGTTGATAACACCATTGGGCATACCTGCAAGCTTAAATAATCCACAAACTTCATCCACATAGATTAAGTGTAAGTCGGGATGTAATGTTCCATCTCCTGCAAAAGGATTAGCTAGCAGTTTCTCTATCATACTCGAAGGAATTTCAAAGTAAACATTTTTTGTAGGTTCAGTAGGTTGAGGAGCAACTATTTGCTCTACCGGTCGGGGTGAAGATACCCCGAACAAGCCCCTCAAAGTATTACTTTCCATAGTAACAAGTGACAGTAAATTTCAGCACACTATATAAATTTTTCCTTACCAAATTCCACCTATCAAAGGCGCTTCACTCCCCGGCAACGGCACCAGAAAAGAGTCTTGATGCCCCACAAGTGTAGGGGATCTATCATAGCCTTTTCGATAAGTAAGAGTGTCAAACCCAACGAGGAGCAGAAGGAAATGATAAGCAATTTTTAGTAAGGTATTCTCTGCAAGCACTGAAATTATCGATAACAGATAGTTTTGTGATAAGGTAATTTTTAACGAGTAGCAAGTAATTAAAGTAAATAAGGTGCAGCAAGATGGCCCAATCCTTTTTGTAGCAAAGGACAAGCCTGGAAAAACTCTTATATGAAGGAAAGCGCTCCCGAGGACACATGGGAATTATCGTCAAGCTAGTTTCCATCACGTTCATATGATTCGGGTTCGGTACTTTGATAATTTGATATGTGGGTGGACTGGTGCTTGGGTACTGTCCTTACTTGGATAAGCATCCCACTTATGATTAACTCCTATTGCAAGCATCCGCAACTAGAATAGAAGCATTAAGGTAAACCTAACCATAGCATGAAACATATGGATCCAAATCAGCCACTTACGAAGCAACGCATAAACTAGGGTTTAAGCTTCTGTCACTCTAGCAACCCATCATCTACTTATTACTTCCCAATGCCTCCCTCTATGCCCAAACAATGGTGAAGTGTCATGTAGTCGACGTTCACATGACACCACTAGAGGGATGACAACATACATCACATCAAAATATCGAACGAATACCAAATTCACATGACTAATAATAGCAAGACTTCTCCCATATCCTTAGGAACAAACGTAACTACTCACAAAGCATATTCATGTTAATAATCAGAGGGGTATTAATATGCATAATGGATCTGAACATATGATCTTCCACCAAGTAAACCAACTAGCATCAACTACAAGGAGTAATCAACACTACTAGCAACCCACATGTATCCAAAGATTGGATACAAGAGATGAACTAGGGTTTGAGATGTGTAACACCCACAATGCGGCTATATCTCCCACGTGTCGCATGGTACGTCTGTCGCAAGAGGGGTAATCTTTACACATCCCATGTACTGAATAAGAAAGGGATAAAGAGTCGGCTTACAATCGCCACTTCACACAATACATAAATAACCCATACATCATCCAAGATACAAACAAAGGTCCGACTACGGAACCAAAATAAAGAAATACAACCCCAAATGCTAGATCCCTGATCGTCCCAACTGGGCTCCACTACTGATCATCAGGAAAGGAAACATAATAGCGACCCAAGTCTTCATCGAATTCCCACTTGAGTTCGGTAGCATCGTCTGCACTGGTATCATCAGCACCTGCAACTGTTTGGAAGTATCTGTGAGTCATGAGGACTCAGCAATCTCACACCCGCGAGATCAAGACTATTTAAGCTTAAGGGTAGGAAAGGGTAGTGAGGTGGAGCTACAGCAAGCACTAGCTTATATGGTGGCTAACATGCGCAAATGGGAGTGAGAAGAGAAGCAACGCACGGTCGAGAAGCTATAAGTGATCAAGAAGTGATCCTGAAACTACTTACGTTCAAGCATAACACAAGACCGTGTTCTCTTCCCGGACTCCGCCGAAAAGAGACCATCACGGCAACACACGCGGTTGCTTAATTTTAATTAAGTTAAGTGTCAAGTTCTCTACAACCGGATATTAACAAATTCCCATCTGCCCATAACCACGGGCACGGCTTTTGAAAGTTCAAACCCTGCAGGGGTGTCCCAACTTAGCCCATCACAAGCTCTCACAGTCAACGAAGGATATTCCTTCTCCCGGGAAGACCCGATCAGTCTCAGAATCCCGGTTACAAGACATTTCGACAATGGTAAAACAAGACCAGCAAAGCCTCCCGATGTGCCGACAAATCCCAATAGGAGTCACACGTATCTTGTTCTCAGGCCACACCGGATGAACACTACGTACAACTAAAACCAACCCTCAAGTTTCCCCGTGGTGGCGCTGCAAGTGGCTCTGTTTTGGACCAACACCCAGAGGAGCACTGGCCCGGGGGTTTAAAATAAAGATGACCCTTGAGTCCGCGGAACCCAAGGGAAAAGGATTAGGTGGCAAAAGGTAAAACCAAAGTTGGACCTTGATGGAGGAGTTTTATTCAAAGCGAACTTTCAAGGGGTTCCCATAACACCCAACCGCATAAGGAACGCAAAATAAAGGAACATAACACCGGTATGACGGAAACTAAGGCGGCAAGAGTGGAATAACACACCAGGCATAAGGCCGAGCTTTCCACCCTTTACCAAGTATATAGGTGCATTAAAGTAGATAATATATAATAATGCTATCCCAACAATATCCATGTTCCAACAAGGAACAAACTTCATCTTCACCTGCAAATAGCAATGCTATAAGAGGGGCTGAGCAAAGCGGTAACATAGCCAAACAACAGTTTGCTAGGAAAGGTGGGTTAGAGGATTGCATAGCAATATGGGAGGCATGATATAGCAAGTGGTAGGTAGCGCGACATAGCAATAGAGAGAGCAACTAGCAAGCAAAGATAGAAGTGATTTCGAGGGTATGGTCATCTTGCCTGCAAAGTTCTTAGAGTTGTCGAAAACTTGATCCTCGTTAGCGTACTCAACAGGTTCCTCTGTCACGTACTCGTCTCCCGGCTCTACCCAAAGCAAGAACACAAGCAAAGGACCAACAATCAATCACGGTGCAATGCACAAGCAACATGATGCAATAGATGGCATGATATGCAAGACATGATATGCAATGCATATGTGTGCTTCGGAAGGAAAAGAAATATCAAGGCATCAATTTGGAAAACCAAGTAGGCGGCTGGAAAAACTGAGATGATTTCGGTCGAAATCAATATAAAGATCACCGGGAATGGATGCACGGTTTGCAAATGGCAAGCAAAACGAGAATGGCACAATTCTGCGATTAACAGCACGATGCCACTTAGAATGCAACAAGAAACTAAGCTACTGCACTCCAACATAGCAAGAAAGCATATGGCAGTGATGTACACAAGATTCTTGACAAAACATGACCACCGAGCTACGCCTAAATCACACAAGAGCAGGTTCAAACAAGCATGCCAAAAGTGCAAAAGATATCAGTATCACAGACTTAGAGAAATTACTAACATGCCAGAAATAACATCAGGAAGCCATGTTGAGAGCAAGAAAACAACATGCTACAGGAACAAATCATAGCAACACAAGGCATGGCACGAATCTACTAAATGCATAGAACAAAATTCCCTCACTGAACATGAGCCAAAAAGGAACATAAGATATGATGGCACCCATGTAAACATAGCAAGTTTTATTAACAGTTTCAGACTTTGCAGAAAAACAGAGCATGGCATAAGTAGAATTATGAAGGCATCTTTGCGAGCTCAAACCACTCAACACAAAGCCTTACATGACAAAACAAGCATACCAACAGCTAGATGACATGTTCATGAAGCTAACCATGGCAAGAGCAAGTTCATAGCATGCATGGATCACTAGCAACAACCATGGCAATATTGATTAACAAGTTAACATTCTGCCAGGAAAATTTTATAGCAAATGTAGAGCAACAAAAATACATGCTAGGGCACTCCATAATTGCCAACAGGGGCATGGATGGATAGAGCATAACCACATGTTCAAAAAATCCTTACTGAAGTAACTCAAAATAAGCATGGATCTCACTGTAGCATCATGTTTACATGGCATCAAAATAACAGCAGGAAAATGACTTAGCAAAAACCTAAGTCCCTGAAATCAGCAACATTGCGGAGGCTACTTTACATGCTTGTGCTAGTCACCACATTGATCACAAAAATGCAAGACAAACTCCACTAAAAGGATGGCATGTTGTAGATCAAAACACATGTAGAGCTCATGCTCATATGAAGCACACATCAAATTTGACAAAAATGACAAATCATCATAATCTGGTAAGTAGCAACAGTAAACATTTTATAGCACTCTTGCATTAATGATCTGGGCATCAAGATGAACTCAAACAAGCATGCCACAATGGAATTAAATGAATAGCATCTCACAATGCACATTTTGATATATCATATGCATGAAACGGAGCTATGGTCATGGAGATATGATGCTATGAACAGGGCATGAAAAAGTTGGAGAAAAAAAGACTTACAAGAAATAGACCTCCCAGTTTCAGATCTAGGGTTTTCGTGCATGGGAACCGAGGCCGAGGTTCCTCGGAGCTTCGCCAGAGTACTTGCCGGGGTGGAAGGAGACGACCAGAGTGGAAGGAGGGCGCCAGCGACGGGGTTGGCCGGAGCTCCGGGCGGCGGAGGGTGGCGCGGAGGCAGAGGAGACGGCAGGCGGCGCGCGGCTTGGCGTAGCGGTGCGGCGAAGGGGCGAGGAGGCGAGGCGCGGACGCCAGCGCGGGCAGTGGCGACTCTAGCGCGGCTCGCGGGCGGAGGAGAAGCGGGCGGCAGCGAGCGAACGTGTGGGCCGGGGAGGGCCCGCCCCGGGCCTCGGTGGGCCGGCACGGGGAATGGTGATGTGGGCGCGGGTGCGGGGTGACATGGCGCCCTATAGTTGGCTCGGGTGGTGGTGGAGGCGACGTGGCGCGCCCTGATTCGTCGGGGTGACGCGACCGGTGGATGCGTCCGGCGCGGGCGAACACGTCTGGCGGCGGAGTGGGATGTTTGCTAGGGTTAGACCGCGAATTTGGACGGGGTGCACATAATATAGCTAGGAGGAGGTAGGAGTGTCCAGATGAGGTGTAGTTTTCGCCCACACAATCGTGATTTGATGACGGAGTACATGGAAGTGGTTTGGATGGGTTATTGGGCTGTTTTGGAGGGGTGTTGGGCTGCAACACACAAGAGGCCTTCGCGGTTACCCGGTTAACGGTTGGAGTATCAAACGGACTCCAAATGGAACGAAATTTGACAAGCCGTCTACCGGTGGTGTACCAAGGCCACTTGGAAAATCACGGTCCATTCAGAGAACGTTTAACACCCGCTCACGAAAAAAGACAAGATGGGTGCACGTGGGAGTGTTGGATTGCAAAATGGACAATGGGGAAAATCCTCGGATGTATGAGATGAACACGAATGCAAATGTGATGCACATGATGACATGATATGAAATGCATGACATGAACAAAATGCAAAACAAAGACAAATCCCAACCATGAAGGAAATCTCATAACTTAAGGCCGAAAACGGCAAGAGTCGGGGTTACAAATATGGCAAGTTACATCCGGGGTGTTACAACACTCCACCACTACGAAAGTATCTCGTCCTGAGATCTAGGACTGAAAGAACTCCAGATATCCGGAACGGAGGTGATCCTCACGTTCCCAGGTGGCTTCTCGGTCGGAATGGTGTGACCACTTCACTTTCAGGAATTTGATATACTTGTTGCAAGTATTGCGCTTGGTTTCTTCAAGAATAGCAACGGGATGCTCATGGTAAGACAGATCTTCTTGGAGATCAATCTCTTTGAAGTTGATGGTGCGCTCAGGAGTCTTGAAGCACTTGCGAAGCTGTGACATGTGAAACACATCGTGCACATTTGCGAAGTTGGACGGAAGCTCAAGTTGATAGGCGAGATCTCCTCTTTTGCCAATGATCTTGAAAGGACTCACGTATCTAGGGGCAAGCTTCCCTTTGATACCAAAGTGACGAGTGCCTTTCATTGGAGAGACGCGGAGGTAGACATGGTCTCCGATCTCGAAAGCCAAGTCACGGTGCTTGCTATCATAGTAACTCTTCTGGCGCGATTGCGCGGCTTTGAGATTTTCACGGATGACTTTGCACATTTCTTGAGCTTCTGTGATTAAATCCTTTCCAAGAAGTTGGCATTCACCAGTCTTTGACCAATTGAGAGGAGTGCGACACTTTCTGCCATAGAGAATTTTGAATGGGGCCTTGCCCGAACTCGCTTGGAAACTGTTGTTGTAGGAGAACTCGGCATATGGAAGACAATATTCCCACTTCATGCCAAAGGAAATGACACAAGACTTGAGCATATCTTCAAGGATTTGATTGACTCGCTCGACTTGGCCACTAGTTTGAGGATGGAAAGCTATGCTGAAGTGAATGTTGGTGCCCATGGCCTTCTGGAAGGAGTCTTAGAACTTGGAGGTGAAAATGCTTCCACGATTTGAAGATATCAATTGTGGAATGCCGTGCAAAGAGACAATCCTGGAGGTGTATAGCTCTTCCAACTCAGCTACTGTGATAGATTCTTTGATTGGAAGAAAATGAGCCACCTTTGTAAGCTTGTCGATGACAACGAAGATAGCATCATTTCCATGCTTGGACTTGGGAAATCCAGTCACAAAGTCCATATCAATATGGTCAAACTTCCATTCTGGAATAGCAAGAGGTTGGAGGAGACCAGCTGGCCGTTGGTGTTCTACTTTCACCCTTCTGCAGACATCACATTCATTCACAAATTGAGCGATCTCTTGCTTCATTCGAGTCCACCAATACGACTGCTTGAGGTCATGGTACATCTTCGTACTTCCAGGATGAATGGATAGAAGGGAATTATGCGCCTCGTTCATAATGACTTTCCTTATATAACCTTTAGGAACCACAATCCGGTCCTCGAAGAAAAGAGTGTCTTTGTCATCAATGCAATAGCACTTGTACTTGGGTTGGCTCTTGCCAATCCCACTTTTCACCTTATTCACCATGGAATCTAGGAGTTTTGCCTCACGAATTTGATCTTCCAAAGTAGGAGAGACTTGGAGGTTGGCAAGAAAGCCTTGAGGAACAACTTGGAGATTCAATTTGCGGAAAGCTTCACAAAGGTCCAGTTGGAAGGGCTTGAGAATTAAGCTGTTGCAGTAAGCCTTCCTGCTCAAAGCATCTGCAATGATATTGGCCTTGCCTGGAGTATATTCAATACTCAGATTGTATTCTTGAATCATTTCGACCCAACGAGTCTGCCTGAGGTTGAGGTTGGGTTGAGTGAAGATGTACTTGAGGCTCTTATGATCTGTGAAGATGTCTACTTTCCTTCCCAACAAGAGATGTCTCCACGTTAATAATGCATGGACAACTGCCGCCAACTCATGGTCGTGAGTGGGTTAGTTCCTTTCATTGGGCTGCAACTGACGAGAGGTATAGGTCACAACTTTATTCTCTTGCATTAACACAGCACCGAGACCTTGCAGGGAGGCATCATAGAAAACTTCAAATGGCTTGGATTCATCAGGAGGAGTCAAGACAGGAGCTGTGGCTAACTTCTCTTTGAGGGTGTTTAAAGCAACGTCACATTTAGGCGTCCAGACATACTTGACATGCTTCTGGAGGAGGTTGGAAAGTGGCTTTGCAATCTTAGAGAAATTCTCAATGAATCTTCGACAATACCTTGCAAGCCCAAGAAAACTGTGGAGCTGCTTGACATTTTGAGGAGGTTCCCAATTCACAATTGCATACACCTTCTCGGGATTAACAGCAATGCCCTTGGCAGAGATGATATGACCAAGGTAGAGGACCTCATCAAGCCAAAACTCACACTTTGAAAACTTCGCATAGAATTGATGCTCTCTGAGTTTGTCAAGCACCAACCTCAAATGCTTAGCATGATCCTCCTTATTCTTGGAAAAGACCAAGATATCATCGAGATACACCAGGAAGAAATCAAGATGAAGTTCATCATGCGAGAGAGCGTTGGAGGAGCATTGACAAGGCCGAAAGACATGACAATATATTCATAAGAACCATAGCTTGTTCTGAATGCTGTCTTGGGGATATCTTGTTTACAAATGCGAATCTGATGATAACCCATATGGAGGTCAAGCTTGGAGAATACTTGGGAATCTTTTAGTTGCTCGAAAAGCTCATTGATGTTGGGAAGTGGATACTTCTTCTTTATTGTCTTCTTTTTCAATGGACGGTAGTCGACGTAGAGTCATTCCGTTCCATCCTTCTTCTTGACAAAAAGAACACCACAACCCCATGGAGATGAACTCGGTCTGATCAGACACATACGCTCTTGTTCATCGAGTTGTTTCTTCAACTCCTTCAACTCCTCTGGTCCAAGCTTGTAAGGAAGTTTGCAAACAGGTTCCGTGCCAGGATCAAGATCGATAACGAATTCAATTGGCCGGCGAGGAGGCATTCCCGGAAGCTCTTCTAGAAAGACGTCTTGATATTCACAAATGACTGGAATCTGAGAGATGGCACTCAACTCGCCCTTCTCATTGAGAGAAAACAGTCGAATGGTATCATCACGAGCGGCATAGATGATCACATCCTCCGAAGAGTGTGTCAATTGAATCTGCCTGGCAGCACAATCAAGCTGAGCCTTGTGCTTAGAAAGCCAGTCCATGCCGAGAATTAGATCAATATCCGAGTTACCAAGAACAATTGGAGAAGACAGAAACTTATAGTCACCCATCTCGATAGACACATCCGGGATGCAATTACTAGATGTCATTTGCTTACCCGGGGATACAATTTTCAACGGGAAAGGAATCTTTTCGGTCACAAACTCATGCTTGGCAAAAAAAGGTCTTGAAATGAAAGAAAGTGATGCACCAGTATCAAACAATACTTTTGCAGGAAAGGAGTTAACTGGAAGGTTACCCGATCACTTCTGAAGAATCCTCTGCCTGAGCTCCGTTCAAGATGTTCACCTTAGCATGCTTGGGATTATGCTTGACCACTGCATTGCTGGAAGATTTCACAGGAGGAGGCGGAAGGTGCCTTTGGTTGAAGCATTTGTTTGCATAGTTCCCTTTCTGTTGACACTTGTTGCAAGTAACCTCTGAGAGCGGACGGTGATAAGGAGCACTTGACCTTGGAGTATGAGACTGAGCTTTGTTCTGATAGCCTGGGTTGGGTGGGTGGGAATATCCATTGCCACCTTTGCTCTTCTGCTGATAAGGCTGACGAAACGGAGGAGGAGGAGGCAACCAGAACTTCTGTAGCTTAGCTTCCACTTGTGATGAAGAAGAAGATTGAACTGCATCCCTGACTCTCTTCTTAGATGCCTCACACTTGAGCTGAGCAGCTTCTTGCTTTAGTGCCATGTTTTAGAATTCATCAAACTTAGTCGGCTCAAGAAGCACGAGAGCTAATTGCAAATCTTCTCTAAGGCCACCTGAATTTATAAATCATACTCTTATCATCAGGGACGTCTTGTTTAGCGAAGCGAGCAAGTTTCTGAAACTAGATATTGTATTGGTACATGGACATGCTACCTTGCTTGAGATTGCGGAACTCCTGACGCTTGCTCTCAGCAACACTTGGTGGGATGTGATGAGCTTTGAAGTCTCGCCAGAAATCATTCCAGGTAATCACACGACCTCCTTTGGAATCTCTATACTGTTGATACCACTCAGCAGCTTGATCCTTGAGTTGAAACAAAGCAAACTTGACAAAGTCCTCAGGTCTGACATTGCTACATTCAAAATGTTTGCAAATGTACACGAGCCAGTAGTCAGCGTCTGTGGCCTCGACACAGTTGCTGAAGGACTTTGGCTGGTTTGCGAGGAACTGGTTGAGGGTAGCAAACTCAGGTTGATTGTTGCCTTGGCCTTGATTTCCTTAGTTGCCTTGCCCTTGGTTGCGCTCTTGCAAGAGTTGCAAAAGCCTCTAAGTGTTGGCGTTGGTGGCTGCCATGACAGCTTGCCATGCCTTCGGAGGTGGAGGTGGTGGCGGAGGGTTCGACTGTTCCCCATCATTGCGGTCTGGATTCTGACGCGTTGGAGGAGACATCCTGAAGAGGTTGACATCCGTTGGAATCTTGAAAAACAGATATTCAAGCTGAATTAATGGATCAAAATTGCAACATATAGCCTTAACATTCGAACAAGAATGAACGAATGAATTCCAAAGTAAATCATCACACTTCCATTAAGTTGAGAAGCCACTTAGATAAAGGTAGATGAATAAAGCAACAAGGTATGGATATGAACAAATAAGTGGTAAGGATTACCCAATCACAAACCAAATATCTGCGGGAAGAAATACTAGAGCTACTTGAATTCCCACCTATAAAACTCCTAAAACTTTCTGGTTATGCAATCAGGTGTTGGGGATACAGGGGAAGCATAATATCTCACCCAAACTAGCAATTCCTACATCCAGCTGTATCCATCCTTCAACACATAACCAAGAAACCTTCGGAAATCATGTACCTCAACCTTCAAAAAGCACCCGTTATACGAGTTATGGCAATACTCCCGAACTCTGGCCCCAGTACTGGGTGGCATCGAGGTTATCTCACCAACAACTACATAAAAGAGATTTTCGATGTTGACGAACTGAGGTATTCCAGAACTGCAACGATAAAATTTTGACGACAACACCTCGGAGCTCAACTCCCCGAGACACTGCCACAACCCCTAAATGTCAGGAGGCTCCAAGAACAATGTTCTCGTCACAAAACCATCGGAGCGATTCCAAGATACCCGTGTGATCCTAAAAAAATTCATGAAATTTGAGAAGAGAAGAGTCAAAACTTCTACGTTAGGAGGCCTCACCAGAGCGACGAAGGGACTGAGGAGTAAAAAGAATCCTACTATCTGATATATATAAACCTAAGACTGAAAACATTTTGTTCTAGACTCAACAACGTCAGCGATTCGATCAAGCAGGGGGCTCCTAAGTCGGGGAAGGCTCTGATACCAACTTGTAACACCCACAATGCGGCTATATCTCCCATGTGTCGGGGCATGACTTAGAGGCATAGCCGCATGGTAGGTCTGTCGCAAGAGGGGTAATCTTTACACATCCCATGTACTGAATAAGAAAGGGATAAAGAGTCGGCTTACAATCACCACTTCACACAATACATAAATAATCCATACATCATCCAAGATACAAAAGAAAGGTCTGACTATGGAACCAAAATAAAGAAAGACAACCCCAAATGCTAGATCCCCGATCGTCCCAACTGGGCTCCACTACTAATCATCATGAAAGGAAACATAATAGCGACCCAAGTCTTCATCGAATTCCCACTTGAGTTTGATAGCATTGTCTGCACCGGTATCGTCGGCACCTGCAACTGTTTGGAAGTATCCATGAGTCACGAGGACTCAGCAATCTCACACCCGCGAGATCAAGGCTATTTAAGCTTAAGGGTAGGAAAGGGTAGTGAGGTGAAGCTGCAGCAAGCACTAGCTTATATGCTGGCTAACATATGCAAATGGGAGCGAGAAGAGAAGCAACGCTCGGTCGAGAAGCTATAAGTGATCAAGAAGTGATCCTGAAACTACTTACGTTCAAGCATAACACAATACCGTGTTTTCTTTTCCGGACTCTGCCAAAAAGAGACCATCACGGCAACACACGCGGTTGCTTCATTTTAGTTAAGTTAAGTGCAAAGTTCTCTACAACCGGGTATTAACAAATTCCCATCTGCCCATAACTGCGGGCACGGCTTTTGAAAGTTCAAACCCTATAGGGGTGTCTCAACTTAGCCCATCACAAGCTCTCACGGTAAATGAAGGATATTCCTTCTCCTGGGAAGACCCGATCAGTCTCAGAATCCTGGTTACAAGACATTTCGACAATGGTAAAACAAGACCAGCAAAGCCTCCCAATGTGCCGACAAATCCCGATAGGAGTCGCACGTATCTCGTTCTCAGGGCACTTCGGATACACTACGTACAACTAAAACCAACACTCAAGTTTCCCAGAGGTGGCGCTGCAAGTGGCTCTATTTTGGACCAACACTCAGAGGAGCATTGGCCCGAGGGTGTAAAATAAAGATGACCCTTGAGTCCGCGCAACCCAAGGGAAAAGGGTTAGGTGGCAAAAGGTAAAACCAAGGTTGGGCCTTGCTGGAGGAGGTTTATTCAAAGGGAACTGTCAAGGGGTTCCCATAACACCCAACCGCGTGAGGAACGCAAAATCAAGGAACATAACACCGGTATGACAGAAACTAAGGCGGCAAGAGTGGAACAAAACACCAGGCATAAGGCCGAGCCTTCCACCCTTTACCAAGTATATAGGTGCATTAAAGCTGATAATATATAATAATGATATCCCAACAATAACCATGTTCCAACAAGGAACAAACTTCATCTTCACCTGCAACTAGCAACGCTATAAGAGGGGCTGAGCAAAGCGGTAACATAGACAAACAATGGTTTTTGATAGGAAAGGTGGGTTAGAGGCTTGCATGGCAATATGGGAGGCATGATATAGCAAGTGGTAGGTAGCGCGACATAGCAATAGAGCGAGCAACTAGCAAGCAAAGATAGAAGTGATTTCGAGGGTATGGTCATCTTACCTGCAAAGTTCTCAGAGTTGTCGAAAGCTTGATCCTCATTAGCATACTCAACAGGTTCCTCGGTCACGTATTCGTCTCCCGGCTCTACCCAAAGCAAGAACACAAGCAAAGGACCAACAATCAATCACGGTGCAATGCACAAGCAACATGATTCAATACATGGCGTGATATGCAAGACATGATATGCAATGCATATGCATGCTCCAGAAGGAAAAGAAAGATCGAGGCATCAACTTGGCAAACCAAGTATGCCGCTGGAAAAACGAGATGATTTCGGTCATTATCGATATAAAGATCACAGGAAACAGATGCACGGTTTGCAAATGGCAAGCAAAACAAGAATGGCACAATTCTTGTTTAGCAGCGCGATGCCACTTAGAATGCAACGAGAAACTAAGCTACTGCACTCCAACATAGCAACAAAGCATATGGCAGTGGTGTACACAAGATGCTTGACAAAACATGAACACGGAGCTACGGCTAAATCACAAAAGAGAAGGTTCAAACAAGCATGGCAGAAGTGCAAAAGATATCAGCATCACAGACTTAGAGAAATTACTAACATGCCAGAAATAACATCAGGAAGCCATGTTTAGAGCAAGCAAACAACCTGCTACAGGAACATATCATAGCAACTCAAGGCATGTCATGAATCTACTAAATGCATAGAACAAAAGTACCTTACTGAACATGAGCCAAAAAGGCATAGAAGATATGATGGCACCCATGTAAACATAGCAAGTTTTATTAACAGTTTCAGACAGCAGAAAACAGAGCATGGCATAAACAGAATTATGAAGGCATCTTTGCAAGGTCAAACCACTCATCACAAAGCCTTGCATGACAAAACAAGCATACCAACAGCAAGATGACATGTTCATGAAGCTAACCATGGAAAGAGCAAGTTCATAGCATGCATGGCTCACTAGCAACAACCCTGGCAATATTGATTAACATGTTAACATTCTGCCAGGAACATTTTATAGCAAAAGTAGAGCAAGAACGATACATGCTAGTGCACTCCATAATTGCAAACAGGGGCATGGATTGATAGAGCATAATCACTCAAGTAACTCAAAATAAGCAGGGATCTCACTGTAGCATCATGTTTACATGGCATCTAAATAACAGCAGGAAAATGACTTGGCAAAAACCTAAGTCCCTGAAATCAGCAACATTGCGGAGGCTACTTTGCATGCTTGTGCAAGTCACCACATTGATCACAAAAATGCAAGACAAACTCCACTTTAAAGATGGCATGTTGTAGATCAGAACACATGTAGAGCTCATGCTCATATGAAGCACACATCAAATGTGACAAAAATAACAAATCATCATAATCTGATAAGTAGTAGCAGTAAACATTTTATAGCACTCTTGCAATGATGATTTGGGCGTCAATATGAAATCAAAAAAGCATGCCACAATGGAATCAAATGAAAAGAATCTCACAATGAACATTTTTATATATCATATGCATGAAACGGAGCTACGGGCATGGAGATACGATGCCATGAACAGGGCATGAAAACGTTGCAGGGAAAAAGACTTAGAAGAAATATACCTCCCAATTTCAGATCTAGGGTTTCCATGCATGGGAACCGAGGTTCGTCGGAGCTTCGCCAGAGTACTTGCCAGGGTTGAAGGAGATGGCCGGAGTGGAAGGAGGGCGTCGGCGACGGGGTTGGCCAGAGCTCCAGGCGACGAAAGGCGGCACGGAGGCAGAGGAGACGGCGGACGGCGCGCGGCGTGGCGGAGCGGCGCGGAGGCGGCGAAGGGGCGAGGAGGCGAGGCGCAGACGCCGGCGCAGGGAGCGGCGATGCTAGCGCGGCTCGCGGGCGGAGGAGAAGCGGGCGGCGGCAGGTGGACGCGCGGGCCGGGGAGGGCCCGCCCCGGGACTCGGTGGGCCGGCATGGGGGCGCGGGCGCGGGGTCACGTGGCACCTCGCGGTTGGCTCGGGCGGCAGTGGATGCGATGTGGCGCGCCCTGATTCGTCGGGGTGACGCGGCCGGTGGATGCGTCTGGCGTGGGCGGACACGTCCGGCGGTGGAGTGGGAAGTTTGTTAGGATTAGACCGCGAATTTGGACGAGGTGCACATATTTATAGCTAGGAGGAGGTAGGAGTGTCCAAATGAGGTGTAGTTTTCGCCCACATGATCGTGATCCGGCGACGGAGGACATGGAAGTGGTTTGGATGGGTTATTGGGTTGTTTTGGAGGGGTGTTGGGCTGCAACACAAAAGAGGCCTTCGCGGTTACCCGGTTAACTATTGGAGTATCAAACGGACTCCACATGGAACGAAATTTGACAAGCGGTCTACCGGTGGTGTACCAAGGCCACTTGGCAAATCTTGGTCCATTCCGAGAATGTTTAACACCCACTCACAAAAAAAGACAAGATGGGTGCACATGGGAGTGTCGGATTGCAAAACGGACAACAGGGAAAATGCTCGGATGCATGAGACGAACACGAATGCAAATGTGATGCACATGATGACACGGTATGAAATGCATGACATGAACAAAATGCAAACAAAGACAAAACCCAACCATGAAGGAAATCTCATAACTTAATTCCGAAAATGGCAAGAGTCGGAGTTACAAATATGGCAAGTTACATCCGGGGTGTTACAAGATGAGATGATGCTGGTGAAGATGTTGATGGATATTAACCCCCTCCCGATGAGAGGATCGTTGGTGCTGACGATGGTGATGATTTCCCCCTCCCGGAGGAAAGTTTCCACGACAGAACAGCTCTGCCAGAGCCCTAGATTGGTTCCGCCTCGTGGCGGCGGAGTCTCATCCCGAAAGCTGGCTTCTTATTTTTTTCTCGGACCAACGACCTCATATAGCAGAACATGGGCATCGGAGGGCCACCAGGGGGCCACGAGGCAGGGGGCGTGCCCAGGGGTGTAGGGTGTGCCTCCCACCCTCGTGGCTGGTGGATGGCCCCCTCTAGTACTTCTTGCGCTCAATATTTTTCATATATTCTGAAACATGCTCCCATGAAGTTTTAGGACTTTTGGAGATGTGCAGAATAGGTCTCTAATATTTGCTCCTTTTCCAGCCCAGAATTCCAGCTGCCGGCATTCGCCCTCTTGATGTAAACCTTGTAAATAAGAGAGAATAGGCATAAGTATTGTGACATAATGTGTAATGACAGCCCATAATGCAATAAATATCGATATAAAAGCATGATGCAAAATGGACGTATCAGCTGCCGACGGGGATGCCCCAGTCCGACAAGGGGTGGTCTCGCGTGAAGCTCACTGATGAGCGGTCGACGTTGGTGCTGGAGCAGATGAACGCCGACCTAAAGCCGGGCAACGCGAAGGCGGCAAAGGTGACAGGGGCCATGCTCCTGAGGGAATTCCTGGTGCTGCGCGTAGCCCCGCTTCAGGCGCGTACGTGCCCCTTGTGGGAGCTTGAGGACGAAGAGGACAAGGTTCTCCTGAGCCCGAAACCTCTGTCCGATGATGAGCTGGCGGTGGCTCACCAACTCCTAGTCGGGGATGACCAGGAGTACCCGCCGAATGTCTTCACTACCTTGTCCCGCCGTAAGGATGGGGCGCTGGTTGTGGCCGCCAGGCTGACCTTTGACGGGCGCGGGCTGGTGCCGCTGGCGCCCACCGGGGCCCCTGCGGCGCCGACGCTAGTGGAGCTGCCTTCTGGTGAGTCCCGCGGGGAGGAAGAGGAGGAGGAGGAAGACTCGGAGATAACCCTCGAAGGGACGGGGAAGATCTCCCCCGTGAGCAAAGCTGACATCCTCCGCACCCTTCCTGACGATGAGGGTGATGCCCATCAGGAGAAGGAAGAGCCGCCCGTGATCCCGGCGAGGGACTGATCGGCGCTGATCTCCCGGGATGCTGCTTCTGCTCCGGCGCCGCCTGGAGCCGCTTCCGGCCCAGCTGCTGCTCCTGCTTCTGCTCCCGGAGCTGGCTCGCCCGCGCCTCGGGTCGCGAAGCTCTCCTTTTTCAGGCTCCTGAAGCGGAGGGACTATGCCGCAGCGGATCAGTAAGCGTTCTCGTCTTGCCTTGTCCTTGCTGCAGATGCTTGTTTCTGACTCTTCTTCCTTGTTGCGAAACTAGGCCGATGCCTGCGGCAAAGAGGAGAAGGGAGAGCGAGGTGGTGCTGCTTCAGCCCAGGTCGCCTCCTGCGGCTGCGTCCCTCTCCATGAGCAAAGCCGGGGATGGTGCTCGTGCTTCTCTAGCCCGATCATCCTCACGAGGCTGGGTGGAGCATCCTTGGGGGAAGTCAGCCCCCAAGGCCCCGCTGACTCGGGAGGTGCCAGTGTCCGGCTTGGGTACTGAGGTCCAAGAGGCTCAGGAGCTTCCAGTCTCCCAGGCCATGGTGACGACGACGCCTCTTCCTCCTCCTTCTGTCGTGTTGTTGGCCCCAGGTTCCTCTGCTTCTCCCGATGTCATGGAGCGGGCCCTTTCTGAGATGGCCCGGCTGCGAGAAGATCTCCAGAGCGCCGAACCCCTCCTGGCAGCTGGGCGTCTAGAGCTGGTCTCCGGCTAGCTTCATTCTGACCTGTCTGTTCGGGTGGCGCTAAGCCAGGTCGCAGCGACCTCTGAGGGGGAGAAGCGAGCCACAGCTCAGGCAGTAGTTACTCGTGAGGCGGCGCTGAAGGACGTCGAGGCCGCCCAAGGTCGCTGCCTGGTGCAGGAGGCTGAACTGAAGATCCTGCATGAAGAGCGTGCCGAAGATGCCCGTGGCCGTAAGGCGGAGGAAGAGAGGATGAAGGCCCATGAGGACACCGTCAAGGGTCACGACACCGAGCTGGAGCAGCTGGCGCAAGCGCAGGCCGCTGAGCGCGGCTGGCTAGAGGAGCTGGAGCAAAAGGTGCAGGCTGAGAAAGCCGAACTTGACGCCAAGACGAAGGTTCTAGCCGAGGACCGCGCGGCCTTCACGCTTCTCGAGAAGAGGTATCGCGAGGCTCTGAAGTCACTCTATGAGAAGGGCTTGGAGAAGCCGCTGGCTACCAATGAGGACGGCCCCGCCCAGTTGCTTCCCTACTTGGTCGAGGCACTTGAGGAAGTCGTGTCCAGCATCGGCCCCATGGTAGAGGAAGAGGCTCGCGTCCTTTTTTCAGCTTCGCTGACATGCGTCTTCAGCCACCTCTATCTTCGCGATCCTGCTACCTGCCTTGACGAGCTGGTGGAGCCCGTGGCTGATGAACACTGCGCAGCCGCCACCGCAGCCGTGAAAGGTCAGGTGAAAGCCTTGCTAAAGAAGTTCGACGCCTTTGCCCCGGTGCCTTCGACTGGTGGTGCAGGTGAAGGCGACGCCACCCAGGAGGGGGAGCCTCTTGCAGGTGCCGGCGGTATCCAGGGGTGACTGGCTTGCGGCTCCTTTCCTATTGAAACTCTTGTAGCATGTAGCGTGCCTCGTGGAGGCGTTTAAACTTGTGTTTGATGTTCAGGGAAGAATATGTCTTGTAATATTTTCTTTGAGATTTTGCGATTTCCTTCCCATTTGCTTTACGATCTACATCGGCAGAGCCCGGCCGCGCGCATACCTCAGCCGCTGTTGGGTCATTTGGAGACCAGGACGAGCCCAAGGAGTGAGGGGCTATGTGACCAGTTAGGCTCCTGAGTCACGATTCTCAGGAGTCCCGCTTGATGCGCAAACACCTTATAGGAAAGAGGCGCGGGGATAGATCTAGTGTTCTACGTCGGCAGGGCCCGGGCCCGCACATACCTCAACCGCCGTTGGGCCGGCCGGAGACCAGGACGGAACCAAGGAGTGAGGGGCTACGTGACCAGTTAGGCTCCTGAGTCGCGATGCTCAGGAGTCCTCCTTGACGTTCAAATGACCTTCATACATTAGCTCCGCTTGGGAGGGCACGTGATGACCAGGTCCGAGGGACCTGGCAGGGTGGCATACGCTTGGGCGTGACCCAAGCGCAGCCCCTGTGCTCAGCCCCCTCGCGCGGCTCCCCCGAGGGGAGGCATTGCGATGAGGCTAGACACCGAGCCCGGAGGCTCCCTGAGGTTGATACGGCCATGAGGCCATCCTCAGTTGTTTATCACCAGGACGGACCATGGCGCTTCTGCACTTGCACGGGCATAGCCGCTCCTCGGCAGTGTCGACTGCCAGCGCAGAGCATGGTGCTTCCACTGGTACGTGGGAGGGGACTCCCTACTACGGAGATCCCTCGGGGCGTTTAGAACCCCGCCCTAACATGTGGCTTGCACGGCAGGTCTAGACGAGGTGTTTCTGGGCACTCGTGAGCCAGCGCAGGACTCACGAGGCCCTACCTCAAGGCGGGTTGCACCTAGTCTTGATTCTTGTTTGCTGTGTTGGTCCTGCGAGGTGGTCAAACAACCTGTGCTGAACGAATCTCCTAAGGTTATCACGTCAGAAAGCCAAGCACCAACGGCCCCAGGAGGCGTGAATGGGGTCGGCCCACGAGACAGAGCTCAGCCGTTGGATTTATCAACACTGCAGGGATGGGCCCGAGCACAGACACCGTGCCTAACCCTCTCACGCGATGGGTCCTGAAGAAAGACGACCGACGCACGGCTCCCATGGTGGGTGACAATCAAGCAGGTGATAACCATAGATAGATTATGCATGGAAAGCAAACATGCCACTAGGTCAGGTCCGAGCGGCTTGGGGATGATGCAGCCCGAGGGGCGCCCCCAACAAGGTAAGCTAAAGACATAAAAAAGAAGGGATACATGCCACAGGGACAGACCCACGCGGCCTGGGAATGATGCATCCCTGGGGCCGCTCCCAGCTAAATAAACTTGGAAAGTGTCACCTAGTTCTGTTGATGAAGGAGTGTTGAGGCAGCTGAAGGTACACGGAGAAGGGGTTGCTCCTCATGAGCCACCGGGGCCCTGAGCCTCAAGAGGCTCTAGGGGTCCAAGCGGTTCCTTGAGGGCCGTCGCCATCTCCGCCAGGACTGCATGGTGCCTGGCCTCCTGACCCGCCATGACGCTCCGTAGGTTGCACTAGAAGGCAGCAGCCACGCTCGGCAGGACGAACGGCATGCGAACGTAGCTGTGAGGTGGACCTTCGCAGCGCCCAACACGCGAAGGCCAGAAGCGCTCCTGAGATGCGGCTCGGTTGAGCCCTGTATGTCGATGCAGACGCGCATCTCACCACCCTCGCCAGGGTGGGGAGAAACGCCAGGTGGGCGGCAGTCGCCACGTATTGCTCTTGCTTCCTGAAGCTCCTGAGATACCTTGGTGATGAACTCCTAGGCACTGGGCGCTCCTTGCCCCGTGTCCTCCCGAGGGAGACGTGCCGCGAAACACACCTCCAAGTGGTGCCCGAGCGCCTCCTCCATGACATTGGCAAGGTCTGAGGCCTTCCAGAAGAGAGCCCCCGAGCCCTGCCCAAGGAGGGCGCCGGGCGCGCCTTCTTATGCGATAGAGGGAGGCGCCCCAGGTGCGGGCGCTGATCCTGACGAGGTACCACTTGCGGTGCTGCCCTCTCAAGGCCCGGAACGGAGTTGCTTCTTATTCTTCTTGGGGACGACCTCAGGAGGGTACCGAGCTGCATTGTTGTTGGGGTCTTCGATTGACGCTGCTTGGAAGGCGCGCTCGAGGGATCACACCGCATCTCTTTCTTCATAGGGCACTGTGATGATCCCGCCGCTCCCTGGCATCTTGAGGACGTTGTAGCCGTCGTGTGTCACTGCCATCAACTTGGAGAGGGCTGGATACCCGAGAATGGCATTGTACAACAGACGGATGTGGGCAACGTCGAAGTCGATGAGCTCGGTGCAGTAGTTGTTGCGTTCCTCAAAGGTGACTGGGAGGCGGACCTGACCTATCGGCGTGGTGGAGCCATCGGTCACTCCTGAGAAAGGCTTGGTAGGCTGAAGCTAATCGTATGGCACTTGAAGGTTGTTGAACGTCTCGATAGACAGGACGTTGAGCCCTGCGCCGCCATCGATGAGAGTCTTGGTGACTTGCACGTTGCCGATGACGGGTGAACAAAGCATTGGGAGAGCGCCAGCGGTAGCCGCGCACTTGAACTGATCTGCCAAACTGAAAGTGATGGCACACTTGGACCGCCTGAGCGGGCGAGTGGCCTCGAGCTTGGGGAGGACTGTGTTCACCTCGTGAGCAAACTGCTTGAAGATACATTGTGAGGCTCGGGGTTGAGCTCCGCCCAAGATGCAGGCGATAGCGTGTGGCTCCTGGAAGCCCCCAGCCCCCTCGTCTTGATGGTGGTTGTCGTTTTTCCTTCTTGGAGGTGGCGGTAGCGAAGGAAGACCGGGGTTGCCCTAAGGGCGATCCTCGCGAGGCTGATCCCTCCAGGCGCCCTCGCGAAGCTGATTTTGCCAGCGGTCCTCATGAGGCCGATCGTCCCACTCCTGGCGTGGGCCATGGTTGTCCCAGCGTCCTCCGCCATGTCCTCCTCCACGGTCGTTGCGCTCGGGGCGTCGACCAAAGCGTCCGTCGCGAAAGGCCCTGAGCTCTTGACAATCGTTGGTGTTATGGCTGTGCACGTTGTGGAAGGCGCAGAACGGTCGGCTGCCCTTGGATGACTCAGGCTGGTCCCTGCCGCGCTTTGTGTTCGGCTCCGCCGCGAGCACGGCGACTCCCTTGCGCTTCACGTCTTTGGCCTTGGATTTCTTCTCCTCCGGGTAGGCAGATGGGAGCTCGAGGAGGGAAAGGCGCCCTTCCTCAGCCCTTGCGCACTTGGTCGCCAGGTTGAACAGCTCCAGGGATGTGCACAACTCCTTGTGGATGGCGAGCTCCTCCTTCATCTTGACATCGCGGACGCCATTAGAGAACGCAGAGATGATGGCCTCGTCCATCACCTTGGGGATCTTTAGGCGGACGTTGTTGAAGCGCTGGATGTACTTCTGGAGGGTCTCTCCCGGTTGTTGCTTGACGCGGCGCAGGTCACCCGCGGTCGGAGGGCGGTCGCGAGTGCCCTAGAAGTTGGCGATGAAGCGGTCGCGCATCTCGTTCCAGGAATAGATGGAGCCCGGAGGCAGGTTCAGGAGCCACGAACGAGCGCCATCCTTGACAGCTAGAGGGAACTAGTTCACCATGACTTTCTCGTCACCGTTGGCCGCCTCGATGCTCAGCTCGTAGAGCTGCAAGAACTCTGCGGGGTCGAGGGTGCCATCATAGCGAGGAGGCAGATCCGGCTTGAACTTGCCCGGCCAAGCGATGCTACGCAGCTAGGGGATGAAGGCGCGGTAGCCGACAGTGGTCATCGGGGCCCGCCATGGAGGTGGAGCCTGGTCTTGGCGCTCGCGCGACACCATGGCAAGCGGCGCATGGCCCTGCCACGGCAAGCGATCCTGATGCAGCGGCGCGGGGAGCGGTGGAGCGTTCTCTTGCGGTCGAGGAACCTCTTGACAGCTTCTTTCTTCACGCGCGGGCGCTTGGCGCGACGGGTCGCACCGCGGTGCCGTACGCCTTGGCGCCAGGGCACCGTCTTGGTGCAGGGGTGGCAGAGGTGCTGCGTGAGCTACGTCGCCTGTACCTGGCGGTGGATGAGGCAGCGGGAGGGACGATGCAGGGGAGCCCCCTGCGGTGCTGACGAGCTCGGCGATGCGGTCCTGCCAGTCCTCGTAGAGGTCGTCTATTGGGCGGTAACGCAGGAGCTCGCGCGCCATGAGTAGCGCGGCCCGCGCGTCCGTGGGAGCATGACGAGCGTGAGACGAGGAACCGACGGGGGTCCATGATGGAGTGGTGGTGTGGCCATCCCGCCGCACCGAGGGGTGCAACAAGGATGCTTGTTGTTCGTTCCCCGTCGGGCCGATGGCGGCGTTGGCAGCGGGTGACGGATAATGACGGGGAGGCCCGCCGACAGGAACCGTCTGGGCGACGTGGGTGGCGAGGGCGGCCCGGCTCTCAGCTCGGGCGTGACGAGCATCTGACATGGTTGCAATAAAGTGGTGGAACACGGAGCGACGGAAGGAAAGCTTTGGCGCACCCCTACCTGGTGCGCCAAATGTCAGATTTCGCGTTCCGGCAAAACCCTTAAGGTTCGAACACTGGGGTGCGCGCGAAGATCTCACCCTCACCGATCACGCCCTCACACACTTCACAATTTCTAGGCTAGGCACACGAACTCACAACACACAAGCCACGAGATTTATACTGATTCGGGCCACCATTGTGGTGTAATACCCTACTCCAGTGTGGTGGTGGTGGATTGCCTCTTGGGCTGAGGATGAACAGTACAAGGGGAAGAACAACCTCTTGAGGAGAGGTGTTCTTGTGCCTGGTGAACTGGTGGTTGTCCGGATCGATCCCCCCTACCTAACGTGGTGTCTAGTCCTATTTATAGAGGCCCAGGTCCTCTTCCCAAATATTGAGCAGGAAGGGATGCCACAATGGCCAATTTGAAAGGGTACAACTAGTACAACTTATCCTGACAAAAGTAGTCTTCGCCTGCCAAAGGCTCTGCTGGTGACGCCATCTTGGGCTCCACGGTGACCTCCGTTCTGCCGTCCTGCTGGTCTTGGTCTCGTTGCACTGATATGGAAACCTTTGCTTGACGCCTCGGTACTTCATCTGCACTGGCGTCCTTAGCACCAAAGTGGAAACAAGGACACTGTTCGCACTGGCGCCCGCCTGGCACCCGCCTGGCCTTGGTCATTATGGCTCACGTCACTGGAATGTCGCGAGGTTTGTCTTGCCTTGATCTCTCTGCCCCTCGCGAGCCAGCTTGGTGAGGCCGCTCCTGAGGAGGTCTTGTGTCGTCCGCCTCGCGAGGGTCGTGAACGCTTGTTGGTGAAGATGGGTCATACGGGCCCGCTTGCAGAGCCATGCCGTGGGCCACAGGCAGGCAAGTCTCGGGACCCCCGTTCCCAGAACGCTGACAATCATAATTAGATAGGCTAGACTTCTAGGGTTTTAGCCATTGTGATCTCATGGTAGATCAACTCTTGTAACCCCCATAGTCATCAATATTAATCTAGCGGGATGTAGGGTTTTACCTCCATCGAGAGGGCCCGAACCTGGGTAAGCATTGTGTTCCCTATCTCCTGTTACCATCAACCTCGGACGCACAGTTCGGGACCCCCTACCCGAGATCCGCTGGTTTTGACACCGACATTGGTGCTTTCATTGAGAGTTCCACTTTGTCGTTGAAGTCAGGGTTGATGGCTCGCCTCGTGATCAAGAACAACATCACCGCTGATGGAGCCCTGGCCTCAGACCAAACCCTCCAGCTGGGTGGCTTCATTATGACCGCCCGTTCGGCCGGTGAGTCGACGATGACTCCTCGGGTCATTAAAAATCACCTCCGAATTGACTCCGAATACTCCAAACAGATGGATCCAACGGAATTATCATCCTTGAGCGAACTCCTGGATTGCATTGCCGCCTTGGGGTCACTACAGACTACTGCCGGATTGGGCTTAAACTCGATCAGTGAGAAATCAAATCTCCATCGATCACCCACCAGATAGCGGTAGTGGAGGAGCAAAACAACAACTCTTCCTCTATACTGAGGATGAACTATGTCCGGATTCCCGAGCTCGAAGAGCCGGATACCTGTCCACGGAACGACATGCCTTGTCCTCCGAACTTGGAATCAGACGGTAGACCTGAAAAATCGGTCGATCTCCCGGAGCCCGAATTATACGGCTCGGTAAAATTTCTCTAACTCCGGATCCCAAATTGGGTCAGGGTTCGGACTTAAATCCACCCACCCACCCAGATATACGCGATCTCACATACCTACGGCAGCAGTCTCAGGAAACAGTACATCACTTTTGGGCCAGGTTTCTCCTTGTGAAGAACAAGATCAAGGATTGCCGCAACAAAGACGCGATCTCAATATTCCGCAATAATTGTACAGACGAAGGAATCCTCAACGCTATCAACCGCCGTCGCGTATTATACTTCACCAACTTGGTAACCATAGTATAGAAGTACCGTGCAATGGAAAGCGCCTGGAAAATTCAGGCAGCTCGTTGGGAAACGCCAGCTCCCACTCAACCTTCTGTCCGGACAAAAAGGATGCACCCTCACGGGGCGCCCGACACAGCAGTAAAGAAATCCAAACCCATTACGGGGCACGGAACCGTTTTGGAGGGATGGCTCGATAGGCCGTGCGAAATACGCATGACACTGGATACCATACCTACCCACAGCCTTAGAGCATGTTGGATACTCCGGCAAGTGGCCAAGAGTAGCGAGGATATCCTCACCAAAAATACCTCGGAACAACTCCCCCCGGAACACGATGACAGCATAATATTGACGGTCTTCGAGACTTTCGCCTCAAACAATCGGTGCAAAAGGGCACTCCGCGACCTTGCCGAAGTCTGTCAAGTCACAACAATAAATCCTCGGAATGACATGGCCATAACTTTCAATTACAATGACGAACCAAGAGCCTGGTCTGTCTGGGCACCAGCCGCCTTGGTACTCAATCCAATTGTGGACGGCTTTCGACTCACCAAGGTACTCATGGACGGCGGCAGCGGATTAAACCTCATCTACGAGGATACACTCAGTAAAATCAAAATAGACAGGAGCCGTATCGAGCAAAGTAGCACGACCTTCCGAGGAATTATTCCTAGTCAGGAGGCACGATGCGCGGGAAAAATCACACATGACGTGGTATTCGGCACACCGGAGATCTATCGGTCCGAAGAGATAACCTTCCAAGTGGCCCCTTTCAACAGTGGGTACCACGCCATGTTGGGGCGAGATGTATTCACACGCTTTCAAGACATACCTCATTACGGGTATATGAATCTCAAAATGCCCGGGCCCAACGGTATTATCACTCTCGCTAGTGATCTGGACATAGCTCTCCACGTTGAAAACAAAACAGCCTCCCTGGCCCTTGAGGCACTCTCTGAGGCCCTTCCAACCGAAGAGTTAACGGCGATGCACTCAACGGTGGATAGGGACGATGTAATCCTTGACAAGCGCTCCAAATCGACCTCCTTCAAACCAGTAGATGAAATAGTCAAATTTCAAGTCCACCCGATGGACCCTAAGAAGACAGCCTCCATTGGCGCACAGCTGGACCCGATGGTGGAGGCCGCACTACGAGCGTTCCTACGCGAAAACTGGGACATATTCGCCTGGCACCCTTCTGATATGCCAGGAATCCCATGCAGATTGGCTGAGCATAGCCTTAATATATTGAAAGGATACAAGCCAGTTAAGCAAACACTGCGACGCTTTTCCGAACCCAAATGACAAACTATGGGGCAGGAGCTAGCCAAGCTAATTGAGGCCGGATTCATCAGAGAAATAAAACATCCGGACTGGCTAGCAAACCTGGTGATGGTGCAAAGAAGGATAAATCCTGGCGCTTGTACGTCGATTTCAAAGACCTCAACAAAGCTTGCCCTAAGGATCCATTCCCTCTCCCCCACATTGAACAAATTATTGATGCCACTGTAGGACACGACTCACTTTGTTTCCTTGATGCGTACTCCAGATACCATCAAATTAAAATGAAGGAATCCGACCAAGCCGCAACAGCATTTATTACCCCATACGGGCCTTTCTGCTTCAACACTATGCCCTTCGGGCTCAAAAACGTCGGCGCTACCTACCAACGCATGATTCAAACATGCCTGGAGAAACAAATTGGCAAGACAGTTGAAGCATATGTGGACGACGTTGTCATCAAGACTAAGTGTGTCGAGTCATTAATAGACGACTTACGCCTCACATTCAACAATCTCCGGACATACGACATTGAGCTGAATCCAGAAAAATGTGTTTTCGGCGTACCCTCTGGAAAACAACTGGGCTTCATTGTTTCCAGTAGAGGAATCGAGGCAAATCCAACCAAAATTCGAGCTGTATCACAACTGGCTACACCAACAGACCTTAAACAGGTCCAAAAACTAGATGGATGCGTGGCAACTTTAAGACGCTTTATCTCCAGACTAGGAGAAAAAGCATTGCCACTTTATCGACTTCTCCGACGCACCGATCACTTCGAGTGGTCAGATGCAGCAACGACTAGATTGGAAGAAATAAAGGGCCTTTTAGCAAGCAACCCAATCCTAGCCGCACCAAGCGTCAGCGAACCAATGTTATTATACATATCTGTAACACACCAGGTGGTGAGCGCAGTACTCGTCGTCGAACGAGAGGAGGACGGACACAAAATCCCGCTCCAAAAGTCGGTATACTACGTATCCACTGTCCTAACTCCATGCAAATGCAGGTACTCTCATTATCAAAAGATAGCATACGCGGTCTTCATGGCATCCCGGAAGACACGACACTATTTCCAAGAGTGCTCGATTACGGTGGCTTTCGAAGTTCCACTGAACGACATAATAAACAATCGCGATGCCACGGGCCAGATTGCCAAGTGGGCCATTGAGCTCCTCCCATTTGATATAACATATAACCACACCGGGCCATCAAATCCCAAGTACTAGCAGACTTCGTCGCCGAATGGACCGAAGTCGAACTCCCTAAAGAGTATGGCGCATATTCCAACTGGGTCATGCACTTCGATGGCTCCAAAATGCTGGCAGGCTTAGGGGCAGGCGTTGTCTTAACATCCCCCACTGGAGATATAGTTCAATACGTACTCCAAATATTATACAGAGACTCCAACAATGCAGCCGAATACGAGGCCTTATTGCATTGTCTTCGGACGGCTGTCTCCATGGGCATACAATGCCTCAAAGTGTGCGAGGACTTGAACCTCGCGATATCTCAAATAAATGGAGATTTCAATGCGAAGGATCCGTAGATGGCGGCGTACCGAAACGTTGTTCTCAAAATGTCGGCTCGGTTCGAGGGGCTCGAGTTTCACCATGTGGCTCGAGAAAGTAATCAAGTGGCGGATGTCCTTGCTCGCATCGGTGCCAAGCGCGACCCCGTCCCACCTAACATATTTTTGGAAAGGCTTTTCAAGCCATCCACTACTAGGGAAGACCCTAGCAGTAGCGCTGGTTTTGTGCTCACTAGTAGCGCGGGTAGGCGTGCTACTAATAAGGCGCTACAGCTATTGCTTAGCAGTAACGCGTGCCCGCACGTGCTACTGCTAGGACAAATAGCTGCAGCGTTTGTTCACTCCCACGCTACTGCTAATGTAACTATTGGCAGCGTGTTTTCTCTCCATCGCTACTAGTATTCTTTTTTATTTTTTTTTTATTTTTAGTGTATTTATGTGCCATCGTACAAATATTGGTACAATACCAGGTATGAGGTTTACATCATTATGTCCATAACAGTGTGTCAAATGAAGGTGGATTAGGTTCAAGTGGAGGCAATATGTGGTGCATGTCAAAAGTATACTACTAATCCAAACTTGATCTAGTTTGGACTAGTAGTACTTTTGATGTGCACCACATGTTGCCTCCACTTGAATCTAATCCGCCAGCACAAGCTATTTTATCATCATCAAAGTCATTACCACCAACAGTATTTATTTAATCACCACTAACACTAGCTAATAATAATCATCATAGTCATTACCACCAACACTAGCTATTTTATCATCATAATAATAGTGTTGCACATCAACATCCTCAAAGTCATTTCTAGCTAGCTAATCACTCATGCTGCTCTCTCTTAGGTAAAATAACATAAAACATGTGTAGCTCTTCTCCTTGATCAAGTTGGAGCTTGCAGATGAACCTATCTCCTAATCGTGGGTAGCGCATCTGTTTGCTGCCCCCTAGTACTTCTCTGCGCTCCCCCATCACATATTTGGTCCAGTCTTGCACTATTAAGCATCCGTCGCTAATCTTGAATGCACTAAAGTAATCTATAGTACATCTTGGCTGTAAGCTAATAATACTCATGGTACCTTTAGTCTCGATCCCATAAGGCACAACATTCATCGGGAGTCCCTGTTGAAGAACATCGTATGGTAACATACTTAGCAATGAAGTTTAGCTTCAAAAATAATGTATGGAAAAGATGCACTGAGGACAAATAGTAAACATCTTACCATCCTTCCTAAATAGATGTGACCGTAGTTCATTACGAACACTATTGGTCGCACGTTTTCAGTACTAACATTTCTAAGTGCAGGAAGAAAATTTGTCTTGACAGTATCAAGATCCTCAAGCCATGAAACATAATGACTTAGCTCCTCGCAGTTTAGTTCAGCCCCGGGACAGTAGTAGGTCCTGTCTACCAAGCGCTGGACATGTTTGTTTGCATCGAAATAAGCTAACAATACAAATTAGTTGTCAACTATTTTTGAATAAACAATATCAAAGACATAAATATGGTTGAGAAACTTACATATTGGTATAACTGGAGGCGTCTGCACATCGACCCAGATGTCGGTATTACCTTCAATATCATCTTCCGGACGAATATCAAAGGTGATAACCATATCAGGCTCAAATGCATAAGTCTTGCATAGTGATCGCCATGTTTTGCATCCAAAATAGGTGTAGTCGTCTGAATTGTATAATTTTAAGTTGAAAATATAACCATGCTCGGTCTTCAAGTAAAATTTCTTTTCCTCCATAGTACGACTGAAACCTATCTTATCCAATACAAACACTCTTGCATGGTAGGGGATACGCTAGTAGAATAGTAAAAAAAGACTTGTCATGCTTAAATTATAAGTTGAAGCAAATGAAGCAAATGTCATGCTTAATTACGAAAAAAGACTTGTCGTTGTGACTTATTGTATCCACTTCGAAGTTCTCGTCCAGCTTGATGCTGAAGGGCATATCATCATCTAGGAAGATTCCGTCGCACAGGCCGCGCTCGTCTTCGCAGTATTTGCAAATACCGAAATCCTTTTCGTCGTCAGACATTTCCTATGTTCATAGTTAAAACATTAATTGAAAATCGATCGAAGACAACTACAAGGATACTCAACACACAAATCTAGGGCACTCGATATTTCCTACATATTCTAGCACAAGTCATGCCAAAATTCACGGAAAAATCCGGCTTGACCTTTGCTAAAATAGGACATATCGAGCGCCTGAAATTTGCCGGAACGGAAAGGAATCAACACTCACTACAAAAAAAAGACACCTCCGTGACATTTTGGGCCGAACGAATTTTTTTCTGTCATACATATGACACTTCTATGATGATAATTGTGACAAAACCCGGTATCATCATAGATGTGGTGGGCTCCTACTTCTATGACAAAAAATCATGATAGATAATGGGCTTTTCGTCCTGGGCGGGCCGGAGACGCAGCTGCATGACATTCTTTGGACCGTCCATGACAGAAAACACCATGGTAGAAGCGAGGGGGGGATTTCGGGGAGTTCCCGGTTATGGTGGGAGGTCGGTGGACGAGCGATGCGCGTTTTTCTCGTACACGTACGCGTGTGTGTGCGAGGCATTGCCTCTAACTGAACCCAAGAGATTGCACTGCAGGCTACGCGTTACTAAACCCGAGCGATCGATCATTGGATGTTAACTGAACCCGATCGAGCGATTCCTTCGCTACTGCTGCTAACTGAAGCCGCTCGATGCTGCCTCTAGGATGAACAGTGAGCGTTGCGGGGGGGTTTGGATGAACAGTGAGCGATGGCATTGCCTCTGGATGAACAGGACCACGTGGTGTGGTGGAGGGCTGGATGA
Organism: Triticum dicoccoides; assembly: GCF_002162155.2. Taxonomy (NCBI): domain Eukaryota; kingdom Viridiplantae; phylum Streptophyta; class Magnoliopsida; order Poales; family Poaceae; genus Triticum; species Triticum dicoccoides. The sequence goes on from NC_041392.1 coordinate 290,426,122, forward strand.
ACAGTAGATGGTGGAGGGGTGCCCATGGAGGGGTGGTTGAACAAGACCCCTAGTGTGGAGGGCTGGATGAATAGTACATGGTAGAGGGGTGCCCGTGGAGAGGTGGTTGAACAGGCCCCCGTGGTGTGGAGGGCTGGATGAATAGTAGATGGTGTAGGGGTGGTTGAACAGTAGCCGGTGGAGTAGCGCGCGGTGGAGGCTGGATGAACAGGAACCCATGGAGGCTGGAGGAGGTCGACGGTGGAGATGAACAGTATCCCGTGGAGTCCCGTTTTGCGATACGCCACACCCATCCCGATGAACAGGACCCCCATTTCGACCGTAGCGCTCCAACACAAGTCCGTTTCCTCCATTTTGCGGTACGCCACACCCCTCCCGATCAACAGGACCCCCGTTTCGACCATAGGAGGTCCGTTTCCTCCATTTTGCGGTACGCCACACCCCTCCCGATCAATAGGACCCATGTTTCGACCTTCGGAGGTCCATTTCCTCCGTTTTGCGGTAAGCCAGACCCCTCCCTATGAACAGGATCCCGTTTCGAACGTGGCCGGTTGAACACAAGGCCATTTCCTCCATTCTGCGGTACGCCAGGCCTCGTTTCCATCGCCTATTCCGTCCAAGCCCTCCCGATGAACACGACGCATTCTGTTGCCTCCCCATGAACACGACGCATTCTGTTGCCTCCCCATGAACACGACGCATTCCGTTGCCTCCCCATGAACACGACGACGACGATGTTTCTCCGTTCCGACCCAGCCATGTACACGAGCCCTCGCCGTATGTATGCGCGAGTAGGCGTTAGAGACTCCGCCTGTATGTACACATACGTGGCCGTATTTTCTTTCTTGCACCCTGACCGATGTACGTACGTGTACATGCTACGTGCGCGCCTCTACTACGACACGTGCGCGCCTCTACATCGACCAGTATATATGTAGGCACACGTTCGCGACCAGAATGACAACGCTACGTATGCTTCGACCAGGTGGGTACCGACTGTCAGGCACTTCCTTGCGTGTGAAGATGTAGCTGGTGGGTCCCAGCAGTCAGGGGGGGCGAATCGTTTTGTTTTTTTTGCCCGGACGCACTTCCTTGCGTGCGAAGGTGTAGCTGGTGGGTCCCATCAGTCAGGGGGGAAACGTTTTTTTCGTAAAATACGGTGGCCCGTCTGGTGGGTGCCCGCTGTCAGGTGGAGGAATAATTATTTTGCATGTAATAAGGAGGCACTTCCTTGCTGCGGCCGTGGACCCAGCTGTCAGCCTCTCCACGTACAGTCCACGTCCGATGGAAGTCGTTCCTTGACCATGTTGACCAAGCCGTGCCGAGAGCACCAGGGCGTTGGATGACGGCGAGGCCTAAGAAGAGGACGACGGGGAGCCGGGGAAGACGCGACAGTGGAAGCCCGCATGGAGAGGAGTACGAGGGTTCACTGGTTCGGCTGCGGTGTGAGGCTGTCGTCGCCGCAGGGCCTGGCCAGCAGTGGGAATAGTAGGGGGCGGTGAGGCCTCCGCGGCAGCACAGCCGGCCACGGGAGGCAGGAGCATATGCGGCATGACTGGCGCTGCTTTGAGTGGCTGGAGCAAGAAGACCAGAGGTTGAAGAAGCACTAGGGCCGTTGGATGGACATCGTACGGTCACTAGAGCTAGAATCGTTCATATTGACTAAAGTTGACAAAGGCCTGCGTCCCAGTAAACTTAGTACGCCCACAAGTCAGCCTCCCAGCATGGTGGGTCCCAGCTAGCAGGGGGAGTATTCATTTTTTTGTGGGAAATAAGGAGGCACTTCCGGTGGGTCCGAGCTGACAGCGGGGGGAACGTTTTTTTTTGCAAAATATGCTGGCCCATCCGATGGATCCGAGCAGTCAGGGGAGAAATGTTTTTTTCGCGAAATAAGGTGGCCCGTCCGGTGGGTCCCTACTGTAAGGTGGATGAATAATTATTTTGCGCGTAATAAGGAGGCACTTGCGGCCACCTGGACCCAGCTGTCAACCTCTCCACGTACAGTACTCTTCCGATGGAAGTCGGTCATTGACCACGTTGACCACACCGCGCCGAGAGCACCAGGGCGGTGGTCTGGGCGACAGCGAGGCCTAGGAAGGGGAAGACGCAGCAGTGGAAGCTGTAGGATCGAAAGTATGTCTAGAGGGGGGTGATTAGACTACTTGACCAAATAAAAATCTAGCCTTTTCCCAATTTTAGTTCTTGGCAGATTTTAGCTATCTTAGCACAAGTCAAGCAATCTCCACACAATTCAAGCAAGCATGCAAAAGAGTATATGAGCAGCGGAAAGTAAAGCATGCAACTTGCAAGAATGTAAAGGGAAGGGTTTGGAGGATTCAAACGCAATTGGAGACACAGATGTTTTGTTGTGGTTCCGATAGGTGGTGCTATCGTACATCCACGTTGATGGAGACTTCAACCCACGGAGGGTAATGGTTGCGCGAGTCCACGGAGGGCTCCACCCACGAAGGGTCCACGAAGAAGCAACCTTATCTATTCCATCATGGCCGTCGCCCACGAAGGACTTGCCTCACTAGCGGTAGATCTTCACGAAGTAGGCGATCTCCTTGCCCTTACAAAATCCTTGGTTCAACTCCGCAATCTTGTCGGAGGCTCCCAAGTGACACCTAGCCAATCTAGGAGACACCACTCTCCAAGAAGTAACAAATGGTGTGTTGATGATGAACTCCTTGCTCTTGTGCTTCAAATGATAGTCTCCCCAACACTCAACTCTCTCACACAAGATTTGGATTTTGTGGAAAGAAGATTTGAGTGGAAAGAAACTTGGGGAAGGCTAGAGATCAAGATTCATATGGTTGGAATGGAATATCTTGACCTCAACACATGTGGAGGTGGTTCTCTCTCAGAAAATGTGTATTGGAAGTGTAGGTATGTTCTGATGGCTCTCTCCAAGAATGAAGAGTGGCTGGAGGGGTATATATAGCCTCCACATAGAATCTAACCGTTACACACAATTTGCCAAACTCGGTGGGACCGAATGGTTAAAATCGGTTGGACCGATTCAGCAAACCTAGTGACCGTTAGGATTTTCGGTGGGACTGAGATGCAACTCAGTAGGAACGATATGGTTAGGGTTAGGGCATAACGTAATCTCGGTGTGACCGATTACACAAACTCGGTGGGACCGAGTTTGGTAATAAGCTAACCAGAGAGTTGGTCAGGTAAACTCGGTGGGACCGATTCGCTCATCTCGGTGAGACCAAAATGTTACAAAAGGGAAACAGAGAGTTTACATTGCAATCTCGGTGGGGCCAATCGCTCATCTCGGTAAGACCGAAACGTTACAAAGGGAAACAGAGATATTACAATCCCATCTCGGTGAGACCGAGATCCCTATCGGTGAGACCGATTTGCCTAGGGTTTGTGGCAGTGGCTATGACATTTGAAACTCGGTGGCGCCGGATAGAAAGAATCGGTGGGGCCGAGTTTGACTTTTGGTTTAGGTCATATGTGGATGTGGGAAGATAGTTGAGGATTTTGGAGCATATCACTAAGCATTTTGAGCAAGCAAGCCATTAAGCAACACCTCATCCCTCCTTGATAGTATTGGCTTTTCCTATAGACTCAATGTGATCTTGGATCACTAAAATATAAAATGTAGAGTCTTGAGCTTCAAGCTTGAGCCAAACTTTTTGTCCTTAGAATTTTGAGAGATCCACTTTCCTCATCCATGCCATGCCATTCATTGAGCATTTCCTGAAATATTAATCTTGGAATAATGTTAGCTTAATGAGCTATATGTTGTTAGGAATTACCAAAACCACCCAGGGATAGTTGCACTTTCAATCTCCCCCTTTTTGGTAATTAATGACAACATATAGATCAAAGCTTCGACAAATGATAATAAGAGTGAAAGATATTGTCGCTTTGAGAAGTATGTGAAAAGCAAGAGCTCCCCCTAAATTTGTGCATATCTTAAGATTTGCTTTGGACTGCAAATGCACAATGAGTTAGGATCATGGGTTACTCTTCCATGTCACATACATCTTGGTGGAGCGCTCAAAATGATAAGAATTAAATACATGCACTCATCACCAAGCAAAGTGAATGATCATATAAGGATAAGTAAGATAATATCATCTAACAAGCATAAGTGTAGCTTATGATCAACCATATGATCATTAATGTCTCACAGATAATAGCATAGTATCTCAAGCAATCAAAAGACAAACAAATTTCAACCACCAAAGCAAGAGAGAATAAAAAGCAACGCTCTCTCTCGAAGCCTATGATCTATACATTTTTCTCCCCCTTTGGCAACAGGTTACCAAAAAGTTCATAGAAAATGCATAGCACTAGAACGTCTCTCAAGCTTGGTATTCAGGTGGTGGTGTCCAGAGAACGCCAAGGACGAAGGCTTTAGTTGATGTGGATGGAGCTGAAGGAGTTGGTGCTGGAGCTGGTTGTGCTGGAGCTGTAGCTGGTGCACATGAAGTGACTCTAGTGTCAGAAACAGGCACTGCAGCAAACCTCTGAGCTCTAGGCACTCTGGAAAGTGCATGAGTGGTTGTCTTTCCCTTCCTCTCCTGCATATCATCTTGAAGTTGCTCCACAACAGACTGAATCTCAGTTACCTTCACATCCAAGTCATAGAATTTTTGCTCCACGATTCTTTCCAAGCTCTCCTGGTTTTGAGTTAGGGTGGCCAGTCCCTTCTCAATCCTTAGAGTGGATGCAATCAGGTAGCCAAGCTGATCTTGCTTGCTTTTCAAAAAGTACTCAGATGCCTCCTCTTGAGTTGGCATCTTGGCAGCCTTCTCTTTCTTTGCTTTCTCCTTCTTCTCTTGAGCTTGTACTGATGATGGTTCATTCTCATTCATCACAACTTGATTGTCCTCAAAGTCAGGATAGATAGGAAAGTGTTCCTTATCCAACAAGTATGTGCCTGTGCCCATCTTTGAGTTTATCAACTCCTGGATCTGTGGGGCATATCCACAACTTCTTTTCTGGTCAGCTGCAGTCCTCTCGATAGTCTCAACTATAAGGCTCATGACCTTGAACTTCCGTGGCACATCAAATATATGTAGCAAGTTAATTGCATGGCATCTGATCATTCTGTGATCACCACACTTGGGAAAGAGAGTGTGCCTAAGGATCCAATTGATTGTAGGCAGCCCTGACAGCAAGTGTTTTACTGACCCAAACTACTGAGTCTCAAGATCATCTTTAGGAATCTCCTCGTACATGTTTACCATAGAGTTGTGATCCATCTTCTTCTTGGCATAGACATCCAAGTCATCTTCTTCTTCCTTAGGAGCATTGATCAGATTTTCCCTGTCGGTGTACTAGAATAGGGGTACCCTAGTACCCCGAACTTGTGCACGGGCAGTTGCAACACCCCACGGCAAAGGCTTGCCAGGCGATCGCCAAGATCCCCCAAGGTTCCCTTGGAGCCATCCAAGAACAAAGTATTTAAGCTAAGGAGACAAGACCCCGGTAAGAGGAGCTTGCCGGGAAGGCCAACCAAGGCGCTCCAAGGAACTTGCCGCGACGCGCCACGCGCTCCGGAAAGGAAACAAGGCCCCGGCAAGAGGAGCTTGCCGGGAAGACTAAATAAGGTACCCCGAGGCCCGGAGAGCGACGAGCTTCTGGACCCGGCGAGATAACAATAGTGGCAAGGCGCTTGCCGCGGCAGGCGGCCACTCTGCGCCCACGCTCCAGCGCATCCACCAACGTGTCGCTCTGGGGGCCTCTCCGGGCGCGCGTGGCGGGAGGCTGTGCAGCGAGCGGTGCACAGTGGCATGCGAAGCTGACAAGATCGCCATCGTGGCGAACGGTGGCGCCCCTAACGGTCCTTTTCTGCACTGTTCGGGCTACTCAGACGGGCATTTAATGCCCTTGTCCCCTGCCGTCAGGGTTAGGTAGGGTGTACTGTACAAGCAACTGTATCAACTACCTCACTTTTTACGTTTTTACCCTCCTCTGCGTTGCCACCTGTCGGTGACCCCTTTAGCGTTTAAAAGGAGGCCCATGCGCAACGTAGAGAGGGTTCGGAGCCTCGAACAGTTTGCTTCGATTCATTCGTAGCCCAGAAAACATCACACTCTCTCGCTCGAGAGCAAAAACACCAGATAATACAACCAGACAAGCAGCAGTAGGAGTGTTATCTCTCCGGAGAGCTCCGAAGCTGGGTAAACTGCTCGTGTGCCTCGCCTCGATCTGCTCTTCATGCGACCTCCGCCCCCCGCCGAATCGAAAGGGGCCCGGTCCGCCGGCCCCATAGGTGTTCGTGGATCAGTTCTCCCCGACATCTTTGGCGCGCCAGGTAGGGGGTGTTGAGATTGTGTGAACCAGATCCGGCGTTCACACAAGCTAGATCTTTATTCCCTTCATCAACATGCCGCCGAAGAAGAAGACTTCGGCGGCAGCCGCTCCATCCACGTCACTTCCGCCACCGTTGGAGCAAACGAGTGGTGGGATGGACGCCGGCGGAAGAAAGGACGTCGACAAGGAAGCTCATGATACCGCCAGGTCCAAGAACAAGGCTGCACAAACCTCGGCGACTGTACATGTTCCACGCCACTCTCAGGAGGCGCAAGATCAACAGCGTCATGTCACTAGTACTGCCATACGCATGATAGCCCAAGACCAAGCTGGTGGATCTCGGAGCGCTCAAGACCAGCATGCACGCCAGCGTGCTGGCACGAGCGGGGCACAGTCGCCTGGACGGGATACTGCTCCTTCTAACATAGTTGGAAGTTTGAGCACGTCCCGCTCCTCGCGCCGTCCGCCACTGCCACCCACCACTCCAGCAGAAGCTTTGGCGCGAGCTCAACTTCTACTAGATTACCCTCCGATGTCGGACAAGATCGACGAATGGAGGGCCACCATTCAGAGTCTCATCGGCTACGCCAACGGCGACACTCCATGGCGGCCGAGCGCGTCACCGCCGCGGCAGGGTTGCCGGACGCGAGCCGGTGGCGACGAAACGGGCGGAGGTGCAATTACCATGCAATCACCGCCCCGAAGGCCAACATCGCCGACTCGCCAGATCCACCTCGACAGCGACTCCACTGCATCGTCGGATCCACGAGCTCGTCGTGATCAGCGCCAAGTTCTTCATGATCGACAACAAGAAGACGCTCGAACCCGCATCGTGCGCCGAAGAGAAGCGCGACGTCAATCCGACAAGCGCGCTGGGCCCTCTGTTGACATGCATGCGCCAGGGGAACCAGGCGATCTGCCGTACGCGGTAGGTTGTCCTGCGTTCACTCATGAGCTGCGGCAAGTCCAGTGGCCCAGCACAAAGAACTTCAAGCCAGACGTACCGGAGAAGTACGACGGCAAGACGCATCCGTCAGAGTTCCTCAGCATCTACACCATTGCAGTGCAAGCTGCCGGGGGATGAGATGACAAGATCCTTGCCAACTACTTCCCGCTGGTGCTCAAGCCCAATGTCAGATCCTGGCTCATGCACTTGCCGGACAACTCCATATCCTCTTGGGCTGATCTGTGCCATCAGTTTGTCGGCGCCTTTACAGGCGGACACAAGCCTCATGGCCAGGAGAGTGATCTTCATCTGCTCGCCCAGAAGGAAGGAGAGCCCCTGCGCAAGTACATTCAGAGATTCAGTAGTGTGCAGCACAACATCCCAGACGTCCACCCTGCCGCGGTGATCAGCGCGTTCCATCAGAACGTGCGGAACCGCAGGATGCGGGAGGAAATGGCGATGTGCAAGATCAGGGACGTCAGTGAGTTATATGCACTAGCCGACAAGTGTGCCCGTGCTGAGGAAGGGAGGAGACTCCCCGGAGAAAATATAGGAGCGGGAGGATCTGACACCGAAGATGCTGCCCCGACAAGGAAAAACCGGCGGTGGAACAACAGAAGGAGGAAAGGCAAAGAAGTGTTAGTTGTTGAGCAGTCCGGCAATGGTGGTAGCGCCAAGGAAGCCAAAGCTGGTGACTCCGGCAAGGAGGTTGCCGCTGAGGTGGCGGTCACCGATAAGCAGGACGGCGCCAACAAGCAGTATTGCAAGATTCACCGTACCAAGGGCCATGATCTTCAGAACTGTAAGAGGGTCGAGCACCTTGTTAAGCAACAGAAAGCTGAATACGAGCGGCGCGACAAGGAGAAGGACCAGGAAGGAGCTGGTGGATCCGGCAAGAAACGTCCCGACCAAGGAGGACGCCGCGGCAAGGCCAAGCAGCAGCAAGGAGACAGACCTCCCCGTGGCCGCAACAAGGATGAAGATGATAACGAAGACGAAGATATGGATGATGAGGAGACTGATGAGCAGGAGTTCTAGAAAGCCACAGAGGTCCTGTGCGTTAACGGTGGTGCTTCTCTACATGCCTCGCACCGCCAGCTCAAGCAGTGGGTGCGGGAAGTTAATGCAGCAGAACCACCCGTCGAGTCACGCAAGCCTCTGAAATGGTCCGGCACGCCTATCATCTTTGATATTGAGGACCACCCGGATCGCATAACTGCGGTCGGGTGCTTGCCGATGTTGGTTTCACCAACAATCCGCAACCTCAAGGTCACTAAGATGCTAGTTGACGGCGGGGCCGGCTTGAACCTGATCTCCTCCGTGGTGCTCCAGAAACTCCAGATCCCTGACAGCGAGCTCGAAGAGACCGGCACATTTCAAGGAATCAACCCGGGAAGGAGCAAGCCAAAGGGAAAGATCACGTTGCCGGTAACATTTGGCAGCGAGCTAAACTTCAGGACTGAGAGGGTCACGTTTGACGTTGCCGACTTTCCATTACCTTACAATGGAATCCTTGGCCGTCCGGCAGTCGCCAAGTTCATGGCAGCCTCTCACTATGCATACAACGTACTGAAAATGCCAGGCCCAATAAGTGTCATCTCTGTCCCTGGCGACAAGAAGGATGCTCTTATCTGTGCCGACAAGATCTACCGGGAAGCCGCAGCCGCAGCAGAGCGCAAGATACTTGTCGCTGAAGCTCCCGGGGGGGAGAAGAAGACCAAGTCCGGCAAGAGCTCTGATGCCCACTCCAGCAAGCGCACCTCTTCGGAGTGTTGCGCTACCGTCGAGGACGCACCATCGAGCTCCACCGGCAAGTGTAAGAAGGCAATGGCAGCTCCACCTGAGACCAAGAAGGTGTCCGCCAAGGAGGATGGCACTGGTGGTACCTTCACCATCAGCGCCACTCTTGACCCCAAATAGGAAAGCGCGCTCGTTGCTTTCCTGCGGGCGAATGTCGACGTGTTTGCGTGGCAACCGTCTGATATCCCCGGTGTTCCCAAGAAACTAATTGAGCACCACCTTGCCGTCTGTCCTCATGCGCGGCCCGTCAAGCAGAGAGTCAGGAAGCAGGTAGTAGAGCGCCAAGAATTCATCGCAGAAGAAATCAAGAAGTTGGAAGCAGCAGGCCTTGTCAGAGGAGTACTCCATCCCACGTGGTTGGCCAATCCTGTTGTTGTGCGCAAAGCTAACGGGAAATGGAGACTTTGTATTGATTTCACTGATGTTAATAAAGCTTGTCCCAAAGACCCATTTCCCTTGCCGTGTATTGACCAGATTGTTGACTCCACAGCCGGATGTGATTTGCTTTCATTTCTTGATGCATACTCAGGATACCATCAGATCTTCATGGCAGAAGAAGATGAAGAGAAAACCGCATTTATCACCCCGTGTGGCACGTACTGCTTCGTACGGATGCCTTTCGGTTTGAAGAATGCTGGTTCAACATTCGCAAGGGTAGTCCACCATGCTTTTGAGCCGCAAATGCACAGAAATGTGGAAGCTTACATGGATGACATAGTGGTCAAGAGCAAGAACAAGGCGACCCTGATTCAAGATTTAGACGAGACATTTGCAAATCTACGCAAGATCAACCTCAAGCTTAACCCCGAGAAGTGCGTGTTTGGAGTCCCTTCCGGCAAGCTTCTCGGGTTCTTCGTGTCCCAGCGGGGAATTGAAGCCAATCCCGACAAGATCAAAGCCATTGAGCAGATCGATGCACCAAAGCGCGTCAAGGATGTACGAAGGCTTGCCGGTTGCGTGGCTGCTCTCAGCAGGTTTATCTCTAGATCTGCCGGCGCACCGTGCCATTTTTCAAAATTTTGAAAAAGGCAGGTCCGATGAAATGGACTCCGGAAGCGGAGGCTGCGCTGCAGGATTTTGAAGAGATACCTGTCCTCCACTCCAACGCTTGTCGCACCTAAGCCGCAAGAGAAGTTGCTGCTGTATATAGAGGCAACCAATCAAGTGGTTAGTGCTGCGTTAGTGGCGGAGAGGGAGGCGGATGATGAGCCAGCGACCACGGCAGATCCATCCAGCGACAAGCAGGGGGCTTCGCCGACAAGCTATGGTCCCGACAAACATGGGTTTGCGCAGGAACATGATAAGATACCAAGGAGAATGGTGCAGCGCCCAGTTTACTTTGTCAGTTCTCTTCTGCGGGGGGCTAGATCAAGGTACTCTGGTGTGCAGAAGTTGCTTTTCGGCCTCCTCGTGGCCTCGAGAAAGCTGCGCCATTACTTCCAAGAACATGAGATCACAGTCGTCACTCGCTTTCCGCTGAAGAGGATACTACAAAATCCAGAAGCTGCGGCAAGAATGATATTGCTGATGGCCTGTCAAAGTGCGCCGCACTAAAGTTACCTGTGGAACCAGGGATCTTTGTGCTTAAGTTGACTCAACCATCCGTAACGCCCTCAACTGGACAAAGCAAGAAGAGGAAGTTGGTTTCCGGCGACTACTTTCCGGCAGAGCTCCCCGAAGCCGCCGCCAAGAAAGTCCCCAAGATCAACACCAAGGATGCTGAGGGGCAGTCTGCTCCGGCAAGCCTTATGGTTTGTTCCGTTGAAGCAGATGCTCCCGACAAGTTTTACTCCGGCAAGCTTGACGGGGAACATCAAGCTCCAGCAGGGCCACAAGTCCTTGCCGTGGAAGCGGATGTTCCCGCAGCAGCAGATGCGCCTTTAGTCCTTGTTGTCGAGCCACAAGCTCCAGCATGGGCACAGCAGATTGTCCACTTCCTTCAGACAGGAGAACTTCCCGAAGAACAAGAAGAAGCGGAAAGAGTAGCCCGGCAGTCAAGTATGTACTAGTTTGTCGATAGCATACTGTACAGAAGAAGGCTCAATGGTGTGAAATTGAAGTGTATTCGCGGGAAGATGGACAAAACCTGTTGGCGGAGATACATGGAGGCATATGTGGCCACCACATTGGCGCAAGAGCACTTGTCGGCAAAGCTTTTCGGCAAGGTTTCTTTTGGCCGACAGCCCTCCAGGATGCAACTGCACAAGTAACCAAGTGTGAAGCGTGCCAGTTCCACTCCAAATAGATACACCAGCCAGCTCAAGCTCTCCAGACAATCCCTTTATCCTGGCCATTTTCGGTCTGGGGGCTCGATATCCTCGGCCCCTTCCCCCGAGCTGTCGGGGGCTTTGAGTACTTGTACGTCGCAATCGACAAGTTCACAAAGTGGCCGGAAGTGCAGCCAGTGAGGAAGGTGACAGCACAGTCAGCAGTCAAGTTCTTCAGGTCGATTGTTTGCCGTTTCGGGATCCCTAACAGGATCATCACCGACAACGGCACGCAATTCACGAGCCGCACCTTCATGCAGTACGTCCAAGACCTTGGCGCCAAGGTCTGCTTCGCTTCTGTTGCTCATCCGAGAAGCAACGGTCAAGCAGAGAGGGCAAATGCTGAAGTGTTGCGCGGGCTCAAGACCAGAACTTTCGACAGGCTGCACAGGTGCGGAAGGAATTGGATCGAGGAGCTGTCGGTGGTTCTTTGGTCGATCAGAACGACGCCAAATGGAGCCACTGGCCAGACACCTTTCGCTCTAGTCTATGGAGCAGAGGCAGTTCTCCCCACGGAACTCGTATACGTATCACCTCGAGTGCTCGCTTATGATGAGCTTGAGCAAGAACAGCTGCGGCAAGATGACGCGCTGCTCCTTGAGGAAGATCGTCTTCAAGCTTTGTGCCGCTATCATAGCCGCAAAGTTAAAGCCAGAAGCTTCGAGGAAGGCGACCTTGTTCTTCGGCGCGTTCAGTCCGCCAAGAATTCCAACAAGTTGACGCCGAAGTGGGAAGGCCCTTATCGGGTGAGACGAGTCACAAGGCCTGGTGCTGTCCGCCTTGAGACCGAAGATGGCATTCCGGTGAGGAACTCCTGGAACATAGAACATCTTCATAAGTTTTTCCCATAAGGCGCGGTTGCCGGAACCCGTTCCGGCAACCACCTTTTGTACAAGTCTTGCCGCTGTTGCATGTAATCCTTTGTACAAAGCCGGGCGCAGATCCCGTGCATAAGTAAAACCCCATGTGCTCCGCACAGCTTGTCCATTTCATGCATTAGTTCCTTTCTTGCATGTGATTATCTGACACTTTGTGCAACACCTACATCCGGTAAGCAGTAACGAGTCGAAGAGCTCCATATTATTATTTTCTCTTCTTTCTTTTTCTTTTAAAGGAAAAGAAGGTTCTCTCGCACACAAGTTTGCCGGGGGGGAAGGAGAAGATTGTGGTATGGGCCAGGCGTCGTTCAAGCAAAGACTTGCCTTACCGGGAAGCAAATGACAGAAAAGCTAAGTTGCCAAAGTTTGAGCAATCACTTTTTTAAATTTTTGAGTTATCTTCCTCGAACGACCCTGCTTTGTATGGAAAACCTGTGCGCGGAGGAACCAACTCGTGGCTAGTTGCGCCCTTACTTTGTTTCGAGTCCACTCAACAGCTTAAGCGTGCTGCATCTAGTCGCGACAAGGTTTCTTGTCGGAAGCAGCGCCGCCAGCAGGCTGCTGAAGTTCCGCACTCAGCGCTCGCGGCTCGGGCGCCTGCGCCGACAAGTTCCCTAGAAGCGTAGGGTAAAAACAAACAAAGGAAGGAACCTAGTAGAGGAAATAACATTGCAATTGATAACAGAAATAAAGTTATATTACAAGATAACTTGTCGCAGCTCTAACAGACTGTTTTCATAACATGATTAGCAGCGACAAGGGAAAAGAAGAAATGGGCGGCCTAATCTACGCGTCCGCCCTCGACTCTCTTGATCTCGCTCACCTTGTCCACAATGGGTGCGACAAGGTCCTTGAGTGCGTCCAGATCGGCGTCAGGCGGCAAGGACCTGAGGACGTTGGTGAAGCTGAGGCCTGGGTTGCGGAAGGCCACCTTCATCAGCACCTTCTGGAGAACCCCAGCGCAGATTTTGCGCGATTCGTCGGCCAGCTGCTTCGGGATCTTCTCCGGGAGCCGCTGGAGTGCCGTCGCCACGCCCTTGAAGAACAGGCTGAGCTTGGCGCTGGGTTGAAGACTCTCGTCGGAAGGATACCCAAAGTCCTCCATCCCCAGCTGCGCCAGCTCCTCGTTGATGACTGCGGCAGTGTTCACCAGGCCCTCGGTCCAGTGCTCCACTGTGTCTCTGAACGAGTTCTGGGTAACTGCAATGCTCTCCAGCAGCGCCGCGTCAGCCTTGACCTTCTCCGACAAGGTCTTCTCCCGCTCCTTGGCGGCCTCCAGCGTCTGCGTCAGCGTGGCTAGCTTCAGCTCCAGGTCTGCTTTGGAATCCTTGGCGGCGCTGAGCTCCTTGCCCCTCTCAGCGAGAAGGCCTTGCAGCTCACCGTGGGCGGCAGCATCCTTCTCACGCTCACGCTTGAGCGCGGCAAGCTCCTCGCCGCTCTTCCCAATATCGGCCTCCAGCTGCGCCACCTTCTCCTCTAGCTCTTTCTTGGCGGCCTCTGCAGTTGCCGCGGCGTCCTTTGCCTCCTTGAGCGCCCCGCCAAGTGCTCGCTCACGCTCGGCGAGCTCTTCCTCGTAGCTGTCAAGGTTGGCCTTCCGCTGCACTAGTTCACCTTCCCGCGCGGACTGCTTCTCGGCAGCCAGCCTTTGTTCCTCCTCAGCCTCGGCCTTCTCGAGAAGAAAGGCCGTGCGCTCCTCGTCGACTCGCTCCCGCTCCTGCGCCAGGGACCGGAGAGCTTCTTGATTTTGGCCCCGGAGCTCCTCCGCGCGCTTTTCCATGTCAACTCCCGCCTTCGCGACAAGCGCTTCCCGGGAAGCCAGCTTGGCTTGCCGGGTGCGGTAGAGTGACAGCAGCTTCCGCAGCAGCTGCTCCTCCTCAGGCTCGCCGCTGCTGCTGCCGGGCGCGTCAACCAATGACAGTCCAGCAGAGGCGAGCACCTCCCCGTCAAAAGTCTCCCCCTCGACCGGCGCCCTGGAGCTCGACGCCCAGGGTCGCTTGATGAAGATATTGTCACCGGCCTGCAAGTAGGCGCCGGGCTGGGGCTCCTCGGAGCCCGGCTCCGCAGAAGCGGCAGAGGGTTCGGCGGTCGGCGCAGCGCCCGGCGCTCCTGCGGCCTCAGGGTCGTCAGTGCGATCGCCCGACCTCTCGCCGGCTTCCGCAGCAGCAGCCCCGGCGGCCTCCTCGCCGGCGGTCTCATCAGCAATGGCACCTTCCTCGTCGGCACCCTCTGTCTCCATTGGCTCAGCCGTAGATGGGTCTGAAGAACGAAGAAGGGAGGAAAATCAATCAAAAATCCAAGAAAGGGAAAACGGAAGAAGCAGAACCCAAGGGAAAGTTTCTGGGCAAGTGGATTACCTGCGCCAAGATCTTCAGTTGTGGCCTCGGTCGCCGCAGGATCAGCAGTGCCGTCCCTTGCCGGAGAGTCCCCCCTTGCCGGAGAGCGCTCCCTTGCCGGGGACTCCTCCCTTGGCGGCGCAGTCGAAGCAGGTGGCACTTCGGGACCGGCCTCTGGGCGCTCTTGATGAGGCTGCTCTGCTCCTGCACAAGTCAACAAGCAAGATATCAGCAAAGGAAAAAGCACTCAAGTGCGCCCGACAGCAGAAGGCTAAACTATGAACTGACGCTGGGGCTGCGTTGGGGGCTGCTCTGAGGGGTGACTGTCGGGTCCGTCAAGGTGGTCTCGGGCCCACCTCCTGCTGACACGATGGGGTCATCCTCGATGACGATCACCGCGGCCTTGGCCCTCTTCGCCGCTCTCTGGGCCAGCGTCCTGAAAAGAAAGGAGTCCAGATTGGAGCAAGTCAGATACAAGATATAAACAGCAAGATTGAAGGATTATAAGAGCACCAAAGAAACTCACTCTTCTTCCTCCTCGTCGGAGCTGAGCGCGGAAAGATCGAAGTCCAGCCCTCCTCCGATGCGGCGAGGTGGAGGAGTAGGATCCCTTGCCCACTTGGCCGGGGCAGTGGCAGTGGCCCGGGAAGATCCCGCTCCAGTTGCCGCTATTGCGTGAGGCGCTCCCGCGGCAACATTGCTTGCCCGGTAGAGCGCATCGCGCGGCTCGGTGGCTGTGGAGCCGGTTGCCGCCCCGCTGCGTCCCCGGCCCTGCGAAGGCGCCTCCTTGGCGGGGCCGGGGGCTCCGCCTGCGGCAAGTTCTCGGAAGGCTTAGCCTCCACCTTGCCGGTCTCGCTCGACTCGGCTTCGGAACCGGCAGGCTCCTCCTCGCCCATGAACTCCGCGCGTTCGGCAAGGTTTGCCGCCCCTGCAGCCTCCGCCTCCTCCACAGTAATCCCAAACACACCCGCAGCAGCTGCGGCCGCAGCCTCTTCCGCCCTAGTAGCGATGAGCTGCAGCTCCTCATCGGTGGTGTCACGGGTGAGGCTTTTCTGCTCGTCAGCACGGACCGGCACTTCCTCCAAGGTGTCGAAGAACGCTCGCACAACGTCATCTGCAGGCTCTTGCCAAGTTGGGACGATGCCGTGTGAATCGCACAACGGCATCATGGCACGGATCCGGTCAAGCGAAGAGTTATTGCACAAAGGAACTACGCCCCTCGGTAGTGTGAATGGGTGCTGGGGGTCGCGTTTGAATAATTCCAAGAGCATTGCGTCCAACTCCAAGACGGTGAAGTTGTAGTTAAGGCCCGGCCGCAGCCTCATGATGTCCGCCGAATTCTTGAATTCCCAGGCGGGCCTCCCCCTCTCCTGTAGGTGGGCAATGCGGTGGCGGAGGAAATCTGCCCCGACAGCACCTACGGTGAGCCCGGCAAGCCTGAGGCAAAGAATCCTAGTGATGGCAATCTTCAGCCTCTCGTCTTCTGGGGCCACGTTGCTCCAGTCATTGCCGCGCACTATTGGAGTTTGGCGCACGGCGGTGAAGGGCTGCGGATTCTCCTCAACGATGCAGCACCACTCCGCTCTCCACTCCTCCCACTTGCTGCGGAGCTCACCCTCCAAGTACGCCTCTTTCTTGCCGACTCTCGAGACCCAGGCAATCCCTCTGGCAAGAGGCTCTCCTCTCTCTACCCGAGGTATGAAGAAGTGGCGAAAAAGGGCAACACTAGGGTGGACTCCGACAAAGTTTTCGCACAAGTGTGCGAAAACTGCCATGGTCAGGACAACATTGGGGGTGAAGTCAAGGAGGCGGAAGCCATATGTGTTCATAATGTCACAAAAGAACTCCGAGAAGGGCGGGCAGAGCCTGCAATAGAAGAATAGCGGGAAGAACGGGTACCCATTTGAAGCCAACTCCGAGGCAGCGGCCGGGAGTACCCTCGTGCGCGGATGCGCACGCGTCTCCGTCGCCCAAAAGAGGTAGAAGTACTCCCTCAGCTCCTGCACGCCGAGATGGGGGTGAAGATCGCCCGCTCCTTCCGCAGCGCCGCGAGCCGCTGCGCCTCGGCCGACTTCACACCCTTTCCCTTGTCGGCTTTCGGGGCCATGGCGGAGGTGGTGGGGAAGGTCGACGGCGTGGTGATGCTGGTGGCAATGGGGGGGGCGGAGCGCTGCTCTCTCGGCCATGAGAAGAAGGGGGGAGCGGCGGAGTTTGTGAAGAAGGAGGAGCAGCAACCAGCGAGGGGGAACGAACTGCCTCTGTTTCCTCTGCTTATAAAGAGGGACGGGGCGGACGTTTCGGCCTTCCAAATAAATAACCACCCACGATCTCTCCCACGACGCCGCATTCAACGCGTGCCGTTATGGGAGAGCGCGCTGGATACGGAACAAGATTTGGCGTGGCCCAGCCCGCGTGTGCCCGTGCCCTGTCTTGGGCCTGGCCCAACAGCGCTCGGCACCGTGTCTGGCCCAGGCCCGGGGGCTCCTGTCGGTGTACTAGAATAGGGGTACCCTAGTACCCCGAACTTGTGCACGGGCAGTTGCAGCACCCCGCGGCAAAGGCTTGCCGGGCGATCGCCAAGATCCCCCAAGGTTCCCTTGGAGCCATCCAAGAACAAAGTATTTAAGCTAAGGAGACAAGACCCCGGCAAGAGGAGCTTGCCGGGAAGGCCAACCAAGGCGCTCCAAGGAACTTGCCGCGACGCGCCACTCGCTCCGGCAAGGCAACAAGGCCCCGGCAAGAGGAGCTTGCCGGGAAGACTAAATAAGGTACCCCGAGGCCCGGAGAGCGACGAGCTTCTGGACCCGGCGAGATAACAACAGCGGCAAGGCGCTTGCCGCGGTAGGCGGCCACTCTGCACCCACGCTCCAGCGCATCCACCAACGTGTCGCTCTGGGGGCCTCTCCGGGCACGCGTGGCGGGAGGCTGTGCAGCCAGCGATGCGCAGTGGCATGCGAATCTCACAAGATCGCCATCGTGGCGAACGGTGGTGCCCCTAATGGTCCTTTTCTGCACTGTTCGGGCGACTTAGACGGGCATTTAATGCCCTTGTCCCCTGCCGTCAGGGTTAGGTAGGGTGTACTGTACAAGCAACTGTATCAACTACCTCACTTTTTACGTTTTTACCCTCCTCTGCGTTGCCACCTGTCGGTGACCCCTTTAGCGTATAAAAGGAGGCCCATGCGCAACGTAGAGAGGGTTCGG
The DNA here is from genome assembly GCF_002162155.2 of Triticum dicoccoides. Lineage (NCBI taxonomy): Eukaryota > Viridiplantae > Streptophyta > Magnoliopsida > Poales > Poaceae > Triticum > Triticum dicoccoides. The sequence goes on from NC_041392.1 coordinate 290,443,835, forward strand.
AGCCTCGGACAGTTTGCTTCGATTCATTCGTAGCCTAGAAAACATCACACTCTCTCGCTCGAGAGCAAGAACACCAGATAATACAACCAGACAAGCAGCAGTAGGAGTGTTATCTCTCCGGAGAGCTCCGAAGCTGGGTAAATTGCTCGTGTGCCTCGCCTCGATCTACTCTTCGTGCGACCTCCGCCCCCCGCCGAACCGAAAGGGGCCCGGTCCGCCGGCCCCATAGGTGTTCGTGGATCAGTTCTCCCCGACATTCCCATTCCTCAATAGTTGAGTGGTACCTTGTACCTTCAGACATCCATACTATCCTGCCATCTGGATAGAAGTGTGCTGTGGAGTAGAATTGCATTATGAGCTCCTCATTCCACTTTGTGAGCTTCTGCCCAACAAAGTCTGCAACTCAACAAGCACTGAAGCTGTCAAACACACCAAGATAGTGTTCCTCATTTTCCTTGATATACTTCCAGTCAACCCACCTCATTTCACACACTATAGGCTTATTGTCCAACAACACTGTCTCATAGAAGTCCTGTTGTTCCTTTGTGTGGAACCTGTAATCAACAGCAGTCCTTCTCCTGGTAGCATATGGATCTGTCTCTCTCCATAGCCTCAACCCTGAGTCTCTCCTGATCTTCATATTCTCAGCCACAGGATGAGCATCATTGTGGTCTGGAATCTTGGGTTTGAGCTTCCTCAGGACTTGTCCTTCATCATCTTCATTAGCAGCAACTTCAGGCACTGGGGCCTTGTTCTTCTCAGCAGCTGGTATACTCCTGGTATTCCTCTTAGGTGCACTCTTGGGCTTGGAGGCTGCTTTGGGTGCTTCTTTGGGCTTTGATGAAGCAGCCCCTGTCCTGATAGCATCACCCATAAGCTTCTGGGCCTTACATGCTGGTGCAGCAACCTCTTCTTCCTCTTCCTCTTCAGAATCTCTCATGATTGAGGATCTCCCACGCACTCTAGCAGTGGTCTTTTTGATTCTCTCCTTCCTCTTCTTCCCTTCTGCAGCATCCTCTTTGGGTTCAGATCCCAAAGGGACTTGAGTAGATGCTCTGGCCTTAGACATTGGAATTCTCTTTGCAGGAACCTTTTGCTTCATGCCTGGCTTGGTGGCAGTAGCAGTGCTATATTCCTTCTTAACCACTTTCTTCTTGGAAGTGGCCTCATCCTCAACTGCCACATAGTATTCATCCTCAGACTCTGAAGTTTTCTTCTTCCTTGTTCTGGTGGCAGCTTTGGGCAAGTTGCTGGGAGTACTCCTGCTACCATCATCTGAACTACTAGAGGGACTAGTGCCCTCACTCAGGTGAACCTGCTCCTCTGACATGTTCTGGCTGTCACTCTGATCAGACATATTGCAAATACTGACAGCAGACCCTGTGAATAGATATAGATGAGATAGAGTGGATGAGCATCACAAAATGCAGAGGTTTTTGCAAAAGAATGAGTCAAAAACTTAGTTTTAGTTTTCCATAGAAAGCATTTCGGATCAACCGATTTGTGAACTCGGTGATACTGAAGCAGCTGTTGGAACCTAAACTAGTGAACTCGGTCAGACCGAGTCACAGTTCAGTGGCACCGAGACTGCTAGGGTTTCACAAAGTCCTGAACTCGGTCACACCAATTTGCAATTCTCGGTCAAACCGAAAATTACATGTGCAATGGCCTGAGCCGAATCGGTGGTACCGAGTTCCACAACTCGGTGGGTCCGAGATGGTTTCGGCGGAAACCTAACCCTAAATTTTCAATTCAACTCTAATCTATGAAGTGTTCTGACTGGATAGAAGCATTTCAATCGTGGTAAGAATCATAATAAACACAATGTGCTAGGAATCGGACGGGGATAGCACTGTGATCGAGTCCATACCCTAGTCCGGCGATGAACTCGCTACGGCGGCAACGGCGGGGAAGAATTCCATTGACGGCGGCGGAGACCAGCGACAGGAGGCGGCTGGCGACGAGGAGGACGATCCGGAGACCCAGGAGGCAGAGCGAGCTATGCGCGGGCGAAGGAGTTTCGGAGAAATTTCCAAAATTTTGCCCATGAGTATATATAGCCTGACCTGTCGGTGTGACCGAGTGGAACAACTCGGTGGCACCGAGATTCATAACTGCAAGCAGTTACTGAAACTTGGTGTGACCAAAAGGTTCAAATTGGTTGCACCGAGATTGAAAACCTAGATCGACTTAGTGATCTCGGTATGACCGAAATGGATGAATCGGTCAGACCGAAACGCACAAAGAAGTTTTGGCAGTTTAAGTCTATGACGAATCAGGGACTCCGAGTGCTCCTCACACAAAGTGGTTCGAATCTGACTTGATCAAATTTTGTGATGTAGCATGAATAGAGTTTGAGACGAGAAAAGCATAGATAGCTAGAGAGGGTTCTTAGGCATTCTTGTCCATCCACTTGGCAAAATAAAAGAAAACCAATCAATTAAAACAACAAGTGGATGTCCTCGAATGAGTAAAATATGCAATCAACATGCTCACACAATAAAATGGCAATTGAAATATGTGGCAAAGCATGCACAACCAATTCTAGCATCTATCAAACAATTGGCGATGACTAGGTCATCTATATATGAGTATATTGACTTAGGAGTCAAATGAGAACATTTGATCATAGGTCATACTCATCGTTTAAACACAAGTGGGGTTACCACTTTTACATAAAGCATTTGTTGTGTTCACACCATTAGAGTTGCTTTAGCTCAATTCTTAGAGTAAAGCTCCCCCTAGATGTGAGATCCCCCCTAAGAGGGATGAACTAACCTTGGGTTTTGTCAATGATGACTTCATGTAGATGTTGAAGATGTGGATGCTCAATGGTGATGTAGATCATTTGAAGCTATCCATTGGAGTGAGTTGCACTTTCAATACCTACACGGGTTAGTCCCACAAGGAACAAACAAGGATATTCATAGACATAAAGTGATGCACACACAAGATGAGGTCTATGAAAGCTTTTAGGTTACCTTGTCCCTTGTCTTACCAACAAGAGGGTTTGCGACTCCTTGAACTAGTGCAAGATGTGGAAGTTGATTGCACTTGTTCTTGCCAAGATGATAACAGTGAAGTATGTTGGTGGAGTCACCCTCAAGAACTCTCTAGTTCTTCTTCGGGATCCACACCATCTTGATGGGAATCCTCGGTGTTGTAGTTGTACTTGATGAAGTGGAACTTGAAGTAGTCTTGGGAACCCACTTGACCAAGGCCTTAGGAGCTTCTTCAAATGCATCAATTTCCTCTTGAAGTTTGTCCTTGCCTTTTTTGCTTGTGGTCTTGTGGTGGAAGATCATCTTGAACTTGTGTCCCTTTGAGAGAAGTAGGATCATACTTCTCTTGTTGAGGAACAAACTTCGTCTTGGGGTATTGATCTTCTTCCCACTTAACTCCATTGGCATTGAACTTTTGTTCAAAACCAACACCTTGATTCTTCCGGTGCCTTCCTTGCTTGCGTACAATTTCCTCGAATTGCTTACTTCCGACAAGGCTCTTGTAAATACCTTTCTCTATAATTCCCTTCAATAAGCTATTTTCTTGCTCAAGTGTGACTTGGCTAAGAGAATCATTAGTGGAATCAAGAGAACTACTAGAAGCAACATATTGGGTTTAGCATGATTATTGTTACTACTAGAGGAAGAATATTTCTTGTTCTTGTTACTAGACTTGACTTGAGGCATGTAAGTGGATAAGAGTAAACGCTTGGCAATGTAAGAAGAACTTTTCTTACGAAGATCATCATTGATTGCTTTTAAGAAATCATGCTCTTGATCAAGGTTGAGCTTTTCAAAGCGTAATTTCTCATGAGTCCTTAAAAGTTCTCGATGATCTCCTAAGATAGTTTCATGAGCTAACTTAAGAGTGTTTAGTTCTTTAGTTAGAGACTCAATCTTATCCTTATCATTGTCATTCGTTTTATCTTGATTAGCATGATTAATTGACATTTCATCATAGTATTCATCACTAGAGTTGTCAACAAGTAAATCATCATCACCTAACAAGTCATCTTCATCACTATTCAAATCAACATACTCGGGGTGTGATACCTTTGGGCCTTTAGCCATGAAGCATGTTCCAACTCCTTCATTTGGTGAGTCAAATATGTCGTAGGAGTTGGTTGTCACAAGTGCTAGACCGGCAACACCTTCATCTTGAGTATATTCGGAGTCGGAGTGATAGCTTCTCTCGGAGTGGTTGTCGGAGTCGGAGCCGGATACCCATTCACCAACATGAGCTTGATGTCTTCGTTTTGTGTAGCTCCTTGATGACTTGTCCTTTCTTTCTGAATCCTTGCTTCTCCATGAGGGTCTTCGTTCATAACGATCATCTCTACTCCTTCTTTCTCTAGACGATGATTCTTCTCTTCTCTTGTAGGGGGCCGTACACTCATTGGAATAGTGTCTAGGCCTTCCACAATTGTAGCAATTTCGCTCTCGACTAGAAGATCTTTTGTCATTGTAGGACCTTGACTTGGAGCATCTCTCTTTGCTTCTACTCTTGTAGAACTTGTTGAAGTTCTTCACCATTAAGCTCAATTCTTCATTGAAGGTTTGTTTCTCACTCGATGATGTGGGGGCTTCACATGAGGCTTTGTAAGCACCACTTGATTTGTTGTGAAGTTCCTCTTTATCCTTGAGTGACATCTCATGAGCAACAATTCTTCCGATGACTTCCGTTGGCTTGAGATCTTTGTAATTGGGCATCATTTGGATCAATGTGCACACGGTATCATATTTTCCATCCAAGGCTCTTAGGATCTTCTTGATGATGAATCTATCGGTCATGTCTTCACTCCCTAAGCCGGCAATCTCATTTGTGATAAGAGCAAGCCTAGAGTACATTTCAGCGACACCTTCACCATCCTTCATTTTGAACTTGTCAAGTTTACTTTGAAGCACATCCAATTTGGATTCCTTGACAGAGTCGGTACCTTCGTGCATATCAATCAAAGTATCCCAAATTTCCTTTGCATTCTCAAGAAGGCTGATTTCGTTGAATTCTTCAGGGCATAATCCGTTGAAGAGGATATCACAGGCTTGAGCATTGTATTGCAGCATATTCAACTCTTCCGCGGTAGCTTCACAGTTCAGTTCTTTCCCATCAAAGAATTCACCTTGCAAGCCAATACACACATTAGCCCAAAAGGCGGGGTTATGTCCAAGAATATGCATTTTCATCTTATGCTTCCAACTAGCAAAATTAGTGCCATCAAAGTAAGGACCTCTATGGTGATAATTTCCCTCGCTAGACGCCACACTCTCCTAGGTTGTGAAACCAAGGCTATGATCACCAAAAGCTATGGAAATCAAAGCAAATGGAGACCAAAGTTCTGATACCACTTGTAGGATCGAAAGTATGTCTAGAGGGGGGTTTATTAGACTACTTGACCAAATAAAAATCTAGCCTTTTCCCAATTTTAGTTCTTGGCAGATTTTAGCTATCTTAGCACAAGTTAAGCAATCTCCACACAATTCAACCAAGCATGCAAAAGAGTATATGAGCAGCGGAAAGTAAAGCATGCAACTTGCAAGAATGTAAAGGGAAGGGTTTGGAGGATTCAAACGCAATTGGAGACAGGGATGTTTTTTCATGGTTCTGATAGGTGGTGCTATCGTACATCCACATTGATGGAGACTTCAACCCACGGAGGGTAATGGTTGCGCGAGTCCAAGGAGGGCTCCACCCACGAAGGGTCCACCAAGCAGCAACCTTGTCTATTCCATCATGGCCGTCGCCCACGAAGAACTTGCCAGACTAGCGGTAGATCTTCACGAAGTAGGCGATCTCCTTGCCCTTACAAACTCCTTGGTTCAACTCCACAATCTTGTCGGAGGCTCCCAAGTAACACCTAGCCAATCTAGGAGACACCACTATCCAAGAAGTAACAAATGGTGTGTTGATGATGAACTCCTTGCTCTTGTGTTCAAAGGATAGTCTCCCCAACACTCAACTCTCTCTCACAGGATTTGGATTTGGTGGAAAGAAGATTTGAGTGGAAAGCAACTTGGGGAAGGCTAGAGATCAAGATTCATATGGTTGGAATGGAATATCTTGACCTCAACACAAGTGTAGGTGGTTCTCTCTCAGAAAATGTGTATTGGAAGTGTAGGTATGTTCTGATGGCTCTCTCCACGAATGAAGAGTGGGTGGAGGGGTATATATAGCCTCCACACAGAATCTAACCGTTACACACAATTTGCCAAACTCGGTGGGACCGAATGGTTAAACTCGGTCGGACCGATTCAGCAAACCTAGTGACCGTTAGGATTTTCGGTGGGACTGAGATGCAACTCGTTAGGACCGATATGGTTAGGGTTAGGGCATAACATAATCTCGGTGTGACTGATTACACAAACTTGGTGGGACCGATTTTGGTAATAAGCTAACCAGAAAGTTGGTCAGGTAAACTCGGTGGGACCGATTCGCTCATCTCGGTGAGACCGAAATGTTACAAAAGGGAAACAGAGAGTTTACATTGCAATCTCGGTGGGACCGATTGCTCATCTCGGTAAGACCGAAACGTTACGAAGGGAAACAGAGAGATTACAATCCCATCTCGGTGAGACCGAGATCCCTATCGGTGAGACCGATTTGCCTAGGGTTTGTGGCAGTGGCTATGACATTTGAAACTCAGTGGCGCCGGATAGAAAGAATCGGTGGGGCCGACTTTGACTTTTGGTTTAGGTCATATGTGGATGTGGGAAGGTAGTTGAGGATTTTGGAGCATATCACTAAGAATTTTGAGCAAGCAAGCCATTAAGCAACACCTCATCCCTCCTTGATAGTATTGGCTTTTCCTATAGACTCAATGTGATCTTGGATCACTAAAATATAAAATGTAGAGTCTTGAGCTTCAAGCTTGAGCCAAACTTTTTGTCCTTCGAATTTTGAGAGATCCACTCTCCTCATCCATGCCATGCCATTCATTGAGCTTTTCCTGAAATATTAATCTAGGAATAATGTTAGCTCATTGAGCTATATGTTGTTAGGAATTACCAAAACCACCCAGGGATAGTTGCACTTTCAGAAGCCCGCACGGAGAGGACTACGAGGGTTCACTGGTTCGGCTGCGGTATGAGGCTGCCGTCGCCGCAGAATAACAGGGGGTGTGGGTGAGTGGAGGGATGGCCTGGCCAGCGGTGGGAGTAGTATGTGGGCAGTGAGGCCTCCGCGGCAGCACAGCCGGCCACGGGAGGCAGGAGCAGGCGGCACGACCAGCGCTGCTTTGGGCGGCTGGACCAAGAAGACCAGAGGTTGAAGAAGCACTATGTCCGTTGGATGGACATCGTACGGTCACTGGAGCTAGAAACGTTTATTATTGACTAAGTTGACAAGGCCCTTGGTACGCTCCAACTTAGTAGGCCCACAGGTCAGCTTCCGAAATGGTGCGCCCCAGATGTCATGGGGAGGAATCATTTTTTGGGCGGCCGAAGCTAAGAATATCCGAGATTGAAGAAGAAGCACGACATCCCTTGGATAGACACCCAACGGCCACTGCTGCTAGAACCGTGTGTTGGCTATAATAAGTTGGCAAAGCCTTGCATACGCGTCAAATTATTTTTTTTAGGGGACACGTCACTTAGTAGGCCCACAAGTGTGTGGCAGAGAACTTATAGCCCATTTGCATTTTGTAAGAATGTACAGCCCATTTTGGAATTCTAATGGAATTTACAACAGCCCATTTACACTTTGTTAAAAGTACAACCCATTTTCTAGCTAGGACAATGATTAATAATTTCAACCAACCATTGAAGACAGAATTCAATAAAATTTCCCACATTTTGATGGGCTCCGAAATATTTTTATCCTGAAATTTCTAGTCAGATTAAATATAAATTCGTATTACGTAAAAATCCAACGAAACATTGCGCGCGCAACAATGAAAATTTAAGATTTTCAAAATCCATAAATAATATTTTATAAACTAATTTCGTGTTTGGTGCATTTTTTTATTGTTACTGCCCAGTTTTTATAATTACATCCCATTTATTATTTTTTAAAGCCCATTTTCCTGTTAAGCCTAATGCATCCCTCCTAGGAAAGATTTGCAGCCCAGCGGGGCGGAGAATAACAAGTTGACCTTGCCTGGGTATTCCTCAAAAAGATGTATAGCTGGGCTAGCCATTTTCATCTTGAAAAAATTAGTATCTGGGCTGGATATCTGGCCTAGGCTAGACGGGCCACAGCCCGCCCAGTTAATACCCTGCTCTCCTCTGAACAACAATGAAATCATCACCAAGAAAAACTCTGCAGTGCTCACACCTCAAAAACACAAATACTGCTCGAGCTGCTTGGTCCCAGCTGTCGGCCGCACCTTGTGCAATTCTCTCGTTTATATTGACTACATAGGTTGACAATGGTGTGGGACTGTGATGTCAGGAAACCAGGAGAAAGCAAAAAAATATAGTTGTACATAATAAGGAGGCACTTGCATACGTACGGCTATGGCCCTAATGGGTCCCTAGTGTCATCCAGTCAAAATAAAGTCATCTCCTCAATCCTCATGTTGGTTGACGATGTTAACAATGCTCGGCGCCACGGCGAGCGCAACAACTTGAAGGACAACAGAGAGGGCCTCGCGGGCCCTATGGATGGTCTGATACAGCGCCCCAACTCATTCAGGAAGCCAGGATCATCGGACACCTATGAGCACCTTCGAGAAACTGAGACGGCATGAAACGGTAAGGCCGCGCTTGGGAGCTCTGGTTTATTTCAAACCTGTATTAACATACAACTGTAATTTACTCGTCATCGAAAACAACGCGTAAAATACAGGCGTAATGAAACCGAGGGCCCGAGGTCTGTAAGTAAAACCGGCGGGTTACGTGTGTAATTTAAGAGACCAGTGTATATTTTACGAGCACTGCTATATGGATGACATTACCAGATGATACATGCACGACGTGCGTATCATGCCATCCATGGGCAAGGCTGAAACAGCAGCTAACGGCTGGATTAGCAATCGTCCGAGTGTCGTTCAGAGTTTTTATCGTGTGTCAAGTACTTCCGATATTTTACTAGTCGAAATCGACCAACCAAGCGCCTTTGCCCGAGACCATCTGCTTTAATTTACAAGCGTTAGTTTTACAAGCGGTTTTGGTTGGAAAACGACGATCCAATCACGGCCTAATATCATGAGTTGGTCAGAAGATCATATGGTTTCACGTCTAACCTACCCGACTTGTCGTATAGGCTATGAATGAAACATCAGACGATGAACTTCTTAAGCACGGAAACAACAGAAGAGGATGATCTTCTTAACAAGCAAATCACTGGCATTAGATCGACATGCAAAACAATACGAAGCATTATTCTCAGGAGGCACGGTGAACAGCTCGTGATGCCGCATGCCACAACATTCCAAGCTCAACTTTGCAATCAAACACAAGGCCTGTCATTACATAGACAATATTCAGAACAAACTCTTAACACATGAATATCTCAGTAGAGGAACTATTTACTTCTAAACTGAACACAGGAATAGGAAAAAACACTCGACCCTGCTCATAGCAAGGGCGTCCCACTCAAAAATATCAAATGCATGTCTTCTGGCTAACATCAATGAGCAAATTTTGACAAGGTATTCCAATTCCAATATATTAAACTAACATCTTCTTGCTAACATCAATGATTAAACTTTGACAAGCTTTTCCCATTCAAAATATGTAATGCCTATGATCGTGGAGTCCTGTCGCTTCTTGTACTTGTTTGGGCACTTCTTGCCCAGGGCACTCCATGTGTTGTTAAATTGCCAATGGTCTTTGCAGACTAGTCATGTCATTGGTGTCTAATATTTATGGCACCGGCTGTAGCAATGGAGGGATTCGGTGCCAAGCTAAGAAAAGGTGAAATTGGCACCTCTTTTGGCCTACATAGTGGAAGGCCTAATACTCTGTAAAGCTTCTCGGTCATTCCTTCTGTAATGTAGCGCAAACAATGACTGCTTCTTTCTGCAAAGTGAAACGACCAAATAGACCCGGTAATGCAGTAGTTTGCCTTGGACACATTGGCTCCTTTTGTGCAGTTGAACAAAAATCAAAGTCGGAATAAAACCGAGCTTTAATTTTGATATCCCTGTAAGCAACAAAAGGTATAAGGGAAACAATTACTGAGAAATAACGGTTGATGACTTGTACTCCCAGAAGAAAAACATCTACTGATCTACCTTATCTTAATGGGAAACAAAGCAGGAGAGTAGCAATTCTCAATCAGTGTGATTCATTCATATTAACTGAGACATTATCTTAACAATGCCTTGTTTCAAGATCTATAAAGAACGAAAAAGTAGAAAAGTATCATTGCTAAAACAATGCGACTGATCCATTTTAACAGAGACATTATCTTAACAATACCTTGGTTAAACATGTAGAAAGAACTACAAAGCAGGATAGTACCATTTGTCAAACACTATAAGTCTGTAACTGATAAATAATAACAGAGACATTATCTGAACAATACATTTATTAAACATGTACTCCGGCCGATCCCTAATAGAAATAGTACTCTTGCCGATCCCTAACAAGTGTTTGCAGTTTTGAACTAAGATTCAGTTCCAGGGTAGAGTGGGCGCAACAATAGTATGTGCTTCCATCTACTTATAAAGGGGGTGATGCAGAGTTTGTTGTAACAAAGCAACAAACATCTTGTCTGGGTTGGTTCCATTTTTGTTCACTACTTAATGGGAAAAGACAGCAATACAATAGCTTCAATTTAACATTTAATTAAAACAGTACCAATACAAGTAGCACAACATCTCAAAGCACACTGCACAATCATGTGGATGAAGGCCTGTACTGGCCTTTCATGAGACCGACAACGATAAAATATGAATCTACCAACACGAATAGGAAATCCAATCTCGTTTTGTGCAGTTGCACTAAAATCAAGCAAATTGTTTCACGTAGCGAAGCAAAATGTCGCAATAGCAACAAGTTGAATAGATATCCCTGTATAAACAGAGGCAAAAAAGGAATCAATTACTGTCTAATAAAGGAGGATGAAACATGCGGCCACAAAAACAGTAATCCCGCCAATCCCTAACAAGTGTTGCAGTTTTGAAATAAGATTCGGTAGTTAATTCTGAGAGTGGCATCAATTACTAGCTTATAAAGGGGGTGATGCTGAATTTGTTGTAACAAAGCAACAAGCATCATGTCTGGGTTGGTCCCATTTTTGTTCACTACTTAATGGGAAAAGACAGCAATACAATAGCTTCAATTCATCATTTATTTAAAACAATACCAATACAAGTAGCACAACATCTCAAAACACACTGCACGATCATGTGGATGAAGGCAAGTACCAACCTGTCATGACGCACGCAAGATCACGTTCGAATCTGCCAACAAGAATAGGAAATCCAATCTCGTTTTGTGCAGTTGCACTGAAATCAAGCAAAGTGTTTCGTGTAGCGAAGAAAAATGTCACAATAGCAACAAGTTGAATAGATATCCCTATATAAACAGAGGCAAAAAAGGAATCAATTACTGGCTAATAAAGGAGGATGAAACATGCGGCCACAAAAATGGTAATCCCGCCAACCCCTAACAAGTGTTGCAGTTTTGAATAAGATTCAATAGTTAATTCTGAGAGTGGCATCAATTACTGGCTTATAAAGGGGTGATGCTGAATTTGTTGTAACAAAGCAACAAGCATCATGTCTGTGTTGGTCCCATTTTTGTTCACTACTTAATGGGAAAAGACAGCAATACAATAGCTTCAATTCATCATTTATTTAAAACAGTACCAATACAAGTAGCACAGCATCTCAAAGCACACTGCACAATCATGTGGATGAAGGCCTGTACTGACCTTTCATGAGACGACCAACATAAAATACGAATCTACCAACACGAATAGGAAATCCAATCAAGTTTTGTGCAGTTGCATTGAAATCAAGCAAAGTTGCCGGTGTGACATTTAAGTTTTCTATAGCAACAAGTTGAATAGATATCCCTGTTTTAAGAGGAAAAAAAGAAAACAATTACTGGCCAATAAAGGAGGATGAAACATGCGGCCACAAAAAGAAGCATCTACCTTATCTTGATGGAAAACAAAGTATAGGACAGTAGCATTTGTAAAACGGTTGCATTGATTCATATTAACATAGAAATTCTTTTAAAACAGATCAGTAGTTAATTCTGAGATTAACAATAGCAAAATAGCTGCATGGGACATGCCAGCACCATGTGCGTCCACACGTATAAATGGGTGATGCAGAGTATGTAGCCAAGCAGCATATATGCGCTAGTCCCATATTTGTTCTCTTTGAACCTTCTTCCTATGTGAGGGCAGCAAATCTAGTCGTGCACAAACTACCCGACCCCCTAGTTTCTTTCCCATTTCAACAAAGAGATCGGTTCCGCCACGGGCGACATCTCCACGGCGGCTCACCCCTAGTGCGACGCCCCTTCGGCGGCGGCGTCCATACCAGCCGGATCTGCTGCTGCTGCTCCGGCTCTCGCTTGATCGCTCGCTCGCCCAGCTGCTGCTGCTGCTCTCCCCCTCACTCGTTGTAACGCCCTCGATGCGGCTATATCTCCCACGTGTCGAGGCACGACTTAGAGGCATAACCGCATTGAAAGCAATGTCGCAAGTCGGGAAATCGTTACACATCCCATGTAATACATAATAAAAGGGGGAGATAACATAGTTGGCTTACACTCGCCACGTCACATCAGAGTACATAAATAACATCCATCATACAAATCACTCATGGCCCGACTACTGTGCCAAAATAGAAAAGACCCCCAACATGCGACAAGGCCCTGAATCGATAACCCCAACTAGGCACCACTACTGATCATCCGGAAAAGACACGTAGTATCGCTGAGAGTCCTCGTCGAACTCCCACTTGAGCTCGTAATCGTCAACTGGAGCGGAAACACCTGGACCTGCATCTGAGTTGTAGTATCTGTGAGCCACAGGGACTTAGCAATCTCACACCCACGCGATCAAGACTATTTAAGCTTATAGGACAGGTACGGCAATATAAGTGGAGCTGCAGCAAGCGACTAGCATATATGGTGGCTAACTTATACGCAAAAGAGAGCGAGAAGAGAAGGCGAGGCACGAGCGAGAAGCTAAAGGAACATCCTGCGCAAGCATAACTCCAACACCGTGTCCACTTCCCGGACTCCGCCGAGAAGGGGCCATCACGGTAACACACACGGTTGATTCATTTTAATTAAGTTTAGTTCAAGTAATCTACAACCGGACATTAACAAATTCCCATCTGCCCATAACCGCGGGCACGGCTTTCGAAAGATCAATCCCTGCAGGGGGGTCCCAACTTAGCCCATAACAAGCTCTCACGGTCAACGAAGGAATAGACCTCCACCCAAGACACACCGATCAGACTCGGTATCTCGGTACAACAAGATGATTCGACAGGTTAAAACAAGTCCAGCAACACCGCCCGAATGTGCCGAAAAATCCCGATAGGAGCTGCACATATCTCTTTCTCAGGGCACACTCAGATGAGCAATCCGTACAACTAAAACCAACCCTTGAGTTTCCCCGAGGTGGCGCTGCACAGGGCTCTAGTTCGGACCAACACTCAGAGGAGCACTGGCCCGTGGGGGGCTAAAATAAAGATGACCCTCGGGCTCCAGAAACCCAAGGGAAAAGGGGGGGTAGGCGGCAAATGATAAAACCAATGTTGGGCATTGCTGGAGAAGCTTTAATCAAGGCGAACTATCAAGGGGTTCCCATTATAGCCCAATCGCGTAAGGGACGCAACAATCCGGGAACATAACACCGATATGAAGGAAACTAGGGCGGCAAGAGTGGAACAAAACACTAGGAGAGAGGCCGAGCCTTCCACCCTTTACCAAGTATATAGATGCATTAAGATAACATAGCAATATAATGATATACCAACAAGTAAATAAATGTTCCAACAAGGAACGGCTCCAATCTTCACCTGCAGCTAACAACGCTATAAGAAGGGCTGAGCAAAGCGGTAACATAGCCAATCAACGGTTTGCTAGGACAATGGTGGGTTAGAGGTTCAATCATGCAATTGGGAGGCTGACAAGCAAATGGTAGGCATCGTAGCAGTGGCGAAGCAAAAGAGCGAGCAAACTAGCATATCAAAGATAGTAGTGATTTCGAGGGTATGATCATCTTGCCTGCAAAGCTGTCAGAGTTGACTGGGTCCTCACAAGCAAACTCAACGGGCTCCTCGGTAGCGAACTCGTCTCCCGGCTCTACCCAACAAGATAAACAAGCAACAAGGATACAATCAACCACGTGCAAGGGCAACAATAATATGCAAAGACGGTATGCTATGCGGGATGCGATGCGGGATGCAAAATGCAAGACGTGACAGAAAGTGCATGAACTTGGCCTCAACTTGGAAAACCAAGTGTGCCACTGGATAGAGGGGAAGAAATCACCTGAAAACGATATAAAGATCATAGGAATCGGAGCTACGGTTTGGAAATGGCGAGCGTTTTACGAAACGAACCGATCTGCGATATACAGCAAGTAGGCTCCTAAATGCAACGAAATGAACATGCTACAGCCACCCAACATGAAAAAAAAATACATGGCAGTGATGTACACAAGATGGTTAACAAAACACTAGCACTGAGCCATAGGCAAATTCATCCATTAAGAGGTTCAAACAAGCATGGAAAAAATGAATATGCAAAACAGATTCCAGACTTAGTGAAATTAACACTAGCCTGAAATTTCAGATCACGAAGCCCTCTTCGGAGCAGCAAAACAACATGATACAAAACCTGAACATGACAAGTAAGAACATGGCATGGAGCTACTCAACAAGTTTAACAAAACACCCAAAGTGACCTGGGGCCAAAAGGGATCACAAAATATATTAACGGGCACACGAACATAGCTAAGACACAATCAGTTTTCATACTTAGTGAAAACTGAGACATGCAGAAATTTAACTCGCGAAGGCATGTAAACGAGCTCGATGCACTCACTACGGTGCAAGTCATGGCAAGGAAAGCATATAACCAGCAAGAAGGCAAAATGTGCTAGCTACACATGGCAAGAACAAAGGCATAGCATGCATGGAACACTAACGGTAGCATCGGCAAAATCGCAAACAAGTTGACGATCTGCCCAGATTAACAACGAAGCAAAAGTTGAGCTCGATTGAGTCAACCTAGGGTACTCCACATATGTAAAAAAAGACATGTATGGATAGAGCATAACATAAATATCAAAACTCCCTTACTGATCATCCTCAAAAGAGGCACGGATCACTAGGAAACAAGCTGGACATATAGCATCATGAACTAAAATATCCCAGACTTAGTGAAAATCACCAAGTCTCTGAAATCAGCAATCTCAGGTACCTCTCTTCGCAAGCTTGCACAAGACAACACACACATCCTAAAAATGCATGAGTGGCACCTCTGAAAAGAAGACAAAATGCTTAACAATTCATCCCAAAGGGGCACAGGCATATCATGCACGAATAAAACATGGTAAAAATGACAAAAGTGCATGATGAACTAACGGATCTGCAATTTAACTCACGAAGCCTCCTTCTAACAGCATTTTGGGCATCAAGATGACCTCAAATGCAAACCATGCAATGGAATAAAATGATGCACATGTCGAGGCGAAGATTTTGGTATATCATATGCCCAAAACGAAGCTACGGTTGCAGAGATACAAGCAGTCAAAGAATGCATAAAAAATCTGGGAGTTAGGGTTTCCGGGGAGAGGGGGTCAACCCCAGATCTAGATCCAGCGCACGGATCCCGAGGCGGCGCCGGAGTACTGTTCACGCCAGAGCTCCTGTAGCTCGCCGGCGAGGGGGCCGTGGCCGTGGCGGCTGCCGGTGACGAGGAGGCGGCGAGGAGGCGGCGGAGGGGCGCGGCGCC
>NC_041392.1:290460189-290464411 GCF_002162155.2 Triticum dicoccoides
GCGGGCCGGACACGTCCGTCGGCGGCGGAGGAAGGAGATCTGTTTTTTTTTTTGGAGGAGGACGGGGAGGAAGACGAGATCCGAAATGGGGGGTGTTTAAATAGGCATAAGTGGAGCTAGGAGAGTCCAAATGAGGTGCGGTTTTCGCCCACGCGATCGTGATCAAACGCTCTAGGACATGGAGCAGAGTTTGGTGGGTTTTGGGACAATTTTGGGGGGTGTTGGGCTGCAACACACACGAGGCCTTTTCGGTCCCTCGGTTAACCGTTGGAGTATCAAACGAAGTCCAAATGATACGAAACTTGACAGGTGGTCTACCGGTAGTAAACCAAGGCCGCTTGGCAAGTCTCGGTCCAATCCGGAAATGTTTAATTCCCAAACACGAAAGAAAGCTAGAAATGACCACCGGAGGAGAACGAAGCGCCGGAATGCAAAACGGACAACGGGGAAAATGCTCGAATGCATGAGATGAACATGTATGCAAATGCAATGCACGAGATGACATGATATGAGATGCATGAAAACGAAAACAACACACGGAGACAAAGACCCGAACCCGAGAAAAAAATATAACTTGACAGCGGAAACGGCAAGAGTTGGAGTACAAATAGGGAAAGTTACATCTGGGGCATTACAACACTCCACCACTACGAAAAGATCTCGTCCCGAGATCTAGGACTGAAAGAACTCCGGGTACTCAGAACGAAGGTGATCCTCGCGTTCCCAGGTAGCTTCACGGTCGGAATGGTGTGACCACTTAACTTTGAGAAATTTGATTGACTTGTTGCGAGTCTTGCGTTCAGTCTCTTCAAGAATAGCAACTGGGTGCTCACGATAAGAGAGATCTTCTTGGAGCTCAATGTCCTCGAAGTTGACGGTGCGGTCAGGAGTCTTGAAGCACTTTCGAAGCTGAGAGACATGGAACACATCATGAACATTGCAAAGTTTGAAGGAAGCTCGAGTTGATAGGCGAGGTCGCCTCTCTTGCTGACAATCTTGAAAGGTCCCACGTATCTAGGGGCAAGCTTCCCTTTGATACCGAAGCGACGAGTACCTTTCATGGGAGAGACGCGGAGGTAAACATGATCTCCGATCTCGAAAGCCAATTCATGGTGCTTACTATCATAGTAGCTCTTCTGGCGGGATTGGGCTGCTTTGAGGTTATCACGAATGACTTTGCACATTTCTTCTGCTTCTGTGATTAAGTCATTACCCAGCAGCTGACGTTCACCGGTTTCAGACCAGTTGAGAGGGGTACGGCACTTCCTGCCATATAGAATTTCAAAGGGGGCCTTGCCCGAACTTGCTTGAAAGCTGTTGTTGTATGAGAATTCAGCATAAGGAAGACAGTCCTCCCACTTCATGTCGAAAGAAATCACACAAGCCCTGAGCATGTCTTCGAGAATCTGGTTGACACGCTTGACTTGACCGCTCGTTTGAGGATGAAAAGCAGTGCTGAAGCGGATACTGGTGCCCATGGCCTTCTGAAAAGAATCCCAAAACTTGGAGGTAAAGATGCTGCCACGGTCTGAAGATATCACTTGAGGAATACCGTGCAGAGAGACAATGCGAGAGGTATAGAGTTCCGCCAATTGAGCTGCAGTGATTGACTCTTTGATAGGCAGAAAGTGAGCCACTTTGGTGAGCTTGTCGATGACAACGAATATAGCATCATTGCCACGCTTGGACTTTGGAAACCCAGTCACGAAGTCCATTTCAATGTGGTCAAACTTCCATTCTGGAATGGCAAGAGGTTGGAGGAGACCTGCTGGCCTTTGGTGTTCTACCTTCACTCTTCTGCAGACATCACACTCGTTCACGAATTGAGCGATCTCGCGCTTCATTCGAGTCCACCAATAAGTTTGCTTGAGATCCTGATACATCTTCGTACTACCAGGGTGGATGGAGAGGAGAGAGTTGTGAGCGTCTTTCATGATCACCTTACGAAGTTCACCTCTGGGCACAACAATTCGATCCTCGAAGAAGAGAGTGTCTTTGTCATCAAGTCAGTAACACTTGTACTTGGACTGACTCTTTGCAATACCAATCTTCACCTTTTTCACCATAGCATCAAGAAGCTGGGCTTGGCGAATCTGGTCTTCTAAGGTAGGAGAGACTTGAAGGTTGGCGAGGAAACCTTGAGGAACAATTTGCAGATTAAGTTTGCAGAAAGCTTCACAAAGCTCGGGTTGATAAGGCTTAAGAATCAGACTGTTGCAATATGCTTTCCTGCTCAAAGAGTCAGCAATCACATTGGCCTTGCCTGGAGTATACTCAATACTCGGATTGTACTCTTGAATCATCTCGACCCATCGAGTCTGCCTGAGGTTGAGATTAGGCTGAGTGAATATGTACTTGAGACTCTTGTGATCAGTGAAAATATCCACTTTCCTTCCCAATAGAAGATGTCTCCAAGTCAAAAGAGCATGCACCACTGCCGCCAACTCGAGATCATGAGTGGGGTAGTTCTTCTTATTAGGCTTCAACTGGCGAGAGGTATAAGCGACAACTTTCTTCTCTTGCATCAGTACAGCACCGAGACCTTGGAGAGAGGCATCACAAAAGACCTCGTACGGCTTGGTTTCATCAGGCGGAGTCAGAACTGGAGCAGTGATCAACTTCTCTTTCAAAGTGTTGAAAGCAATATTACACTCCGGAGACCAAACGTACTTGACGTCCTTCTGAAGAAGATTTGAGAGAGGCTTGGCGATCTTAGAAAAGTTTTCAATGAATCTTCTGCAATAACTTGCGAGACCGAGGAAACTGCGGAGTTGCTTCATGTTCTGAGGAGGTTCCCAATTCACAATTGCGGACACCTTCTCAGGATTCACGGAAATGCCCTTGGCAGAGATGATATGACCAAGATAAAGAACTTCATCGAGCCAAAATTCACACTTGGAGAACTTGGCGTAGAACTGATGTTCCCTGAGCTTGTCAAGAACCAAACGCAAGTGCTTGGCATGATCTTCCTTGTTCTTGGAGAAAACCAGAATGTCGTCGAGATAGACCAAAACAAAGTCATTGGTGTAGGGGCTGAAGATGAAGTTCATCATGCGAGAGAACGCCGGAGGAGCGTTGGCGAGGCCAAAAGACATGACGGTGTATTCATATGAACCAAAGCTTGTTCTGAACGCCGTCTTGGGAATATCTTGCTCACGAATACGAATCTGATGATAACCCATACGGAGATCAAGCTTGGAGAATACTTGAGCACCCTTGAGTTGTTCGAACAGCTCATTGATGTTGGGAAGTGGGTATTTGTTCTTGATGGTCTTCTTGTTCACTGGACGGTAATCAACACAAAGTCGACTCGATACATCCTTCTTCTTCACAAAAAGAACACCACAACCCCACGGAGAAGTACTAGGCTGGATGAGACCCAATCTTTCTTGCTCATCAAGTTGTTTCTTCAACTCCTTCAACTCTTCGGGGCTGAGCTTGTAGGGACGTTTGCACACAGGTTTCGTACCGGGCTCAAGTTCAATAACAAATTCAACCGGCCGGTTTGGAGGCATCCCTGGAAGTTCTTCTGGAAAAACGTCTTGATACTCACAAACGACAGGAATTTGAGAGATGGCATCCAATTCACCCTTCTCATTGAGAGAAAACAACCGGATGGTATTATCCCGAGCAGCAAAGACAATTACATCCTCAGATGAATGAGTCAGTTGAATCTGCCTGGCTGCACAATCAAGCTGAGATTTATGCTTAGAGAGCCAGTCCATCCCAAGAATAAGATCAATGTCAGAATTGCCAAGAACCACCAGAGAAGAGAGAAACTTGCAGTCGCCCAAAGTGATTGTAACATCCGGAACACACACTCGAGATGTCAAGAGGCTGGCCGGAGAGTCAATAGACAACGGTCTCGGCAACATTTGAGTAACAAAATCATGCTTGGAAGCAAAAGGTCTCGAGATGAAACAATGCGATGCACCAGTGTCAAAAAAAACTTTTGCAGGAATATCATTAACAGGAAGGTTACCCATGATCACATCTGAAGAATCCTCTGCCTGAGCTGCATTCACCATATTGACCTTGGCATGCTTGGGGTTGTGCTTGACCACAGCTGTACTTGCCAATCTGACAGGAGGAGGAGGAGGAAGACGCCTCTGGTTGGTACACTTGTTGGCATAGTGACCCTTCTGTTGGCACTTGTTGCACGTGACCTCTGAAAGCGGACGGTGATACGGAGCACTCGGTCTTGGCGCTTGAGACGAAGACT
>NC_041392.1:290464554-290469852 GCF_002162155.2 Triticum dicoccoides
TACTTGCCGATCTGACAGGAGGAGGAGGAGGAAGACGCCTCTGGTTGGTACACTTGTTGGCATAGTGACCCTTCTGTTGGCACTTGTTGCACGTGACCTCTGAAAGCGGACGGTGATACGGAGCACTCGGTCTTGGCGCTTGAGACGAAGACTTGTTCTGAAAGCCTGGGTTGGGTGGGTGGGAGAAACCACTGCCACCTTTGCTCTTCTGCTGATACGGCTGACGGAACGGAGGAGGAGGAAGCCAATACTTCTGCTGCTTGACCACTTGAGTAGAGGAAGACGGAGTAACATCTCTGGCACGCTTCCTGGAAGCATCACACCTCAACTGAGCAGCCTCTTGTTTCAGTGCCATGTTGTAGAACTCATCGTATCTCAACGGCTCAAAGAGGACAAGAGCGAGCTGAATTTCCTCACGAAGACCACCCCTGAACTGATAGATCATGCTCTTCTCATCAGGAACATCCTGCTTGGCAAAACGGGCGAGCTTCTGGAACAACTTGTTGTAGTCATAGACAGACAAAGAGCCTTGCTTCAGATTGCGGAATTCCTGACGCTTACTTTCAACCACACTTTGAGGAATGTGATGAGCGCGGAAATCTTGACGGAAATCGTCCCAAGTGATAACACGTCCACCTCTGGAATCCTTGTACTGCTGGAACCACTCTGCAGTCTGATCTTTGAGCTGGAAAGAAGCAAACTTGACGAAATCTTCAGGCCTGATGTTGCTGCATTCAAAATGCTTGCCCAGATCCACTAGCCAATCGTCAGCATCGGTAGCCTCAACACAATTGTTGAACGTCTTTGGACTATTTGCGAGGAACTGGTTCAGAGTAGCAAAGTGGTGCTGATTATGGCCTTGATTCCCTTGACTGTCTTGATTGCGCTCTTGGAGAATTTGCATGATCAACTGTGTATTTGCATTAGTAGCGGCCATCACAGCTTGCCATGCTTCCGGAGGAGGCGGAGGTGGAGGCGGATCAGGATTCGGAGTCGTGCGCGTTGGAGGAGCCATCCTGAAGAGGTTGACCACCATTAGCACATTGATAGACAACAATATAGAAGCTGAATCCAATGGAATGAAAATTGCAACATATAGTCTTCACATCCGAACAAAATGAACGAATGCATTCCTCTTCAAATGGTCACATATCCATACATTGAGAAGCCACGTAGAATTAAGGTAGAGAAATAATTCAACAAGGTACGGATCAAGAACGAATAATCGGTAAGAAATCCCAATCTCAAACCAATATCCGTGGAAGAAGAACTAGAGCTACTAGAATTCCCACCTATGAAACTCCCGAACCTTTCCGGTTATGCAATCAGGTGTTGGGGATACAGGGGAAGCATAATATCTCACCCAAACTAGCAAATCCTACATCCAGCTGTATCCATCCTTCAACACATAACCAAGAAAACTTCGGAAACCATCTACCTCAACCTTCGAAAAGCATCCGTTATACAAGTTATGGCGATACTCCCGAACTCCCGCCCCAGTACTGGGTAGCGTCGAGGTTATCTCACCAACGAACTTCATAAAAGAGATTTCCGATGTCGCGCACATATCTCAAGTATACCAGAATTGCAATGATAAAATTGTGACGACAACACCTCGGAGCTCAACTCCCCGGGACACTGCCACAACCCCTAAAGACAGGAGGCACCAAGAACAATGTTCTCGTCACAAAACCATCGGAACAAAACCAAGATACTCGCGTGATCCTAAAAAAAAAATTTAGTGAAATTTGAGAAGAGAAGAGTCAAAACTCTACATCAGGATGCCTTACCAGAGCGATGAGGAGACTGGGAAGTAAAAAGAATTCCTAAGCTCTCCTATATATAATTCCTAAGGACTCAAAACATTTTTTCTAGACACAACTCGGCTGCTAAAAAAATGATCAAGCAATGGGGGCTCCTAAGGTCGGGGAAGGCTCTGATTACCAACTTGTAACGCCCTCGATGCGGCTATATCTCCCACGTGTCGAGGCACGACTTAGAGGCATAACCGCATTGAAAGCAATGTCGCAAGTCGGGAAATCGTTACACATCCCATGTAATACATAATAAAAGGGGGAGATAACATAGTTGGCTTACACTCACCACGTCACATCAGAGTACATAAATAACATCCATCAAACAAATCACTCATGGCCCGACTACGGTGCCAAAATAGAAAAGACCCCCAACATGTGACAAGGCCCTGAATCGATAACCCCAACTAGGCACCACTACTGATCATCCGGAAAAGACACGTAGTATCGCTGAGAGTCCTCGTCGAACTCCCACTTGAGCTCGTAATCGTCAACTGGAGCGGAAACACCTGGACCTGCATCTGAGTTGTAGTATCTGTGAGCCACAGGGACTCAGCAATCTCACACCCACGCGATCAAGACTATTTAACCTTATAGGACAGGTACGGCAATATAAGTGGAGCTGCAGCAAGCGACTAGCATATATGGTGGCTAACTTATACGCAAAAGAGAGCGAGAAGAGAAGGCGAAGCACGAGCGAGAAGCTAAAGGAACATCCTGCGCAAGCATAACTCCAACACCGTGTCCACTTCCCGGACTCCGCCGAGAAGGGGCCATCATGGTAACACACACGGTTGATTCATTTTAATTAAGTTTAGTTCAAGTAATCTACAACCGGACATTAACAAATTCCCATATGCCCATAACCGCGGGCACGGCTTTCGAAAGATCAATCCCTGCAGGGGGGTCCCAACTTAGCCCATAACAAGCTCTCACGGTCAACGAAGGAATAGACCTCCACCCAAGACACATCGGTCAGACTCGGTATCTCGGTACAACAAGATGATTCAACAGGTTAAAACAAGTCCAGCAACACCGCCCGAATGTGCCGACAAATCCCGATAGGAGCTGCACATATCTCTTTCTCAGGGCACACTCAGATGAGCAATCCGTACAACTAAAACCAACCCTTGAGTTTCCCCGAGGTGGCGCTGCACAGGGCTCTAGTTCGGACCAACACTCAGAGGAGCACTGGCCCGTGGGGGGCTAAAATAAAGATGACCCTCGGGCTCCGGAAACCCAAGGGAAAAAGGGGGGGTAGGCGGCAAATGATAAAACCAATGTTGGGCATTGCTGGAGAAGCTTTAATCAAGGCGAACTATCAAGGGGTTCCCATTATAGCCCAACCGCGTAAGGGACGCAACAATCCGGGAACATAACACCGATATGACGGAAACTAGGGCGGCAAGAGTGGAACAAAACACTAGGCGAGAGGCCGAGCCTTCCACCCTTTACCAAGTATATAGATGCATTAAGATAACATAGCAATATAATGATATCCCAACAAGTAAATAAATGTTCCAACAAGGAACGGCTCCAATCTTCACCTGCAGCTAACAACGCTATAAGAAGGGCTGAGCAAAGCGGTAACATAGCCAATCAACGGTTTGCTAGGACAATGGTGGGTTAGAGGTTCAATCATGCAATTGGGAGGCTGACAAGCAAATGGTAGGCATCGTAGCAGTGGCAAAGCAAAAGAGCGAGCAAACTAGCATAGCAAAGATAGTAGTGATTTCGAGGGTATGATCATCTTGCCTGCAAAGCTGTCAGAGTTGACTGGGTCCTCACAAGCAAACTCAACGGGCTCCTCGGTAGCGAACTCGTCTCCCGGCTCTACCCAACAAGATAAACAAGCAACAAGGATACAATCAACCACGTGCAAGGGCAACAATAATATGCAAAGACGGTATGCTATGCGGGATGCGATGCGGGATGCAAAATGTAAGACGTGACAGAAAGTGCATGAACTTGGCCTCAACTTGGAAAACCAAGTGTGCCACTGTATAGAGGGAAAGAAATCACCTGAAAACGATATAAAGATCATAGGAATCGGAGCTACGGTTTGGAAATGGCGAGCGTTTTACGAAACGAACCGATCTGCGATATACAGCAAGTAGGCTCCTAAATGCAACGAAATGAACATGCTACAGCCACCCAACATGAAAAAAAAATACATGGCAGTGATGTACACAAGATGGTTAACAAAACACTAGCACTGAGCCATAGGCAAATTCATCCATTAAGAGGTTCAAACAAGCATGGAAAAAATGAATATGCAAAACAGATTCCAGACTTAGTGAAATTAACACTAGCCTGAAATTTCAGATCACGAAGCCCTCTTCGGAGCAGCAAAACAACATGATACAAAACCTGAACATGACAAGTAAGAACATGGCATTGAGCTACTCAACAAGCTTAACAAAACACCCAAAGTGACCTGGGGCCAAAAGGGATCACAAAATATATTAACGGGCACACGAACATAGCTAAAACACAATCAGTTTTCATACTTAGTGAAAACTGAGACATGCAGAAATTTAACTCGCGAAGGCATGTAAACGAGCTCGATGCACTCACTACGGTGCAAGTCATGGCAAGGAAAGCATATAACCAGCAAGAAGGCACAATGTGCTAGCTACACATGGCAAGAACAAAGGCATAGCATGCATGGAACACTAACGGTAGCATCGGCAAATCGCAAACAAGTTGACGATCTGCCCAGATTAACAACGAAGCAAAAGTTGAGCTCGATTGAGTCAACCTAGGGCACTCCACATATGTAAACAAAGACATGGATGGATAGAGCATAACATAAATATCAAAACTCCCTTACTGATCATCCTCAAAAGAGGCACGGATCACTAGGAAACAAGCTGGACATATAGCATCATGAACTAAAATATCCCAGACTTAGTGAAAATCACCAAGTCTCTGAAATCAGCAATCTCAGGTACCTCTCTTCGCAAGCTTGCACAAGACAACACACACATCCTAAAAATGCATGAGTGGCACCTCTGAAAAGAAGACAAAATGCTTAACAATTCATCCCAAAGGGGCACAGGCATATCATGCACGAATTAAACATGGCAAAAATGACAAAAGTGCATGATGAACTAACGGATCTGCAATTTAACTCACGAAGCCTCCTTCTAACAGCATTTTGGGCATCAAGATGACCTCAAATGCAAACCATGCAATGGAATGAAATGATGCACATGTCGAGCCGAAGATTTTGGTATATCATATGCCCAAAACGGAGCTACGGTTGCAGAGATACAAGCAGTCAAAGAATGCATAAAAATCTGGGAGTTAGGGTTTCGGGGGAGAGGGGGTCAACCCCAGATCTAGATCCAGCGCACGGATCCCGAGGCGGCGCCGGAGTACTGTTCACGCCGGAGCTCCTGTAGCTCGCCGGCGAGGGGGCCGTGGCCGTGGCGGCTGCCGGCGACGAGGAGGCGGCGAGGAGGCGGCGGAGGGGCGCGGC
>NC_041392.1:290470606-290569969 GCF_002162155.2 Triticum dicoccoides
GGAGGAGGACGGGGAGGAAGACGAGATCCGAAATGGGGGGTGTTTAAATAGGCATAAGTGGAGCTAGGAGAGTCCAAATGAGGTGCGGTTTTCGCCCACGCGATCGTGATCGAACGCTCTAGGACATGGAGCAGAGTTTGGTGGGTTTTGGGACAATTTTGGGGGGTGTTGGGCTGCAACACACACGAGGCCTTTTCGGTCCCTCGGTTAACCGTTGGAGTATCAAACGAAGTCCAAATGATACGAAACTTGACAGGTGGTCTACCGGTAGTAAACCAAGGCCGCTTGGCAAGTCTCGGTCCAATCCGGAAATGTTTAATTCCCAAACACGAAAGAAAGCTAGAAATGACCACCGGAGGAGAACGAAGCGCCGGAATGCAAAACGGACAACGGGGAAAATGCTCGAATGCATGAGATGAACATGTATGCAAATGAAATGCACGAGATGACATGATATGAGATGCATGAAAACGAAAACAACACACGGAGACAAAGACCCGAACCCGAGAAATAAATATAACTTGACAGCGGAAACGGCAAGAGTTGGAGTACAAATAGGGAAAGTTACATCTGGGGCGTTACACTCGTGTTGTTGCTCTGCTCCGATTAAGCCACACTTCAGTCAATTGAATCGAAATTTGGGTCAGTTGATTTTCAGTAGTTGGGGGGCTCACCGGAGTTAAGGAAGAACCACCCACAGTGGGGACGGGGGCACGCCGGAGAGGTACCCCACTATCTATCTTAGGGTTCAGGGTGGGGGCGGGGGGCCTAGAGGGCTGGCCGGGGTGGCGGTGGCGAGTTGTTTCGGGGCGGCGAGGCGGCGCTGGGGCCGGCGGTTCGGCCGGTGGTGGCTGGCGGCTCAGGGGGTGCAGGTTGAAGATGAACTGCAGGCCCTCCCTAAACTACATGTCAAGTGCCTCTCTGCTACCATTGCGTTCAGTTTCGACAGTAGCATTCAAATTCCATAGTAAATTTCAGTTTTGACAGTTAAGTTCGGAGTCAACAGTTTTTACCTCATCTGTTGTAGTCAGGTGGTTTTTGGTGATGTTAATTTTACATCCATTTTACATCATCTATTGGAGATGCTATTAGAATCCCACTTGAGATTGACTATGTATGTCTTGTTCTGCTTCAGCCTTGATGTCTTACGGCTCACCAGAGCAGCTCCAACAACAGAATGATCCATCACAACAGAGCAGTGCCCTGGACGTCGTCTACAGATTCCTCAGATCTTCCTCCACACCTCCAACAGCCACCTCTGCCTCAACTGCTTCAGCGACCAACGCAATGATGTTGAGGTCGACACGGCTATGGCAAAGAGGTTGTACACTTGTTGCATCACTTATTACTATACATTCACATTGATCCATTAGGGCTTTTTTGGTTCAACGGAAAAACATCGATCCACTGCTTTTTACCATCACTCTAAATTTCTGCATGCTCTCCTTACATAATCTCACCATATTTTTTTCGTATGCATGTCAGATATTATACGCAGTCATGCTGAACATGTAGAGAAAAAGAGAAGATTTTTGCGCGGCAATACAATGTCATGCAGACATCGCTCCATGGTGGGTTCAATGGCAAACCCTCCCCACCCCTCTCCAGATTGTAATCCAGAGGAAGATATCTGTTCTGAGGCAGATTCGGACGCCGCTGACCACTCCTATTTACCCCCCAGGGTGTTTGCTCTACCTTGGCATGATGATGTTAGTCATATCATGCATATGTTGCCTTACAGTGCCTACTTTTGACATCATATATGTCATCTGCTTAGTTTAGACATGTTCTGTAATGCCACTTGTTTAGTTTCTATATCATATATGGGAATTATGTAGTCTCATGTCTTTTAGCCAGCCATAATATATGTGAAATGTGCAATGCCATCCTGTTTAACCAGGTATCATATATTTGAATGATATCTTGCCCATCCTTTTCTTCTTTACATTTCGATTTGTCGACAATGTTTGTACATTAAACTACTCTTCCTGTGAATCAGCCATTTGGGTGGGAGATGGAAAAATCTGGAGTGAAAACAAGGCCTTCAGAGCAGACAGTGCTACCTGTCGAAGCAGAACTCTTGTTGGGTCCCGATAGCTCCTCAGAGATGGATTCAGAGACATATGACCAGTCCTATTCCCCCACTGAGGTGTATGCTCTAACTTGGCACGGTTATACTGCTTATATCATGCATATGGTGTCTTTCATTGCATAGTTTAGACCTCATATACACAATATTCAACACCATGTTCTTAGTTCAGACATCATATCGAATGCCCTCTGTTTAGCATATAAATCACATATGTGAATTAAATGATACGATCCTGATTACTTAGATAACATGTAGGTGAATTATGTCATGCGATCCTGTTTAGTTAGTCATCATATCTTTGAATTATGTTATGCCATGCTATCCAGTTTAGATAGACATCATATATGTGAAATTATTTCATGCTATCCATTTTAGTTAAACAATATACATGTCAACTATTTCATGCCCTCTTTTTTCCACACTATCTATTGCATCTGTCTCTCATACAATGTATGTACATTCAACTATGTTTCCTGTTTATCAGCCATTTGAATTGGAGCGGGTGATGCCGGTATCTAGCGGACTAGAAACACGGTCTTCAAATAAAATAGTGCTACCTCTTTGTGGAGATAGCACCCCGGTTGTACATGCACAAGAACCAGCCCTACCACACATAACCCAAACTCTCACAGATTGTACCTCTACTACGATGGACAGAGAACCAGCTTCACCCAATCTAACCCCAACCCCAGCCGATAGTAACCCAGTTCCTGTTGACACAGCACCATCTCCACCACAGAGCTCCCAAATGAGAGCAGTTAGTAAGGCAGCTCCAGTGCCCAAAGGGCCAGTACTATCACGGCGAACCCCAACTCCACCAGTTAGTATGCCTATTCCTGTGGAGGAAGCACAACCAGCTAGTCATAGTTTAGCATCTACCGCATTTGATGTTGTTAAATCATATGTGCGTATTTTCCCATCTTGTAAATATTATACTGAAGATGAAGGAAAATGCCAGTTGCGGGTGTTTGTCCAGGAGTTATGTGTAAGTAATGTTATTTATGGCAATTACTTTGCTTCGTCCCATACATCCTACCTCCATGATGGTTATAATACAGCAAAATTTCCCATTTTTCTCTATAGAGAAGGACCGATTTGGAAACTCAGGATGAGGTAACCTGTGCTAATACCTCTGCTATCTTCAAGAATGCTTGGTGGCAGTATCGGAATTACCTGAAGAAAACGTACTTCACCCGCAAAGAAACTCATCAAATTCCCTTGTGTTCTCTTGAGACACATTTACTGGACGATGACTGTGAACGCCTTGTTCTGTGTCCCGAACCAAGAATGTGGTAAGGTCTATGAGCTCATTTTCTATTTTTAAGTATTATATTCTTGCGTCTTACTGTACTCTGTTCATGTAGAACAAGTGCCTAAACATGAAGAACAATTGTTCTAATTTAAGATTCCATTGCTACCATAGGACATAGATATATGTTTGTTTGATGCTTTTATTATGTACTAGTACGTGGCAATAGAAGACTTGGTAGTTTTATCCTGTCCACCTTACTAATGAACTGGTTCACCGAAATGAGTTTCATATACTAGTACATGCTAAACTTGTTATGTGTCTGCTTGTTTCTTCTTTTAGAATGCTGACAGAATATTGGGGAAGAGTGCCTTATTAAGCAACGGTAAAGGATGTAATGCAGATAAGGTTCAGGATAGTGACACATCCTGTCTTGGTTTAGTGTTGGAGTTACTGGCCACTACCGCTTGCACAAGCTATTCAAACTCACTGTCTGAATCAATTCGGTTTCTTGAGTCTCAACTACAAGCTGAAAGACATCGATCAGCTGTGTCGTGACAAGAAGCGGAAGGACTGCGGAAGTCCCTGGAGCATTCAGATGCATATTTTCTGGTGCAACAGCAAGCGTTGGAGGATTTTAGCACCAAACAGGACAAAGCTAATCAGCTTGCTAAGCTTATTGCCAGCATGGTGGATACCCAGGATAACGTTTCTTGAGCTCTTCTAAAGTTGTTTCAGTTATGCTCTTGTTTTCCTGCCGCGTTTATTTGCACTGGTGGCCAATTTTGACGGCCAGTGTATATGGTATGCTGCTATGTTCCCTATATTTGCACTGGTGGCGAACTTTGATGCCCAGTGGATGTAATATGTGTAATAGCCGTGATAGCCTAGTGTTAGTTGCTCACTTATTTATTTCCTTGTTGTCTTGTTTATTTGTTTGCTTGTAGTCATTGCAGTTCTTTTTCCGTGGTTAACTAGTGGCTGCAAAAACCTATTTTTTAAAACTAGGCCACAATAACCATGGGCTAATATTTACTGTAGTGACACTGGGCCTCCTACGGGCCGTAGAAACAGTGGGCCTTCTACGGCCGTAGAAACAGTAGGCCTTCTACAGGCTGTAGAAACAATGGGCCTTCTATGGGCCGTATCATCAATGGGCCTTATATGGGCCGTATGATCGATCGGCCAAACATGGGCCAATAACAGGCCGCATTATGGCCGTAAACGGGCTAGAGTTGGAATCGTCTGTTCATGGGCCGGCCGTAACGGGCCATTGTTAATAGGCCGTATTTGATGATGCTACGAAAACGACCCAATGTATTAACGGACCACAAACGGGCCGACTGTAACCACGGGCTGAATTTGGCCCACAAGCAGAAAATGACAGTAACGGGCCGTAAGTAAACAAATGCTGGAAATGAGCCCAAGAATAAATGGGCTCTGAGAAGGCCGAAAGATAACATGGGCTTGAAACGACCCAACAGAATAACGGGCAGTTAATGGGTATAAAGTGATACACTGTTCATTACGGGCCAGTTTCACCACGGGCCGTTAATGGGTGTAAAGTGATACACTGTTCATTACGGGCCAGTTTCACCACGGGTCGTTAATACGCCAAGAGTTACATAGGGCCTCATATGGGCCGAAAGACATCATGGACCATACATGGGACAGAAGTGAAAACGGGTGGAATCATATTGGATGGCCCAGATGACGCTACTGGGCCTAATTCGGATAGGGCGTAATGGGCCTTGGGTTAGCGGGCTGTAAATGGGCAATATGCGAACAAGCCGTTAACAGGCTTTCCATGGGTCGGCCCGCCACCATTTGACCAAGTCAAACAGGCCGGCCTTTTCACAGGAATGGGCCTCTGTTGGGCCGTGCCACGTGTCGACGTATCATAGTCGCCTATCTGACCCACTGACGAGCTGACACGTGTTTCGTCCGGCCAATAAGAATTTTACACGTGGAAATTTCCCATTGGTCGGGGCTATTAACGGGTTATCAGATCCAAAACCCGACCCGATAGCTTAACAGCGTTCCGTTACGGTGGATGCCACGTGTCGGTCAGCTTTGACGAAAGCACTTCCGTGATGCGCGATTTATCGTCATGGAAGTGGACACTTCCATGATGATAATTTTGGTAATGTCATGGAACACTTCTACGACAACACATGTATGACTATCTTGATTCTGTCATAAATTTGTCATGGATGTACATGCATGAAAAAAACACGAACTACTGTGACAAACATGTATCATCACGGAAGTGTATTTTTTGTAGTGACTCCCGCAAAACATAGGCCACTCGGAGGTGTAACCTGCAAACATTACCGGCCACTTGGGCAAGCACATATCCTATTTGAGCAACACAAGATATACATTTCAAAATATCTTATAGGGCTCAAATTAGCATGCATTCAATAAGCAAAAGTAAATCATCTCATGCGTCTGTACATCGTCGAATATTATCACTAATACATCCTGAATAGTGTCATACATATAACATCACTAATACAAGTAAAACCCTAGCACACAACGGGTATCGGCGCGGGCGGTGGACACCCACATAGAAGGAACCATCACGGGATCATAGCTCCAGTGAGATCCCCAGAGAACCTGCCAGGTATTGGAGAACCTGTGCTCCAACACAAATGTCACACCCTAGCTAGTTCAAGCATTAGAGTGTGCATCATGTTTAAATTTCTCTTAAATTTGAAATGGGGAAGGCAGAAACCCCCAACACCCCCCTGTTAACAACTAGGGTTTACTAAAATTATTTTCAATGAACCTGAAATGCCCTTCTAAAAAGTTCACCCTCTTTGTCTTGGGTTAGAACCTCTGGCAAAATTGGTGCACAATTTTCTAGGTCAACAGAAGGTCATTGAATTAAATCATAAGTATTTGAATTTGGGCATTTAAATGCTATAAAATAATTTAAATGCTCAAATAATTCTGGAAATAAATGTTTGCTGTTGGAAATATTCTAAACAGAGCCCACAATTATTTTTAGGATTTTTGGAAACGTTTTAGTATTTTAATTAAAGCCCAACAATTGTAGTTAAATAGAAAAAACAGAAACAAATCAAAAAAAGAGAGAGAGGGAGCCCACCTGGGCCTTACCTGTGCTGGCCCAGCCACCTGGCTCGGCCCAGCCGACTGGCTTGCCAGTCGTCGTCCACCTCCCGCCAGGAGGATGCGGAGCGCGTGGCCGACGCCCGCGGCCACACGCCGGCCACCTCCTGCTTCTGCCAATGTCCCGGAGACGTCCAGGGATGCCACGCGACCCCCACGTCCCCCTCTCATCCTCGCTCACTCTCCCCTCGTCTCCCTCACTCTCTCCCGCACCATGGCCGACGCACCTGTCGCCGTCTCACCACCGTCGTCGCGCCCTCCGTCACCCCCTCGCCTCTCTGACATGTCCAGAAGCTCCGCCGTGACGCCCTCGCCCTCCCCACCGACCCACGCTTCGCCAGAGGCCCAGCATCGCCGCCATCGGGCCGTCTTCAACCTCGGTACCCGCCGGACGCCGTTCATCGATTCGCCTCGCTCCGGTTGCCCCCGAGCCCACTGAGCTGCTCATCGACCTCCCTCTGAGCTCCGCCGCCTTTCCCCTCTTCTTTCCCACGCATTTGCACCCTCTAGGCCATAGTTCCACCATGGCCGAAGCTCGTCTCCGCTCGAGCTTGTCATCGGCGTCGCTCCGGCGACTATTTGGTCCTCCCGTGCTATGCAACATGCTTGCCTCATCGCGTAGTGCCTCGCTAGCGCCTTAGTTTTCGTGTTTGCACACCGCAGCCCACACCCAGCACATGGCCGAACTCCGGTCGCCGCCTTGGAGCTCGCCATCGTCGTCTCCGGCCACCGTAGGCCCGGCCTCCACCACCACTAGATGCGCGACTGCAAGAGCTCTCCAACAAGCCCAAGAACGGCCTCGCCCGTGCCCTGTGGGCGTTTTCCGAGCCGCACCATCGTCTCGGGCATCACCGGCGTCGAATCGCCGGTGAGTTTGACCCGGTTTGACTCCTGGGTGGGCCCAGGTAGACCCCCCCTGAGTCTATGACAGGTGGGGCCGGTCTGCTAACTAATCTAGGATTAGTTTTAACTAATTTTAATTAAATCAGTCACTGACATGTGGGCCCAGGCCCCACTGACAGCTAATTAGTGTTAATCTAATCCTGTTAATTAGCTGAGAGGCTGACAGAAGGGGCCCACCAGTTAGGTTTGACCTTGGCTGACGCCTTTGACCTGCTGAGGTCAGCATGACGCAATGCTGACGCAGTAATGCATTTTCTGGATTTATTTTTATTCAGGAAATTCCAGAAAATAGTCAAAACTTCTAAAAAATCATAGAAAATCAACCATAGCTCCAAATGCAAAGATTTATATATGAAAAATGATCAGAAAAATTCAATCTATCCATCTGTAATGGTTTAATGCATGACAAAACAAGTTTACCTTGCTGTTTAAGCAGAATAAGGAAATGCACTATTAAAGCCATGTTTAATAAGCTAATAATTGAATCTTTGATTCAAATAAGCACATTCCTTTCTGTTATAGCTTGCATTAGGCCAAGACACATTCATATTGCCATGTCATAGCATGCATCATATTGTTGCATATCGTCATGTGTTGATTGTGTTCCAATGTGTTCTTCGTGGTAGGTTCTGCCTCCGAGGATATTCACGAGTATCCAACTGAATGGCAGTATCCCACTACCACTCCATCAGGCAAGCAACCCATTGATCATTCCGATACAAACCCCTGTTCTTGCTTCTGCTCTTGTTTACTGCATTAAGACAACGCGATTCAAACTGCTATGTGCTACGGTTGTTGAACCCTTATCCTCTGCATGACCTGTCATTGCCACAATAACTAGATGAAACCCACTAGCATGTGTAGGAGTTGATTGAGCCATGTATGTGATTCCTACCTTGCTATGCCTGCTATGCTTAGAGTTGTGTCAGGTCTGGTTCATCTGGGTGATGGGCTAGAGTGAAATGCTTATGTCGGTAATATGAGGGATGTGTTGAACATGTTTTGGTAAAGGTATCGATGAGAGGCCACGTAGGAGTACATGGTGGGTTGTTTCATTGAGATCGTCCCTACGAACTGAGATCTGTATGTGTGATTTAAGATTCAGCTACTACCATGCATTGGGATCCTTAATTGACCCTCTCGGCTTCTTAATCACCCTAGTACTCTGTCCAGGAGTTGCAAATAGTTTCTGGTGTTTGTAGGTTAT
The DNA here is from genome assembly GCF_002162155.2 of Triticum dicoccoides. Lineage (NCBI taxonomy): Eukaryota > Viridiplantae > Streptophyta > Magnoliopsida > Poales > Poaceae > Triticum > Triticum dicoccoides. The sequence continues at coordinate 290,479,193 of NC_041392.1, forward strand.
GTGTTGGCGGCCGTGCATAGCGCTGACCCTAGGGGTGGGCTATGTTGCGGTAGATACACCGTGGCACGGTGTACCGAGTCACCTGTTTGGTGTCTCGGGAACCCTGTTCACATCATTCGGGGTCGTATGTGGAAACCTCAGCTGGACTCCCTGCGGATGGAACCTGGATAGGCAATAAACCTGGACTAGAGACTTAAGTGTTTAGGTAGGCCGTGGCCGACACCCTCGCTGGGCTTCCGCTTGAAGGTTGCCGAGTACATGTCGTGTAAACGGTGGTAAGTTGTGAAAGCGTGTATGATGAAGTACACCCCTGCAGGGTATAAAACTATTCGAATAGCCGCGTCCGCAGTAAAGGACTACTTGGTTGCCTATACAGTTCATAGACAAGTTAATGGATACTACTAAAAGACTCAAGATAAGTGTGAGTACCGAGGATGGCCCTCTCGTAGGATGACGAGGGAGTATCCACGGTGGAGTATTGTGTTGGTGAGTAGTGGACTCGTGTGTGAAAACTATTTTACTGGTGAAGTTCCGTAGGATAGCTTAGCCAAGAGTCAAAGCTGGCTTGCTGCAATAACCCCACCACCTTCTTGAGAATGAGCATGTATATTAGGTTCTGATGTAAGACTTGCTGAGTACCTTGTACTCATGTTTGCTTATTTATTGTTTTCAGACGACAACACTACCCCCTCCGATGGGTTTTACATAGACCTTGATGTCGACGAGTGACTAGCCACCCAGGTGGTGATCCTAGCCATGGAGGGCCCTATGTAGATAGACAGGCTTCGAGAAGCCTTCTTTCTTTCTAGTGTCTGTACTCAGACCGGTTGCTTCCGCATGTGCTTGTATGATTGTATGACTTGAGTGTCGGGTCATGTGACCCCTATCTGTATGAACATGTTATGTATGGCTCCCTGGAGCCTTTTAAATAAAGTACTTGAGTTGTAGAGTTTTGTTGTGATGCCATGTTGTATGTACTCATATCGGGCATATTGTGTGTATGATTGAAATGCTTGGTATGAGTGGGATCCGACAATCTAGTTGTTTATCCTTGGCAGCCTTTCTTATGGGGAAATGTAGTCTATTGTTCCTCGAGCCATAGTAGTCTGCTACAGCCCGGTTCACCGGAGTCCTGCTAGCCCAGCACTATTGTTCAGGACACTTGACTGGCCGGCATGTGTTTCACTTCGTTCCTATGTCTGTCCCTTCGGGGAAATGTCACGCGGTGACTTCCGGAGTCCTGCCTAGCCTGCTACAGCCCGGGTCCCCCGGAGTCCTGTTAGCCCAGTGTTACAGCCCGGAATCACTCGCTGATGACCGACATGCTCGATGTGATTCATGTATGCCTGTCTCCATAGGTCTGTGCCGCTTTGGGTTCACGACTAGCCATGCCGGCCCGGGTTCTCTGTTATATGGATGCTAGCGACACTATCATATACGTGAGCCAAAAGGCGCAAACGGTCCCAGGCCATGGTAAGGCGACACCCGTGGGATACCGTGCATGAGGCCGCAAAGTGATATGAGGTGTTACCAGCTAGATCGATGTGACTTGGAATCGGGGTCCTGACAGCGTTGGCATCAGAGCCAGACTGCTTGTAGGTTCGTTGAGCCAAACTGGTCGATGTCGAGTCTAGAAATGCTTTAGTTATATGTAGGGGAATTGATTGTGGGAGGGAACGTAAGGCTCTTTTACTCCTTTACCCTATGTCTCTGATCTGAGTCATTCTCTTCTCATTCAACGTGGGTTAAGGACTAGGCTCTCTTCTTCTATCAGGTTCACGTGTTACTAATCCGTAGTAGCTTATAGGATTGTTGTTACAAGTCCCAGTTCAGTTTCTACTATTCTTAGTATGTTGCTAATTGGATCAGAACCTTGATATGATGATGTTGAGTGGTATTGCGAATTGTTGTGGATGTCTCAAATCTTTTTCTGAGCATTTACAGTTGTTATGCTGTCCAATTTTCCCTAGAAATTCTGATGTCTTTGCATTGTGGTTGTGCTTTCAGATGGCCAACCGTGTTCAAAACCAAGTGGTTCACCTGACCCGGTGCCTCGACGTGCCCGGTCATACTGCTATGTTAGTCCGGGTAATGATCGAGACGGGTTACCGTTGGTATCCCGAATACACCGTCGAAGAGCAATTCCGAGACTTTAGTCAAAGCCAATATTTCTGCACCGTCAGGATATTTCCTTCTTATCCTGGATCTATCGAGCCCCTTCACTGTTCCTATGGACTCGGGGTTACTGTTGAGATGGCTGTGCAGGATGCTGCCTATTCCATGGTGACCATCATGCGAGTCCGGACTGGCCTGCTTCGGAACACCGACTTCCCTTACATGCCAGCTTCACTTCCGGGAGTGCAAGGATATCTTCAGGCTATCTATGCTGACTCCACTCAGGAGGACTCATTAACTCGCACCACTGCCGAGATGCTCGAAGATAAGGACCGAGAGAATCGGGCCTTGAGGCTGGAGCTTTTCAATACCCGTGCTGATCATTGGGCCACATTGACTCGGTTTGCACCTGCGGTGCAAGCTGGATGTATGGATACAAGGGATTTGTATCCTATGAGATCAGCTCTGCCAGACATGGTGGATTGGCGTGATGTGGGAGGCATTACCCCACCCCGTGGTCCTCGCAGGCCACCGTTTGTTGGTCCAAGACCTCATCCTAGTCCCTATGGTCCACAGGCTCCTCAGGACCGTCTATTCCCGGATGGTCATGTTGAACTTCCAGGCTATGGAGGTGACTTCTATGAGGACTACTACGGAGCTGTCTGAGTTAGTAGTAGTACCACTAGTATTGTAATAGTTGTATCTCCACTGTCCTGCGTGACTTGTGGAATATGACTTGGCGTGTAGTCAATTCCGGAGGTGTAGACAAATAATGTATAGGAGCTTGGAATGCCCCCGATGAGATGTAACGTCTTTCATCATAGTTGTACTATAGCCTGGGCTTGTACTAAACTATGTATGATGTGTATGACCGTTGGTATATATATGGCATTTTATATTACCATGACATACGGATGAACATCTCTGCATTCTGTGTTATCCATTACATTCTGCACTCCTTGCTAAGTTTGAGCCATCCTTATCTAAGCCATTGTCTTGTTTTCTCCTAGGATGGTCAACACCCGCAGCAACCCTGCTGCCTCGGAGCAGGGGGAAGCCAGTGCAACTAGGGGTGAAAATCTGCCTCACCCGCCTTCTCTGGCCGAAGTGATGCTGGAGGCGGAAAGAAACAAGCGTGAGACTAACCGCCTGCTGGAGCGGATTGAGCAGAACACTGCACGCCACCCACGAAATGACTTGGTGTCAATCAATGAACTTATCAAGCTGTACCCACCAAAGTTTAACCATTCTGTCGAGCCCCTCAACGCGGATGACTGGCTTCGCAGCATCACCCACAAGCTACGTTCTGCCAACGTAGCCGAAGCCGACAAAGTTACTTATGCTGCCTATCATCTCGAAGGCCCTGCTAGCCTCTGGTGGGAGAATTTTGAAGCTATGCGCCCGGTCGGCCAAATCACTACTTGAGCTGAATTCAGTGAGGCTTTCTGTGAGCATCACATTCCGGAAGGTCTCATGGATTGCAAGAGGGAGGAGTTCTGCAACTTCACCCAAGGAAGACTGACTGTGGATGCTTATAGTCGTGAATTTGGGAATCTGGCACGTTATGCCCCTGAAGAGGTATCTACTGACGCTAAGAAGCAGGCAAGGTTCCGCAAGGGACTTAGCCCTAAGCTTCGCCGCGATCTCCGTCTGCACGAGTGCACATCCTTTCAGAAGTTGGTCAATAAAGCCATCAGTGCTGAGACAGGCCAGACTGATTATGACGCTTCATGCAAGCACTCCCGTGATTTTGGCTCTTCATCCGGCTCTGGAGCTCAGAAGCGCCGGGTGTGGATTCCAAGCACGGCACTGCCACCCAGGTTCATCCCGAGGCCATCCTTTGAGGCTCCTCGTTCCAACCAGCAATTTGCACCGCCCAAGCCCTATGGTGGCCCCGCTGCTAATGCTGCTCCATGCCCCAATGCGGTGACATGATTTAAGTGTGGAGAGCCGGGTCACTATAGCCGAGAGTGTCCCCAGAACAACAACCCCATCCAAGCTGGAAAGTCTGTTGGCCGTGGTAAGCCCGCGGGAAAGACATTCTACGCCAAGCCGGTCACCACTGCCCGTGGCCATGTCAACTATGTTTCAGCTGAGGAGGCTCATGAGGATCCTAACGTCGTCCTTGGTACGCTCCTTGTTAACTGCCATCCGGCATCTGTTCTTTTCGATACTGGAGCATCTCATTCATTCATATCTGAGAACTATGCTCGATTGCATAACACGACATTCTGTGACATGCCCACTTCCATGGTAATTCAAACTCCAGGTTCCAAATGGCAAACTTCTAGAGTAAGCCATGGGAACGAAATTCTTGTCGATAGACTTGTCTTCCTTGCATCCTTAATAGCTCTCAAGTCCACGGACATAAACATCATCTTGGGTATGGACTGGATGTCAGCTCATTATGCTAAGATTGATTGTGTCACTAGAACCGTTCAACTTACTCACCCATCTGGCAAGACAGTCAATGTCTTAACTCGAGTGGCCAAGCGCCAGCTTTACTCCTTAAATGCCAACCCCCTTCCAGACCTTGAGGATGTTCCGGTAGTCCGAGACTTTCTGGATGTCTTTCCAGAAGAACTGCCAGGTGTTCCACCTGACAGGGATGTTGAGTTTGTGATAGACCTTGTTCCAGGAACCGTTCCAATTTCTAGAAGACCCTACAAGATGGCACCCTTAGAACTAGCCGAGCTGAAGAACCAACTCGATGAGTCCTTGAAAAAGGGTTTCATCCGTCCTAGTTCCTCTCCTTGGGCTTGCCCCGTCCTCTTCATCAAGAAGAAGGATGGAACGGATCGAATGGTTGTGGATTATCGACCTGTCAATTTGGTCACCATCAAGAACAAATACCCGCTTCCCAGGATCAACAATCTGTATGATCAGCTCGCTGGATCCTCAGTCTTCTCCAAGATGGATTTGAGGTTGGGCTACCATCAAATCAAAATCAGAAACGGGGACATTCCCAAAACGGCCTTTGTTACTCGTTATGGCCAATACGAGTACACCGTTATGTCCTTCGGTCTAACCAATGCCCCAGCCACCTTCTCCCGGTTAATGAACTCGGTCTTCATGAAGTATTTGGATAATTTCGTCATAGTATACCTCGATGACATACTCATCTACTCCAAGAACAAAGAGGAACATGCCGAACATCTAAGGCTGGTATTGATGAAACTCCGAGAGCATCGCCTTTATGCCAAATTCTCCAAGTGTGAATTTTGGTTGCGAGAAGTGACCTATCTAGGCCATGCAATCTCTGGTAAGGGTATTGCTGTAAATCCCGAGCGAGTTCAAGCCGTCCTTGATTGGACTCCACCTGAGACGGTTAAGCAAGTTCGGAGCTTCCTTGGCTTAGCGAGCTATTGCCGCTGCTTCGTTGAGAATTTCTCCAAGGTTGCTAAACCTCTAACTGAACTCCTCAAGAAAGATAAAAAGTTCGAGTGGACTCCACAGTGCGAGTTCAGCTTTCAGGAACTGAAAAGACGCCTGACATCTGCTCCCGTACTGGTACCACCAGATTTCTCCAAGGACTTTATTATCTATTGCGACGCCTCGCGACAAGGACTACGTTGCATACTCATGCAAGATCGTCAGGTAATTGCCTATGCTTCACGGCAATTACACCCACATGAGGAAAATTATCCCACACATGATCTAGAGCTTGCAGCTATAGTCCATGCACTTAAAACTTGGCGACATTACCTTCTCGGTAATCGTTGCGAGATCTTCACCGATCACCAAAGTTTGAAATATATCTTCACCCAACCAGATTTGAATCTTAGGCAAAGACGTTGGGTTGAGTTGATCTCAGATTACGATTTAGGAATAACTTACACCCCGGGCAAAGCCAATGTCATGGCTGATGCACTAAGCCGTAAGTCCTATTGTAACAACCTGATGTTACAACAAAGTCAACCACTTCTCCATGAGGAATTTCATAAGCTTAATCTTCACATTGTTCCTCGAGGTTTTCTATCCACCCTGGTAGCGAAACCTAACCTTATGGATCAAATCATAACCGCCCAGCGGTATGATAAGGGCATATCCCGAATTAAGGAAAACATCGCTAGCGGAGTTGCTAAATGTTTCTCCATGGATGAGTGAGGTGCTGTCTTCTTCGAGAACCGTTTGGTGGTTCCCAAGAAACAACATCTACGCCAGTTGATCCTTAAGGAAGCTCATGAATCCCCTCTCACCATTCATCCCGGTAGTACTAAAATGTATCAAGACCTACGCCGGAGGTTTTGGTGGACTAGGATGGAGAGAGAAATCGCTCAATACATTGCTAATTGCGATGTTTGTCGTCGTGTTAAAGCAGAGCATCAACGGCCTGCTGGCACCCTTCAACCTTTGGCTATTCCCGAGTGGAAATGGGATAAAATCAGTATGGATTTCATCACTGGGTTTCCCAGGACCAAGAGAGGGAATAATGCCATCTTCGTCGTGATCGACCGACTTTCCAAAGTAGCCCATTTCCTACCTGTTCGTGAGAGTATCACCGCTAGCCAGCTAGCCGATTTATACATCTCCCGAATAGTGTCTCTTCATGGTGTTCCATTGGAAATTAACTCAGACCGTGGGAGTCTCTTCACCTCCCGATTTTGGGAAAGTTTCCAAAATGCTATGGGAACTCGTCTCTCTTTTAGTACCGCCTTCCATCCTCAATCAAGTGGTCAGGTAGAGCGAGTCAATCAAATTCTGGAAGATATGCTCTGAGCTTCTGTCATCTCGTTCGGAATGAGTTGGGAGAAACGCCTTCCATTCGCGGAGTTTGCTTATAACAATAGTTATCAAGCCAGCTTGGGCAAGGCTCCTTTCGAAGTTCTCTATGGACGAAAATGTCGAACGCCTCTTAACTGGTTAGAAACCGGGGAAAGACAACTCTTTGGCCCGGATATGATTCAGGAAGCAGAAGAGCAGGTTCGCGTTATTCGTGGGAAATTGAAAACAGCCCAATCTCGTCAAAAGAGTTAATATGATCGTAAACATAAGCCTATGACTTATGAAGTCAACGAGAAGGCTTACCTTCGGGTTACCCCGTTAAAGGGAACCCATCGTTTCAGTATCAAAGGCAAATTGGCTCCTCGTTACATTGGACCCTTTCGCATTCTTGCCAAACGAGGAGAAGTTGCCTACCAATTGGAACTACCTCCGCATCTTTCCAGAGTTCACGATGTCTTCCACGTTTCACAACTCAGGCGTTGCTTCGCGGATCCTATCCATGGAGTGGACCACGAAACGCTTGATCTACAAGATAACCTCTCATATCGGGAATATCCCGTTCGTATCCTTGATCAAGCCGAGCGTACCACTCGATGTCATAATATCAAGTTTCTCAAGGTTCAATGGTCACACCATTCCGAGAAAGAAGCCACTTGGGAAAGGGAGGATCGTCTTCGACTCGAGTACCCCACCTTCTTTCCAAAGGATCCTAAATCTCGGGACGAGATTCTTTTGAGTGGGGGTGAGTTGTCACACCCTAGCTAGTTCAAGCATTAGAGTGTGCATCATGTTTAAATTTCTCTTAAATTTGAAATGGGGAAGGCAGAAACCCCCAACACCCCCCTGTTAACAACTAGGGTTTACTAAAATTATTTTCAATGAACCTGAAATGCCCTTCTAAAAAGTTCACCCTCTTTGTCTTGGGTTAGAACCTCTGGCAAAATTGGTGCACAATTTTCTAGGTCAACAGAAGGTCATTGAATTAAATCATAAGTATTTGAATTTGGGCATTTAAATGCTATAAAATAATTTAAATGCTCAAATAATTCTGGAAATAAATGTTTGATGTTGGAAATATTCTAAACAGAGCCCACAATTATTTTCAGGATTTTTGGAAATGTTTTTGTATTTTAATTAAAGCCCAACAGTTGCAGTTAAATAGAAAAAACAGAAACAAATCAAAAACAGAGAGAGAGGGAGCCCACCTGGGCCTTACCTGTGCTGGCCCAGCCACCTGGTTCGGCCCAGCCGACTGGCTTGCCAGTCGTTGTCCACCTCTCGCCAAGAGGACGCGGAGCGCGTGGCCGGCGCCCGCGGCCACACGCCGGCCACCTCCTGCTTCTGCGGATGTCCCGGAGACGTCCAGGGATGCCACGCGACCCCCACGTCCCCCTCTCATCCTCGCTCACTCTCCCCTCGTCTCCCTCACCCTCTCCCGCACCATGGCCGACGCACCTGTCGCCGTCTCACCGCCGTAGTCACGCCCTCCATAACCCCCTCGCCTCTCTGACATGTCCAGAAGCTCCGCCATGACGCCCTCGCCCTCCCCACCAAGCCACGTTTCGCCGGAGGCCCTGCATCGCCGCCATCGGGTCGTCTTCAACCTCGGTACCCGCCGGACGCTGTTCATCGATTCGCCTCGCTCCGGTCGCCCCCGAGCCCACTGAGCTGCTCATCGACCTCCCTATGAGCTCCGCCGCCTTTCCCCTCTTCTTTCCCACGCATTTGCACACTCTAGGCCATAGTTCCACCATGGCCGAAGCTCATCTCCGCTTGAGCTTGTCGCCGGCGTCGCTCCGGCGACCATTTGGTCCTCCCGTGCTATGCAACATGCTTGCCGCATCACGTAGTGCCTCGCTAGCGCCTTAGTTTTCGCGTTTGCACGCCGCAGCCCACACCCTGCACATGGCCGAACTCCGGCCACCGCCTTGGAGCTCGCCGTCGTCGTCTCCGGCCCCCGTAGGCCCGGCCTCCACCGCCACTAGATGCGCGACTGCAAGAGCTCTCCAACGAGCCCAAGAACGGCCTCGCCCGTGCCCTGTGGGCATTTTCCGAGCCGCACCACCGTCTCGGGCCTCGCCGGCGTCGAGTCGCCGGCGAGTTTGACCCAGTTTGACTCCTGGGTGGGCCCAGGTAGACCCCCCTGAGTCTATGATAGGTGGGGCCGGTCTGCTAACTAATCTAGGATTAGTTTTAACTAATTTTAATTAAATCAGTCACTGACATGTGGGCCCAGGCCCCACTGACAGCTAATTAGTGTTAATCTAATCCTGTTAATTAGCTGAGAGGCTGACAGAAGGGGCCCACCAGACAGGTTTGACCTGGGCTGGCGCCTTTGACCTTCTGAGGTCAGCATGACACAATGCTGCGCAGTAATGCATTTTCTGGATTTATTTTTATTCAGGAAATTCTAGAAAATAGTCAAAACTTCTAAAAAATCATAGAAAATCAACCATAGCTCCAAATGCAAAGATTTATATATGAAAAATGATCATAAAAATTCAATCTATCCATCTGTAATGGTTTCATGCATGACAAAACAAGTTTACCTTGCTGTTTAAGCAGAATAAGGAAATGCACTATTAAAGCCATGTTTAATAAGCTAATAATTGAATCTTTGATTCAAATAAGCACATTCCTTTCTGTTATAGCTTGCATTAGGCCAAGACACATTCATATTGCCATGTCATAGCATGCATCGTATTGTTGCAAATCGTCATGTGTTGATTGTGTTCCGATGTGTTCTTCGTGGTAGGTTCTGCCTCCGAGGATATTCACGAGTATCCAATTGAATGGCAGTATCCCACTACCACTCCATCAGGCAAGCAACCCATTGATCATTCCGATACAAACCCCTGTTCTTGCTTCTGCTCTTGTTTATTGCATTAAGACAACGCGATTCAAACTGCTGTGTGCTATGGTAGTTGAACCCTTATCCTCTGCATGACCTGTCACTGCCACAGTAACTAGATGAAACCCACTAGCATGTGTAGGAGTTGATTGAGCCATGTATGTGATTCCTACCTTGCTATGCCTGCTATGCTTAGAGTTGTGTCAGGTCTGGTTCATCTGGGTGATGGGCTAGAGTGAAATGCTTATGTCGGTAATATGAGGGATGTGTTGAACATGTTTTGGTAAAGGTATCGATGAGAGGCCACGTAGGAGTACATGGTGGGTTGTTTCATTGAGATCGTCCCTAAGAACTGAGATCTGTATGTGTGATTTAAGATTCAGCTACTACCATGCATTGGGATCCTTAATTGACCCTCTCGGCTTCTTAATCACCCTAGTACTCTGTCCAGGAGTTGCAAATAGTTTCTGGTGTTTGTAGGTTATGTGTTGGCGGTCGTGCGTAGCGCTGACCCTAGGGGTGGGCTATGTTGCGGTAGATACACCGTGGCACGGTGTACCGAGTCACCCGTTTGGTGTCTCAAGAACCCTGTTCACATCGTTCGGGGCCGTATGTGGAAACCTCGGCCGGACTCCCTGCGGATGGAACCTGGATAGCCGATAAACCTGGACTAGAGACTTAAGTGTTTAGGTAGGCCGTGGCCGACACCCTCGCTGGGCTTCCGCTTGAAGGTTGCCGAGTACATGTCGTGTAAACGGCGGTAAGTGGTGAAAGCATGTATGACGAAGTACACCCCTGTAGGGTATAAAACTATTCGAATAGCCGCGTCCGTGGTAAAGGACTACTTGGTTGCCTATACAGTTCATAGACAAGTTAATGGATACTACTAAAAGACTCAAGATAAGTGTGAGTACCGAGGATGGCCCTCTCATAGGATGACGAGGGAGGATCCACGGTGGAGTATTGTGTTGGTGAGTAGTGGACTCGTGTGCGAAAACTATTTTACTGGTGAAGTTCCGTAGGATAGCTTAGCCAAGAGTCAAAGCTGGCTTGCTGCAATAACCCCACCACCTTCTTGAGAATGAGCATGTATATTAGGTTCTGATGTAAGACTTGCTGAGAACCTTGTACTCATGTTTGCTTATTTATTGTTTTCAGACGACAACACTGCCCCCTCCGATGGGTTTTACGTAGACCTTGATGTCGACGAGTGACTAGCCACCGAGGTGGTGATCCTGGCCATGGAGGGCTCTATGTAGATAGACAGGCTTCGAGAAGCCTTCTTTCTTTCTAGTGTCTGTACTCAGACCGGTTGCTTCCGCATGTGCTTGTATGATTGTATGACTTGAGTGTCGGGTCATGTGACCCCTATCTGTATGAACATGTTATGTATGGCTCCCTGGAGCCTTTTAAATAAAGTACTTGAGTTGTAGAGTTTTGTTGTGATGCCATGTTGTACGTACTCATATCGGGCATATTGTGTGTATGATTGAAATGCTTGGTATGAGTGGGATCCGACAATCTAGTTGTTTATCCTTGGCAGCCTTTCTTATGGGGAAATGTAGTCTAGTGTTCCTCGAGCCATAGTAGTCCGCTACATCCCGGTTCACCGGAGTCCTGCTAGCCCAGCACTACTGTTCAGGACACTTGACTGGCCGGCATGTGTTTCACTTTGTTCTGATGTCTGTCCCTTCGGGGAAATGTCACGCGGTGACTTCCGGAGTCCTGCCTAGCCTGCTACAGCCCGGGTCCCCCGGAGTCCTGTTAGCCCAGTGCTACAGCCCGGAATCACTGGCTGATGATCGACATGCTCGATGTGATTCATGTATGCCTGTCTCCATAGGTCTGTGCCGCTTTGGGTTCACGACTAGCCATGTCGGCCCGGGTTCTCTGTCATATGGATGCTAGCGACACTATCATATACGTGAGCCAAAAAGCGCAAAGGTCCTGGGCCATGGTAAGGCGACACCCGTGGGATACCGTGCGTGAGGCCGCAAAGTGATATGAGGTGTTACCGGCTAGATCGATGTGACTTAGAATCGGGGTCCTGACAACAAACAAGTAGCGACGGACGTGCGCGTCCTCCTCACTGACACGGTGACGCACCACCTCCGCGGGGTCCTCGAGCCTCTGGACCGTCACTGGCCCACGCGACCACCACCAAAGAAGGTTCGGGTCAATGACAGGCTGGCTCCTCACCAACCTGCGCCTCCTAGTAGGTAGCTCCTCCGATTACCACCCCGGTGGAGCCCAGTCCCGGACATGGCCTGTCTGGTCAAGCACGTGTCATCATCCGCCGACTCGACGACGAGGATGCGGGATAGGCATCGTCGACGTCGATGCGGGAAAAATTGCTTTAGCTAAAAAAATAGCAACAAGTTCTTACTAACGAGTTCTATTAATTCAATTTGTTCTTACTAAAAATAAACTTACTATAAATAAACATAAACTAATACCTAATTAGTACCTAGTTCTTACTAACTAATTAGTACCTAGGAACTACTACCCTAATTACCATATAAGTAATTAACTAACTAGCACTAAAAATAGCCTAGGGTTCATACTAACTAGCACTAAATAGCTAGGGTTCATACTAAGCAGAGAAGAGGGATCGGAAGGGGAGAGTGCTTACAGAGGGCGGGGAGAGAGATGGCGTCGGGGGAGACGGGGCACCAAGGCGTGGCGAGGCGGGGCCGGGGGAGACGGCAGCGAGGTCGGTCGAGGGAGACGGCGGCGAGGCGGGGTCGGGGGAGACGGCGGCGAGTCAGCGTCGTGGAAGATGGTGGTGAGGCGGCGACGAGGCAGGGTTGGGGGAGACGGCGGCGAGGCGGAGTCGGGGGAGACGGCGGCGGGGCGGAGGGAATCAGGCCGCGCGAGGGATTAGGTGAAAATAGCTTTAACAGTAGCATGGGGAGGCAAAACGCGTTGCTGCTAAAATCCGTAGTAGTAGCGCTGTTCGTAGAAGGGCGCTACTACTATACCTAGCATGTCGGGAATGGTGTGGCAATTATAGTAGTAGCGCGTTCTGTTCCTGCCGCACTACTGCTAAGCGGGTAACAGTAGCGTCGTTCTAGCACACGCGCTACTACTAAGTAGCAGTAGCGCCTCATTTTAACAAGCGCTACTGGTAACATTGTGTGTATAAGGTTTTCCCTAGTAGTGATCCGTGGTGTGGCAAGGGGAGAGCGGCAACGTCAGTCCGGATCCGACCACAACCCTAGATTCCGGACATACCAACATCATCGGAGGCTCAGCCACCGAAATAACATCGTCGGCCCATCTCATCATGGCAGTCATTGCCCATGGACCTAACCCTTCGTGGCCTACCTCAACAGGTGAGAGCTCCCTAAGGATCAGAATGAGGTTCGCTGCATTGTTCGGCATTCAAAGGCCTATAAGTCCACGAAGGAGAATTCTACCAGAAAAGCGCTACCGAAGTACTCCAAAGATGTATCTCTGAGGAAGAGGGGCGGAAGCTCTTGGCTGAGATTCATGCCAGTCTCGGTGGTCACCACGCCGTAGCTCAGGCCCTTGTAAGCAAGGCCTTCCGTACAGGCTCTTATTGGCCGACGGCCCAAGCAGATGCACAGTACCTTGTCCAACGTTGCGTCGGATGCCAACTTTTCACCAACCAAAGCCATATGCTACCCACTGCTCTACAAACAATCCACATCACTTGGCCTTTCGCGGTCTGGGGGCTTGACATGGTTGGACCCCTTAAAGGAGGCAGCCATTAGAAAAAAAATCTGCTAGTCATGGTAGATAAGTTCACTAAGTGGATAGAGGCCAAACCAGTCAAAACGGCCAAAGCTGGACCGGTGATAGACTTTATATCTGGTGTTGTGCACCGTTACGGTGTCCCACACAGCATCATCACCGACAATGGCTCCAAATTTTACAGCCAATGAGATGAAAGCCCGGTGTGCTAATCTGGGCATTAAGCTCGATTACGCCTCCGTCTATCATCCGCAAACAAACGGTCAAGTCGAACGAGCCAATGGTCTTATTATGAGCAGCATCAAACCCAGGCTAGTGCAGTCTTTGAAAGAATCAGACAAGCACTGGGTTGAGGAGCTCGACTCTGTACTCTGGGGGCTGTGGACCACACCCAATTGCACTACCGGATATACTCCTTTCTTCATGGTGTACGGCAGAGGATGTGTTACCCTGTGACATTATTCATGACTCACCTCGAGTGCGCATGTACGAAGAGAGAGAGGCCGATCTTGATCGGCATGACAGCTTAGATGCCCTGGAGGAGGAGCGCGACATCGCAAAAGCCCGTTTTGCATTCTATCAACAGCAGGCTCGCAGATATCAAAGCAGAGAAGTACTGGCCAAGACTTACAATGTTGGCGAACTCGTTCTACGCTTGCCGGAGAAGAAAAAGGACAAACTCAAGCCCAAGTGGGAGGGTCCCTTCATCATTGACTAAGTTCTCACTGGAGGAGCATACCGCCTGCGCGATGCATCAGATAACCGCCTCGAACCAAACCCCTGGAATGCGGCCAGACTCCGACGATTCTATGCCTAGCGCCAAACCCTTCGTTTGCTTCCTCCTCCCTATTGTTTACATTATTTTTTATCCTCTCTTTTCGCCCTCTTTTTAGCCTAAAAGCTTTCATGTGGCTAAACTGTACACCTATGACAAACACATTCTCAAATGTGTACGTCCATTATACCTGGGGGCTTCTTGCACAGAAGCTTATTATTGTTATTTTTCGAGCATCAAGCTCATCACATATGTGTTTTGTTTTCCTCATATGTACCTTTTCTTCGCCCTTATATGCATCGATATGATTTAAGTTTTGGCCAAGTTGGGTTGCCTGGCACCTGTGCTTATGCCCTACATTCCCGTTAGTTCGTCTAGGGCATAAAGGGAGCACCTCGGCGATTGTTACTGTCGGGTCATCCGGATGTGTACCACAGACTGGGTGAAGCCTAAAGCTAGTGTTCTTAAGGGAATATTCGGTCGGCGGACTAAAGATGTTTTATATTCATTCAACTATGAACCCCCAGATGTTACCTATACTGCGATGTTTTCAATCGCAGTTCGGACATGCCTATTAACGCATGCACACCAAGGGAAAGGAACCCTTAACGGAAATATTCTCTCTGGAAGATGTTTCTTACAATCACAATGTAATATAACATAGCTAGCCCAATACAACTTCTCTGTTCTAGCAACTATGACCCCTATGCCTGGTTTCCACGCATACCCCGGTCTATTTTTACTGCTTGAGTATTCGGAAACAGTCTGCACCTTCGGGTCCAGAGGTCGAAGCGAAAAGGTCGGCCATGAAAATCATTTTACAATCTGGCTAGGAACAAATATATTAAGGAAAGTACATACTCACTTGGACTCAAAAACTTCCTCCTCTATGTCGTCCAACAGGTTGTCTAGCTTACAATACTATTGGGAGTATTTGGCAACTACTTCTACTTGGTCATATATCAAATTAACGGGAATTTCATTCCCATCTGACCCTAGCGGTCCGACCCGGGCCATATGATTCGGATCTAGCTTGGTATACCGTGTTTTTACCATGGCCCAGGCCTCTTGCGCACCTTCCCCATAGGCTGATATCTTCCATAACCGAATACGCTGTCGTACCCCTTTGAACAGCTCCACGAGCTCCGCCATACCTCCTGGAAGAGAGGCGGATGGCCATAAGGCCTTGGCAACACTACGCATTTCCTGTCGAACTCGCTCGTGCATCTGGGACAACTCTTGTATCAGGTCGCCTGAAGATCCGGACATTTCTTCCTTGGGGTGACCAGTCAGCATACCTGCAGACATAAATCTGTCAGTTCCGGACCTCGCCGAATTATAGGGAGGCAAGTTTGAAAAGCATATTGAATATGCCGCCTTGTAGCCTCTTATTCTCTTTGACGGCGTCAGCCAGTTGGGCTCGAACATCTTTTAGTTCTTCGCCCAGTTGGGTATGAGAGTCTTGCAGCTTGTTCCTCTCATCCCTGACCCACATCCGCACACGCTCGCCTGCCGCCTGTTGTCTTTTGGCCTCTTGTTCACCAGCCTGGGCGTCCTTCAGCTTCCCTCTCAGTTGCTCTACTGCTTCTGTCAGCAGAAACACAACAGGGTCAATATAACTGGTGTATGATTATACTTCTTCCCGCTGGGGAGAAAACATTACCAAGTGGTGCCCCCTTGGATTTTTGCAATTCGGTCGTAGCCGCAGTTAGTTGAGTCTGACATTTTTCTAGCTCCTGAGACAGCAGGCTATTCTTCTCCATAAGTACTTGATTATACAATGATCCTTAAATCAGTCGTATCACCTGCTTTAAGGCTCGAGGGCTACTGGTGCATGATTATTAAATCTACACTTACCCACATATCTTTCAGATGCTGGTCCGTGGCTCTGCCAAGCCCATCCCAAGCAGCTCGGATGTACGCATCAGCTAAGCTGAAGGCATCAAATGCCTCCTTTGAAAAGTCGGGGTCACGGAGAGCAGCCCTCCGACGATGATGATTCATGGCGCTCTCCACTTCTGAGTTCATGACAGACATATCATCTGAATCCTCTGTGGAAGGACAGTTCGGCGCCACTCCCGTGTCAGCCCCCGTCCTTAGGGCAGGGTCCGGAACCTGACTAGTGGAGGCACGATCGATAGTCGAACACTTTTCCTGATAGAATACTGTGAATGGCATCACGATTTGATGTGGTGATCAGAAGATGTATTCTTGAAAATCCTTACCTCTTTGATGAGGGTTCTGCCGTGTTATCATTTGCCTTCCTCTTCGAAGATGTGCTCGGCGCGGGCGCTACTCTCCTCGAAGATGCTTCTGGTGCATGTTGTGACGTTGAATGCCTCCCCTTTGGAACACGAAATAGTGTGGTCGGTGAGGCATTGTAAGGAAACTCTTTTGAAGAAGGTGTCTTTTAAATTACTTACATGCGAAGCAGGGAGGAGGCCGGGGTAATCGGTAATGATGGGTACTTCTGTATCATCGTAGCTCATATGATAGAACACTCCATCCTCGAGCTCCACAAATATGTCCGGATCTTCTTCGAATCCGGGGTGAAGGTCCCAGTTGTGACCCTCTGGCTGGGGGCGGGGCTATGGATTCCCTCGATAGCCTTCCGCCATTCCTGTAGCGAGTGGACATGTTATTGTCCATCAAAACTGATTTAGGGAGAGGAGTAAAATGGTGGGATCGGAGCTTACCCAGCTAGGAGGATTATACATGGAAAATCCATCTTGGCATTGGAGACGAGTGAATTCCTCCTTCTCCCCTTTGTACAGTTCGGAAAATATTTTCGCCAAAGCGGCGGGGGTTTTCGGACCCTTCCGACCGCAGCGTGAGGCGTCATGTTCCCCATTATAGTGCCACATGGGAAGCCCTCTATATTGTAGTGGTTGGACCCCCCCCACACACACACTATGGAGATCGCCATTACCTCGATTATTGACAACCCGGACTGGGCGAGCGTCTTAATCTTCCCCATCAACTGACTGAGTTCTGCGCTATCCTCCTCCTCAAGGCTCCAAGGACGCCAGCTGTGGCGTTTCTTCAATGGAGCGCTTGACAATTCGGGGAGGCCCATTCGGACTTGGTTAGGAAGAGCGACATCATCAATATAGAACAATTCGGAAGGCCACTCTTCGGAAGCCTTCTTCAGCGTGCCGGACAGGTATCCGGTCCCGGTGATACGCCACACTTTGGCTCCTCCCACTTCGAATATTGACCCCCCTTGATTACGAGGCACGAGGCAGAACAGTTTTCTCCATAATTAAAAATGGGCCTCATAGCCTAGGAATAACTCGCATAGAGCAACATATCCTGCAAGGTGCAGGATGGAGGCGGGAGTGAAACTGTGCAGTTGGAGGCCATAATATTCCAGAAGTCCTCGGAGGAAGGGATGGATTGGAAATCTGACGCCTCTTAGCAAGAAAGGAACGAAGCATACTCGTTCCCCCTCGACGGATTGGGGAAGTTGTCCGCCTGAACCCCGCCATTGAAGGATGTCAATCCTGCTCGGATGGGGACTAGATCCACAGGAGGAAGACAGCCCTGTTTCTGCAGCTTCGTCAGCTGACCGTGAGATACAGAACATCTCACCCAATCACCCTTTTCGGAGCCATGGGAACGAGAGGAGGATCTGGGAGTGCTAGCCATGTTGGGGTAGTTTCGCTTAGCGAGCTTTAAGGAAGATATGAGGAGGTTTCTGTGTGAAAGAGTGTATCATATCACGGGGTTTGGATGCACCGGCGAAGTTTGCACCAACTCTCAAGGTGAGAAAGGGCAATGCACTGTACCGAAGAGGCTAGCAATGATGGGAAGGTGAGAGTGTGTATAATCCATGGACTCAACATTAGTCATAAAGAACTCACATAATTATTGCAAAAATCTACAAGTCATCAAAAACCAAGCATTACGTGCATGCTCCTAGGGGGGATAGATTGGTAGGAAAAGTCCATTGCTCGTCCCCGACTGCCACTCATAAGGAGGACAATCAAAGAAACACATCATGCTTCAAATTTGTCACACAATGTTTACCATACGTGCATGCTACGGGACATGCAAACTCTAACACAAGTATTTCTCCAATTCACAACTACTCAACTAGCATGACTCAAATATAACCATCTTCATATCTCAAAACAATCATCAAGTATCAAACTTCTCATAGTATTCAATGCACTCTATATGAAAGTTTTTATTATACCCATCTTGGATGCCTATCATATTAAGACTAATTTTATAGCCAAAGCAAATTACCATGATGTTCTAAAGGACTCTCAAAATGATATAAGTGAAGCATGAGAGATCAATAATTTCTATAAAATAAAACCACCACTGTGCTATAAAATATAATACTGAAGCACTAGAGCAAAATTATCTAGCTCAAAAGATATAAGTGAAGCGCAAAGAGTATTCTAATAAATTCTGATTCATGTGTGTCTCTCCAAAAGGTGTGTACAACAAGGATGATTGTTGTAAACTAAAAAGCAAAGACTCAAATCATACAAGACGCTCCAAGCAAAACACATATCATGTGGTGAATAAAAATATAGCCTCAAGTAAAGTTACTGATGGATGAAGACGAAAGAGGGATGCCTTCCGGGGCATCCCCAAGCTTAGGCTTTTGGTTGTCCTTGAATTTTACCTTGGGGTGTTATCGAATTTCGGGTTCTGGCAAAACCCTTGAGGTTCGAACACTGGGGTGCGCACGAAGATCTCTCCACCCTCTAACCACACCCTCACCGCAATCTCAAGGCTTAGCGCGTAGAGCTCGCAAAACAAAGGGACACAAGATTTATACTGGTTCGGGCCACCGATGTGGTGTAATACCCTACTCTAGTGTGGTGTGGTGGATTGCCTCTTGGGCTGAGGATGAACAGTTACAAGGGAAGAACAGACTCCTGAGGAGAGGTGCTCTTGTGCTTGGTAAGTTTGTGTGGTTGCCTTGGTGGAATGGATCCGGTCCAAGATGAGGTCCTTCCGTCTCTCGATGATCCCCCTGGCTATGGTGGTGGCTAGCCCTATTTATAGAGGCCCGGGTCCTCTCCCCAAATATTAGGCGGGAAGGGATCCCACAACGGCCAGTTTGATGGGGGACAACTAGTACAAGCTATCCTAACAAAACATGATCTTCGCCTACCAAAGGCTCTGGTGATGACGACGTCTTGGGCTCCAGAGTGACCTCCGTCCTGCCGTCCTGCTGGTCTTGTTACGCCGATATGGAAACCTTTGCTTGATGCCTCGGGACTCCGCATCTGCGTTTGCCTGTTTGGCACCAAAGAGGAAACGAGGACACTACGCGCGCTGGCGCCCTCCTGGTGGCCGCCTAGCCTTGGTCGTCATGGCTTGCGTCACAGGAACCTCGAGAGGTGTCCCTTGCCTTGATCTCTCCGCCCCTGGTGAGCCAGCCTAGTAAGGCCGCCCCCGAGGAGGTCTTGTGTCGTCCGCCTCGCGAGGCTTGGCCCCTCGCGAGGGTCTTGAGGGTTTGCTGCTGAAGATGGGCCATACAGGGCCACAAGTGGAGCCACGCTGTGGGCTGTAGGCAGGCAAGTTTGGGGACCCCCGTTCCCAGGACGCCGACAGTAGCCCCCGGGCCCATGGCGTGCTCGGACTTGGCTTTGAGGCGAAGCCAAGGGGCAAGTGCGGAGCGTCGTGGGCCTCAATAGCCTGCGGCCTTTGTTGACGCGTGGTGATTGATGGAACGTGGGCGTCTCCGCTTCCCCATGCTGCCTCGGCAACTACCCGTCTGACAAAAGACTGGCGCGGGCGGTATTTGCCTTCATTACCTTCCTTCATTTTGCTCCAGATCCCCTTTCTTTCCCTTCTCTTCCAGAGACTCCAGATCCACCCAGATCCTCCTTCGATCTTGTCGTCGATGGCGCCCAAGAAAGCCCGGGCTACTCCTTCATCATGCTGGTACGAGCCCACACTCGACGTGCCGAGCGTGTTGGAGAAGAACCTTGCCGTCGTGTGCTTGATGACGGCGGAGGGTGACGAGAAGAGGAAGACTGTGCTCCGGGTCGGCTCCACCGAGCCCGAGGCCCCTGGCAGCACTTTCTACCCCTTCTTCACGAGTAGCATCATCGCCGGGTTGGTTCCCCCCCCCCTTCTCTGACTTCTTCTACTCCGTACTCAGTCACTATAAGATCCACGCCCTCCATCTTCATCCCAACTCTGTCCTTCTCCTGTCGATCTTTGCCTTCTACTACGAGGCGTACGTCGGAGTGATGCCATCCGTGGCTCTTCTGCACCACTTCTTTTTTCTTCGGCTTAAGGAGGGCCCCTGCTCAGGGTGCGTTGGCCTCATTGCGGCCAACAAGACCAATGCTATCTCGAAGGCCGAGAACAAGGCCGAGGGATTCAGGAGGAAGTGGGTCCTGATGGACGCCAAGCGCGTCCACCCTCGGCTGGTGCTGCCGACGGAGATGCATGTGTCCCACAAGGAATGGCTTCGCACAAAGCTCACCGACCCGCGGGCGACGCAGGTGCTGGAGAGGATGACTGCCGACCTGAAGCCCGGTGACTCGAGAACGGTGAAGCTGACGGGGGCCATGATCGCCCAAGAATTCATGGTGCAGCGCGTGGCTCCCCTCAAGTCACGCCCGCGCCCATTGTGGAAGCTTGGAGACGAAGGGGACAACCTCCACCTGCGCCCGAAGCCCCTTTCCGATGAGGAATTGTGCTCGAATCTTTGTTCCTTGGTCAGGGACGACCAAGGGTACCCGCCTGATGGCCTTGTTCCCTCGTACCGCCACCCGGATGGGGCGAAGGTAGTCGCCGCTCTGCCTGTCTTCGACGAGCGTGGGCTCGTGCCGCCTGTGCCCACAAACATCCCGGTGGTGACAACTCTGGTGGTCGTGTCTTCCGGTGAGTCTCGCGAGGAGGGAGAGGAGGAAGAAGAGGGAGAGGAGGAGCGCGACTCGGAGGCGGCCCGCGAAGGGGAGGGGGAGATCTCCCCCTTGCGCAAGTCCGACTGCTACCTCTTGAGCATGCGTTGGTTTTCCTTGAAGAGGAAAGGGTGATGCAGCAAAGCAGCGTAAGTATTTCCCTCAGTTTTTTAGAACCAAGGTATCAATCCAGTAGGAGACCACGCGCGAGTCACCTCGTACCTACACAAACAAATAAGAACCTAGCAACCAACGCGATAAAGAGGTTGTCAATCCCTTCATGGTCACTTGCAAGAGTGAGATCTGATAGAGATAATAATAAAAAAATAAGATAAATATTTTTGGTATTTTTATGATATAGATTGAAAGTAAAGATTGCAAAATAAAGTAGATTGGAAACTTATATGATGGAGAATAGACCCGGGGGCCATAGGTTTCACTAGTGGATTCTCTCAAGATAACATAAGTATTATGGTGGGTGAAAAAATTACTGTCGAGCAAATGATAGAAAAGCGAATAATTATGAGAATATCTAGGCATGATCATGTATATAGGCATCACGTCCGCGACAAGTAGACCGACTCCTGCCTGCATCTACGACTAGTACTCCACACATTGACCGCTATCCAGCATGCATCTAGAGTATTAAGTTCATAAGAACAGAGTAACGCCTTAAGCAAGATCACATGATGTAGAGGGATAAACTCATGCAATATGATATAAACCCCATCTTTTTATCGTCGATGGCAATAATACAATACGTGTCGTTTACCCTACTTTCACTGGGATCGAGCACCGCAAGATTGAACCCAAAGCTAAGCACTTATCACATTGCAAGAAAGATCAATCTAGTAGGCCAAACCAAACTGGTAATTCGAAGAGCCTTGCAAAGATAACCAATCATACATAAAAGAATTCAGAGAAGATTCAAATATTGTTCATAGATAAACTTGATCATAAACCCACAATTCATTGGATCTCGACAAACACATCATAAAAGAAGATTACATCGGATAGATCTCCAAGAGAATCAAGGAGAACTTTGTATTGAGATCCAAAAAAGAGAGAGAAGAAGCCATCTAGCTACTAGCTATGGACCCGAAGGTCTGAGGTAAACTAATCACACATCATCGGAGAGGCCATGGAGTTGATATAGAGGCCCTCCGTGATCGATGCCCCCTCCGGCGGAGCTCCGGAAAAGGCCCCAAGATGGGATTCTTGGGTACAGAAGGTTGTGGTCATGGAAATAGGGTTTCGTCATGCTCCTGGATGTTTTCGAGGTACGTAGGTATATATAGGAGGAAGAAGTAGGTAAGTGAAGCCACGAGGGGCCACGACGGTGGAGGGCGCGCCCAGGGGGTAGGTGCGCCCACCTACCTCGTGGCCTCCTCGTTGATTGCTTGACGTCCACTCCAAGTCCTCTGGATCACATTTGTTCCAAAAATCACGCTCCTGAAGGTTTCATTCCGTTTGGACTCCGTTTGATATTCCTTTTCTGCAAAACACTGAAATAGGCAAAAAAAACAGCAATTTGGGTTGGGCCTCCGTTTAATAGGTTAGTCCCAAAAATAATACAAAAGTGTAAAATAAAGCCCATTAACATCCAAAACAGATAATATAATAGCATGGAACAATCAAAAATTATAGATATGTTGGAGACGTATCAATCATCCCCAAGCTTAATTCTTGCTCGTCCTCGAGTAGGTAAATGATAAAAATAGAATTTTTGATGTGGAATGCTTCCTAACATATTTCTCAATGTAATTTTCTTTATTATGGCATGAATTTTCAGATCCGAAAGATTCAAGATAAGAGTTTAATATTGACATAAAAATAATAATACTTCAAGCATACTAACTAAGCAATCATGACTTCTCAAAATAACATGGCCAAAGAAAGTTATACCTACCAAATCATATAGTCTGGCTATGCTCTATCTTCATCACACAAAATATTAAATCATGCACAACCCCGATGACAAGCCAAGCAATTGTTTCATACTTTTGATGTTCTCAAACTTTTTCAACTTTCACGCAATACATGAGCGTGAGCCATGGACATAGCACTATAGGTGGAATAGAATGGTGGTTGTGGAGAAGACAAAAGGGAGAATATAGTGTCACATCAACTAGGCGTATCAATGGGCTATGGAGATGCCCATCAATAGATATCAATGTGAGTGAGTAGGGATTGCCATGCAACGGATGCACTAGAGCTATAAGTGTATTAAAGCTCAACAAAAGAAACTAAGTGGGTGTGCATCCAACTTGCTTGCTCACAAAGACCTAGGGCAATTTGAGGAAGCCCATCATTGGAATATACAAGCCAAGTTCTATAATGTAAAATTCCCACTAGTTTATGAAAGTGACAACATAGGAGACTCTCTATCATGAAGATCATGGTGCTACTTTGAAGCACAAGTGTGTAAAAAGGATAGTAACATTGTCCCTTCTCTCCTTTTCTCTCATTTTTTTATTTGGGCCTTCTTTTTTTCGTCCTGAGTCTCATCCTGACTTGTGGGGGAATCATAGTCTCCATCATCCTTTCCTCACTGGGACAATGATGTAATAATGATGATCATCACACTTCTTTTTACTTACAACTCAAGAATTACAACCCTATACTTAGAACAAAATATGACTCTATGTGAATGCCTCCGGCGGTGTACGGGGATAATGAATCAAGAGTGACATGTATGAAAAAATTATGAAAGGTGGCTTTGCCACAAATACAATGTCAACTACATGATCATGCGAAGCAATATGACAATGATGAAGTGTGTCATAACAAATGGAACGGTGGAAAGTTGCATGGCAATATATCTCGGAATGGCTATGGAAATGCCATAATAGGTAGGTATGGTGGCTGTTTTGAGGAAGGTATATGGTGGGTGTAGGATATCGGCGAAAAGTGCGTCGTAATAGAGAGGCTAGCAAATGTGGAAGGGTGAGGGTGTGTATAATCCATGGACTCAACATTAGTTATAAAGAACTCACATACTTATTGCAAAAATCTATTAGTTATCAAAACAAAGTACTACGCGCATGCTCCTAGGGGGATAGATTGGTAGGAAAAGACCATCGCTCGTCCCCGACCGCCACCCATAAGGAAGGCAATCAATAAATAAATCATGCTCTGACTTCATCACATAACGGTTCACCATACGTGGATGCTACGGGAATCACAAAGTTCAACACAAATATTTCTCAAATTCACAACTACTCAACTAGCATGACTCTAATATCATCATCTCCATATCTCAAAACAATTATCAAGTATCAAACTTCTCATAGTATTCAATGCACTTATATGAAAGTTTTTATTATTCCTAAAAGCAAATTACAATGTTGTTCTAAAGGACTCTCAAAATAATATAAGTGAAGCACGAGAGATCAATTATTTCTATAAAATAAAACAACCACCGTGGTCTAAAAGATATAAGTGAAGCACTAGAGCAAAAACTATATAGCTCAAAAAATATAAGTGAAGCACATAGAGTATTCTAATAAATTTGATTCATGTGTGTCTCTCTCAAAAGGTGTGTACATCAAGGATGATTGTGATAAACTAAAAATAAAAGACTCAAATCATACAAGACGCTCCAAGTAAAACACATATCATGTGGTGAGTAAAAATATAGCTCCAAGTAAAGTTACCGATGAACGAAGACAAAAGAGGGGATGCCTTCCGGGGCATCCCCAAGCTTAGGATTTTTGGTGTCCTAGGATTTTACCTTGGGGTGACTTGGTAATCCCCAATCTTAGGTTCTTGCTACTCCTTGTTCCATAATCCATCAAATCTTTACCCAAAACATCAAAACTTCACAACACAAAACATAACAGAAAATCTCATGAGCTCCGTTAGCGAAAGAAAACAAAACAGCACTTCAAGGTACTATAATGAAATCGTTATTTATGTATATTGGTGTTAAACGTACTGTATTCCAACTTTTCTATGGTTTATAAACTCCATTACTAGCCATAGATTCATCAAAATAAGCAAACAACACACGAAAAACAGAATCTGTCAAAAACAGAACAGTCTGTAGTAATCTGTAACTAACGCAAACTTATGGAACCCCAAATATTCTAAAATAAATTGCTGGACGTGAGGAATTTATCTATTAATCATCTACCAAAATAATTAACTAAATATGACTCTCCAATAAAAAATGGCAGCAATTCTCGTGAGCGCTAAAGTTTCTGTTTTTTACAGCAAGATCAAAAAGACTTTCCCCAAGTCTTCCCAACGGTTCTACTTGGCACAAACACTAATTAGACACACAAAAACACAACCAAAACATAGGCTAGATAAATTATTTATTACTAAACAGGAACAAAAAGCAAGGAATAAAAATAAAATTGGGTTACCTCCCAACAAGCGCTATCGTTTAACGCCCCTAGCTAGGCATAAAAGCGAAGATAGATCTAGGTATTGCTATCTTTGGTAGGCGATTCTTCAATAAGACACCTATAACCCCTAGGAGTTTCCTCTTTTTTATTAATTATCAAACTTCTAGGCACGAAATCAAGAAAATCATTAGTACCAAAAGGTTCCTTAAGGATAGTAAGAAAGTTGGGGTGGTCACTTATGGATTTGAGGTCCGCATTTCCCTTACTAGAAGTTTCACCCTTGTTTTTAGGAACATACATCAATTTGGCAATCTTTGCATTAGGAGGAGTGTTTTTCACGGAAAAAAGACAGACCCTAGGTTGGTAATAATATCCTCAATTTTATCAATTCTAGTGGAATCTTGATCTATCTTTTCATTAACCATAGGTCCCTTTTCTTTAAAAAATTAAGAACAACTCCTACCTTCGATCCGTATTGGGTAATTTGGTTATGGATCTTTCTATCCAAATTTTCAATTGACTCTACGGTGGCAACTTTATTTTCAAATTCAAGCCGTTGCATCACATGTTCCAAAGTTAAAATAGCGCCATTAACCAAAAGAGGTGGTGGGCCAAACAAATCTATCATAGCATTATAAGAATCAAAAGTATGGCTACCCAAGAAATTTCCTCCGGTAATGGTATCAAGAATATATCTATTCCAAGGAGTGATGACTACATAAAAATTGCAAAGAAGAATGGAAGTAGATTGCTTCCTACTAGATTTATTTTGCGCATTGCAGATTCTAAACCAAGCATCTTTTAGATTTTCTCCCTCCCTTTGTTTAAAATTAAGGACCTCATTCTCGGGAGGTAAAGGAGTAGATAAAGGACAAGCCATAATGACAAAGCAAGCGGAAGAAAGGGCGAACTAAAAACAGGGCAAATAAAATGGCAAGGGTGAAGTGGGGGAGAGGAAAACGAGAGGCAAATGGAAAATAATGTAATGCGAAGGATAAGAGCTGTGATGGGTACTTGGTATGTCTTGACTTGGCGTAGATCTCCGCGGCAACGGTGCCAGAAATCCTTCTTGCTACCTCTTGAGCATGCGTTGGTTTTCCTTGAAGAGGAAAGGGTGATGCAGCAAAGCAGGGTAAGTATTTCCCTCAGTTTTTGAGAACCAAGGTATCAATCCAGTAGGAGACCACGCGCGAGTCACCTCGTACCTACACAAACAAATAAGAACCTCGCAACCAACGCGATAAAGGGGTTGCCAATCCCTTCACGGCCACTTGCAAGAGTGAGATCTGATAGAGATAATAATAATAAGATAAATATTTTTGGTATTTTTATGATATAGATTGAAAGTAAAGATTGCAAAATAAAGTAGATTGGAAACTTATATGATGGAGAATAGACCCGGGGGCCATAGGTTTCACTAGTGGCTTCTCTCAAGATAGCATAAGTATTACGGTGGGTGAACTAATTACTGTCGAGCAATTGATAGAAAAGTGAATAATTATGAGAATATCTAGGCATGATCATGTATATAGGCATCACGTCCGTCACAAGTAGACCGACTCATGCCTGCATCTACTACTATTACTCCACACATCGAACTCTATCTAGCATGCATCTAGAGTATTAAGTTCATAAGAACAGAGTAACGCCTTAAGCAAGATGACATGATGTAGAGGGATAAACTCATGCAATATGATATAAACCCCATCTTTTTATCCTCGATGGCAAGAATACAATACGTGTCATTTCCCCTACTATCACAGGGATTGAGCACCGCAAGATTGAACCCAAAGCTAAGCACCTCTCCCATTGCAAGAAAGATCAATCTAGTAGGCCAAACCAAACTGATAATTCAAAGAGACTTGCAAAGATAACCACTCATACATAAAATAACTCAGAGAAGATTCAAATATTGTTCATAGATAAAGTTGATCATAAACCCACAATTCATCGAATCTCGACAAACACACTGCAAAAGAAGATTACATCGAATAGATCTCCAAGAGTATCGAGGAGAACTTTGTATTGAGATCCAAAGAGAGAGAAGAAGCCATCTAGCTACTAGCTATGGACCTCAAGGTCTAAGGTAAACTACTCACACATCATCGGAGAGGCCATGGAGTTGATGTAGAGGCCCTCCGTGATCAATGCCCCCTGCGGAGGAGCTCCGGAAAAGGCCCCAAGATGGGATCTCTTGGGTACAGAAGGTTGCGGCAGTGGAAATAGGGTTTCGTGGTGCTCTTGGATGTTTTCAGGGTACGTAGGTATATATAGGAGGAAGAACTAGGTCGGTGGAGCCACGAGGGGCCCACGAATGTGGAGGGTGCACCCAGGGGGCTCCAAGTCCTCTCGATGACGTTTGTTCCAAAAATCACGCTCCCGAAGGTTTCATTCCGTTTGGAATCCGTTCGATATTCCTTTTCTGTGAAACACTGAAATAGGCAAAAAATAACAATTTGGGCTGGGCCTCCGGTTAATAGGTTAGTCCCAAAAATAATACAGAAGTGTAAAATAAAGCCCATTAGCATCCAAAAGAGATAATATAATAGCATGGAACAATCAAAAATTATAGATACGTTGGAGACGTATCACCGACATCCTCTGCACCCTGCCTGATGATGATGACGAGGCCGATGTCCCCCTAGAAAGGGAGGAGCTGCGTACTGCAGGGGGCTCTTCGATGTCCAAGGTCAGTCCCCGAAGGAAGTCACCGGTCGAGATTCCGATGAGAGGAAGGTCGGCGCTGGTCTCCCTAGACGATGCCCGTGTTCTGCTGCTGCCTGAAGCTGCTTCCAACTTGCCTGTTGCCCCCTCTTCTGCGCCTAAGGCCCTAGCACCCATGCCTCAGGCTGGGATGCTCTCAGGCTTCAAGCTCAGGAACCAAAGGGACTACACCGCGGTGTACCAGTAAGTATCCTTGTCTTGCCTTGTTCCTACTTCCACTGCTGATTCTTGACGTGTTCCGTTGCTTGATTAGGCCGACGCCTGCAGGGAAGAGGAGGAAGGAGGGCACGGCGGTACTGCTCGGGACCAAATCGCCTACAGCGCCGCTCCCTCCTCCATAGCGAAGGACGGTGGTGGTGCTCGCGCTACCCCGGCCCGATCGTCCTCATGAGACTTGGGGGAGCGTTCTCTGGAGGAGCCAGCCCCCATGGCCCCGCTGGCACCAAGGGCGCCGGCGTCCGGCTCAACTACTGAGGTCCCCAAAGCTCAGGAGCCCTCAGCCTCCCAAGCCATCGCGACAATGCTGCCTCTTCCTTCCTCCACCGCTCTGCTGACCCCGGGTCCTTCCGCCTCCCCCGACATCCTGGAGCGCGCTCTTTCTGCGCTGACCTTGCTGCGGGAGGATCTTCAAGACATCGGTTGTCGCCTGGTGGTTGGGCGCATGGGGCTGATCTTTGGCTGGCTCCACTCCAACGTGGCCGTTCGGGCGGCGCTGTGCCAGGATATGGTGGACTCTGAGAAGGACAAGCAGGCCATCGCCCAAGCTTCTGCTGCCCGCGAGGCGGCGCTGAAGGATGTCGGAGCCACCCAAGATCGCTGCCAGCTACTGGAAGCCGAACTGAAGACCATGCGCAGTGAGCGTGCGGACGAAGCTCGGGGCCACAGGGCGGAGGAGGAGAAGATGAAGGCCCGGGAGGACGCCATCAGGGGTCGCGACGCCGAGCTAGAGCAGTTGGCGGAGGCATGGGCTGTGGAGCACAGCCGGTTGGAGAAGCTGGAGCAGAAGGTGGAGGCAGAGAAGGCCGAGCTGGAAGCCAAGGCACAGGTCCTGGCCGAGGAACGCATGGCCTTCAAGTCTCTCGAGGAGAGGTCTCGCGCGGTGCTGCGGTCACTCTACGAGAAGGGCTTGGAGGAGCCGCTGGATACCAACGACGAGGGCCCTACCCAACTGCTTCCTTATCTAGTCGAGGCGCTTGAGGAAGTCGTGAGCGGTATCGGCCCCTTGGCAGAGGCAGAAGCCCGCATCCTTTCCTCAGCCGCGCTGACGTGCGTATTCAGCCACCTCCATCTTCGCGATCATGTCGCCCACCTCGACGAGCTGCTGGAGCCTGTGGACACGAAGCACTGCACAACTGCTGCCGAAGCCGTGAAGGGTCAAGTGGAGGCTCTGCTGAAGAGAATCCGTGCCCTCAACTGGCGGTGCTGCTGATCCTGCAACTCCGGTGGGTGGTGCAGGTGAGGGCAACGCCATTATGGGAGAAGCATCCCTTGTGGGAGACGGTGGCATCCGGGGATGACAAGATGACCTGCTGGCGGCTCCTTTCCTCCTTAGCTCCTGCGATATGCACCATGCCTCGTGGAGTCGTTTAAACTTGTGTTTGGTATCGGAAGAACAATATGTCTTGTAATATTTGCTTGAGATTTTGCGATTTCCTTCCCATTTGCATTATGTTCTACGTCGGTAGGGCCCGACCCCACGCATACCTCAGCCGTCGTTGGGTCGTCCGGATCACCAGGACGAGACCAAGGGGTGAGGGGCTACGTGGCCAGCTAGGCTCCTGAGTCGCGATGCTCAGGAGTCCCCCTTGACGCATAAACAGCTTATAGAAAGGAGATGCGGGAGTAGACCTAGTGTTCTACGTCGGCAGGGCCCGACCCCGCGCATACCTCAGCCGCCATTGGACCGTCCGGATCACCAGGACGGACCAAGGAGTGAGGGGCTACGTGGCCAGTTAGGCTCCTGAGTCGCAATGCTCAGGAGTCCCCCTTGACGTTCAAACTACCTTCATACCTTGGCTCTGCTTGGGAGGGCGCGCGACGACTAGGTCCGAGGGACCTGGTAGGGTGGCGTATGCTTGGGCGTGACCCGAGCGTAGCCCCCGTGCCCAGCCCCCTCACGCGACTCTCCTGGGGGGGAGGTGTTGCGATGAGGCCAGACACTAAGCTCGGAGGCTCCTTGAGGTTGATATGGGCATGAGGCCGCCCTCAGTTGTTTATCACCAGCGCGGAGCATAGCGCTTTCGCACTTGCATGGGCATAGCCGCTCCTTGGTAGTGCTGACTGCCAGTGCGGAGCATGGTGCTTCCACTGGTGCGTGGGTGAGGGCTCCCTCTGAGTGGAGCCCTCGGGGCGTGTACAACCCCGCCCTGACACATGGCTTGCACGGCAGGGCTAGACGAGGTGTGTTTGGGCACTCGTGAGCCAGCGCGGGACTCACGAGCCCTACCTCAAGGCGGGTTGCGCCTGGTCTTGGTTCTTGTTGACTTCAGTGATCCTGCAAGATGGTTAGACAACCTGCGCCGAACGAATCTCTTAAGGTTATCGCACGAGAAGGCCAAGCACCAATGATCCCAGGAGGTGACGTGAACAGGACTGGCCCGCCAGACAGAGCTCAGTCGTTGGATTTATCGACGCTGTAGGGACAGACCCGAGCACAGACGTCGTGCCTAGCCTTCTTATGTGAAGGATCCTAAAGAAAGACGATCGGTGCGCGGCTCCCGTGGTGGATGATAATCGAACAGGTAATGATCGTAAATAACTCATGCATGGAGAGAAAACTAGCTTAGGTAAATGCAAGAACGATACATGCCACTGGGTCAGGCCCGAGTGGCCTGGGGATGATGTAGCCCAAGGGGCGCCCCCAGCATGGTAAGCTAAAGATGCAAGAGGATACACGCCGCAGGGACAGGCCCATGCGACCTGGGAATAATGTAGCCCGAGGGGCGCTCCCGGCTGAATGAACTTGGAAAATGTCATCTTGGTTTTGTTGTAGAAGGAGCATTGGGGTAGCTAAAGGCGCGCTCTGAAGAAGTCGCTCCTCATGAGCCGCCAGGACCTTGAGCCTCAGGAGGCTCTGGGGCTCTGGTGGCCTCCTGAGGACCGTCTCTATCTCCGCCAGGACTGCGTGATGCCTGGCCTCCTTGGTTGCCAGGATGCTCCATAGATTGCGCTGGAAGGCGGCTGCCACACTCGGCAGGCCGAACGCCATGCGCACGTAGCTGTAAGGTGGACCCTCACATCGGCCAGCATGCGAAGGCCAGAAGCGCTCCTGAGATGCGGCCCTGTTGAGTCTTGGGATGTTGATGTAGATGCGTAGCTCGCCACCCTCGCCCGGGTGGGGAGCTACACCAGGTGGGTAGCGGTCACTGCGTATCTCCCTTGCTTCCTAAAGCTCCTGAGTGGCCTTGATGATGAACTCCTGAGCGCCAGACGCTCCTCGCCCGGTGCCCTCTTGAGGGAAACATGCCGCGAAGCACGCCTCCATGTGGTGCCCGAGCGCCTCCCTTGTGATGCTGGCGAGGTCTGAGGCCCTCCAGAAGAGAGCCCCCAAGCCCTGCCCAAGAAGGGCACCGGGCGCGCCTTCCTATGCAAGGGTGGAAGGCGCCCCAGGTGCGGGCGCCGATCCTGATGTTGCACCACTAGAGGCGCTGCTCCCCTGAGGCCCTATGCAGAGTAGCTGCTTCTTCTTCTTGGGGTGGCCTCAGGAGGGTACTGCGTGGTCTTGATGTCAGGGTCTTCAATTGCTATGGCTTGGAAAGCGCGCACGAGGGAGCACACCGCATCTCTTTATTCGCAGGGGACCGTGATGATTCCGCCGCTTCCCGGCATGTTGAGGTCGTTGTAGCCATGGTGAGTGACTGCCATGAATTTGGCTAACGCTGGGTACCCGAGGATGGCATTGTATGGCAGACGGATGTGGGCGACGTCTAAGTCGACGAGCTCGGTGTGGTAGTTGTCGTGCTGACCAAAGGTGACAGGGAGATGAACTTGCCCTATCGGGGTGGTGGAGTCGTCGGTCACTCCTGAGAAAGGCTTGGTGGGCTGAAGCTGATCGTATGGCACTTGAAGGTTGTCGAACGTCTCGACGGACAGGACATTGAACCCCGTGCGGCCGTCGATGAGGGTCTTGGTGACTTGGACATTGCTGATGACGGGTGAGCTAAGCATCGGGAGGATGCTGGCGGTCGCCGCGCATTTGAGCTGGTCCGCCGAGCTGAAGGTGATGGCGTACTTGGACCATCTGAGTGGGCACGTGGCCTCGAGCTTGGGGAGGGCTGCATTCACCCTGCGAGAGAACTGCTTGAAGATGCGCTGGGAAGCCGAGGCCTGAGCACCACCCAAGATGCAAGTGATGGCGCGCTGGGAAGACCAGGATTTCCCTGAGGACGGTCCTCGCGAGGCTAGTCCCTCCAGGCTCCCTCACGGGGCTGGTCCTGCCAGTGGTCCTCGCGAGGTTGGTCGCGCCACTCCTGGCGGGGGCCGTGCTCGTCCCAGCGTCCTCCACCTTGTCCTCCTCCTCAGCCGTAGCCCCGGTCGTTGCGCTCGGGGCATCGACCGAAGCGTCCATCTCGAATGGCCCTGAGCTCTTGACAATCGTTGGTGTTTTGGCTGCACACATTGGGGAAGGCGAAGAACGGACGACCGCCCTTGGATGACTCGGGGAGGTCCCGGCCATGCTTTGTGTCTGGCTCTGCCGCGAGTACGGCCACTCCCTTGCGCTTCACGTCCTTGACCTTGGCCTTCTTCTCTTCTAGGTCAGCAACAGAGAGCTCGAGGAGGGAAAGACGCCCTTCCTCAGCTCTTGCACACTTGGTCGCTATGTTGAACCGCTCTAGAGTCAGGCATAGCTCCTCATGGATAGCGAGCTCCTCCTTCATCTTGATATCACGGACGCCATCAGAAAATGCTGAGATGATGGCCTCATCCGTCACCTTGGGGATCTTGAGGCGCACGTTGTTGAAGCGATGGATGTACTTCTGCAGGTTCTCTCCCGGCTGTTGCTTGATGCGGCATAGGTCACACGTGGCCAGAGGGCGGTCGCGAGTGCCCTAGAAGTTGGCGACAAAGTGGTCGCGCATCTCACCCCAGGAGGAGATCGAGCCTGGAGGCAGATTCAAGAGCCATGAGTGAGTGCCATCCTTGAGAGCCATGGGAAACCAGTTTGCCATGACTTTTTCGTCGCCATTGGCCGCCTCGATGCTCAGCTCGTAGAGCTGCAGGAACTCCACAGGATCGGGGGTGCCATCGTAGCGAGGAGGCAGGTCCGGCTTGAACTTGCCTGGCCAGACAAAGCTACGCAGCTTGAGAGCGAAGGCGCGGCAGCCTGCGGTGGCCACCGGGGCCCTCTGCAGGGGCGGAACCTACCCTTGATGTCCGCGCACCACTGCCGCAGGCGGCACGCGGTCTTGTCATGGCGCCGGGAGCGTTGGGGCGTTTTCTTGCGGGCGGGGAACCTCTCGGCAGCTTCCTTCTTCGCGCGGGCACACGGCACGGTGGATCACGCCGTGGGACCATGCGTCTTCGGGCGAGGACATCGTCTTGATGCAGTGGAGGCGGTGGCACTCCGTGAGCTGCGCGTCTTGGTGCGAGGGAGCCATCTTGATGCGAAGGCGACGGAGGGCGCTCCATGAGCTGCATCGCCCGCGGCTGGAGTTGGGCGAGGCAGCGATAGGGATGGTGTAGGAGAGCCTCCAGCGGCGCTAACAAGCTCAGCAATATGGTCCAACCAGCCCTCATAGAGGTCGTCGACCGGGTGGTAACGCAGGAGCTCACATGCCATGAGCAGCACGGCCTGCGCATCTATGGGTGTGCGGCGAGCGTGAGACGATGAGCCGGCCGGAGTCAGCGACGGTGTGGCGGTGCGGTCATCCCGCCGCACGGAGGGGTGTAGTGAGGACACTTGTTGCTCGTTTGTTGCTGGGCCGGTAGCGGCGTTGGCAATAGGAGACGGAGAGCAACGGGGAGCCCCGCCGACAGGGGCCGCCTGAGCGACACGGGCGGCGAGGGTGCCCGGTGCTCGGGATAGGCTCGATGTGCGTCCGACATGGATGCGATGGAGTGGTGGAACACAGATCAATGGAAGAAAAGCTTCAGCGCACCCCTACTTAGCACACCAAATGTCGGATTTCGCGTTACGGCAAAACCCTTGAGGTTCGAACACTGGGGTGCGCACGAAGATCTCTCCTCCCTCTAACCCACGCCCTCACCGCAATCTCAAGGCTTAGCGTGTCAAACTCGCAGAACAGAGGGACACAAGACTTATACTAGTTCAGGCCACCAATGTGGTGTAATACCCTACTCCAGTTGGTGTGGTGGAATGCCACTTGGGCCGAGGATGAACTGTTACAAGGGAAGAACAACCTCCCCAGGAGAGGTGCTCTTGTGCTTGGTAAGTTTGTGTGGTTGCCTTGGTGGAATGGATCCGGTCCAAGATGAGGTCCTTTCGTCTCTTGATGAGCCCCCCTGGCTACGGTAGTGACTAGCCCTATTTATAGAGGCCAGGGTCCTCTCACCAAATATTAGGTGGGAAGGGATCCCACAACGGCTAGTTTGAAGGGGGACAGCTAGTACAAGCTATCCTGACAAAAGATGGTCTTCGCCTGCCAAAGGCTCTGGTGATGACCACGTCTTGGGCTCCACGGTGACCTCCGTCCTGCCGTCCTGCTGGTCTTGGTCTTGTTGCACCAATGTGGAAACCTTTGCTTGATGCCTCGGAACTCCGCACATGCGCTTGCCTTTTTAGCACCAAAGAGGAAACGAGGACATTGCGCGCTGGCACCCGCCTGGTGCACTCCTGGCCTTGGTCGTCATGGCTTGTGTCACAAGAACCTCGTGAGGTGTCCCTTGCCTTGATCTCTCCGCCCCTCGCAAGCCAGCCTGGTGAGGCCGCCCCCGAGGAGGTCTTGCGTCGTCCGCCTCGCGAGGCTTGGCCCCTCGCAAGGGTCTTGAGTGTTTGCTGGTGAAGATGGGCCGTACAGGGCCGCCAGTGGACCCACGCTATGGGCCGCAGGCAGGCAAGTCTGGGGACCCCCATTCCCAGGACGCCGACAGGTGCCTTGGTCATCCCCAAGCTTAGGCTCTTGCCACTCCTTATTCCATAATCCATCAAATCTTTACCCAAAAACTTGAAAACTTCACAACACAAAACTCAACAGAAAATCTCATGATCTCCGTTAGTATAAGAAAACAAATCACCACTTTAAAGTACTATAATGCACTCATTCTTTATTTATATTGGTGTTAAACCTACTGTATTTCAACTTCTCTATGGTTCATACCCCCCAATACTAGCCACAGATTCGTCAAAATAAGCAAACAACACATGAAAAACAGAATCTGTCAAAAACAGAACAGTCTGTAGCAATCTGTAGATTCGAATACTTCTATAACTCCAAAAATCCTGAGAAATTAGGACGTCCTAAATAATTTGTATATTGATCTACTTCAGTTGTAATTGGTATTTTATCACCCTTTGGTAAAAAATGAAAATTATTCTCGTGAGTGCATACTTTCTGTTTTTTTACAACAAGATCAAACAACTATCATCCAAGAAGATCCTAAAGGCTTTACTTTGCACAAACAATAACTAAAACACAAAAACACAATCATAAAAGTAGTATGATTAATTATTTATTGCTAAATAGGAACAAAAAACAATAAACAAAAATTAAATTGGGTTGCCTCCCAACAGGCGCTATCGCTTAACGCCCCTAGCTAGGCACAAAAACAAGAATAGATCTAGGTATCATCATCTTTTGTATGCAATCCATAAGCGGCTCTCATAATAGATTCATAAGGTAATTTAATTTTCTTCCTAGGAAAGTGTTCCATGCCTTTCCTTAATGGAAATTGGAATCTAATATTTCCTTCTTTCATATCAATAATTGTACCAATCGTTCTAAGGAAAGGTCTACCAAGAATAATAGGACAAGTAGGATTGCAATCTATATCAAGAACAATGTAATCTACGGGCACATAATTCCTATTTGCAACAATAAGAACATCATTAATCCTTCCCATAGGTTTCTTAATGGTGGAATCCGCAAGATGCAAATTTAAAGAACAATCATCAAATTCATGGAAACCTAGCACATCACACAAAGATTTGGGAATCGTGGAAACACTAGCACCCAAATCACATAAAGCATAACATTCATGATTTTTGATCTTAATTTTAATAGTAGGTTCCCACTCATCATAAAATTTTCTAGGGATAGAAACTTCCAATTCAAGCTTCTCTTCATAGAATTGCATTAAAGCATCAACAATATGATTGGTAAAAGCTTTATTTTGACTATAAGCATGAGGAGAATTTAACACGGATTGCAACAAGGAAATACAATCTATCAAAGAACAATTATCATAATTAAATTCCTTGAAATCCAAAATAGTGGGTTCATTGTTATGTAATGTTTTGACCTCTTCAATCCCACTTTTACCAATTTTTGCATCAATATCTAAAAACTCCGAATCATTGGGACTCCTTTTAATAAAGTTGACTCATCTCCAGTCCCATCTTAATCAAGATTCATATTGGAAAACAAAGATTTCATAGGGGACACATCAATCACTTTTAGATCTTCATCATTATTATCATAAAAACTAGAAGAACATGCTTTCACAAAGCAATCTTTTTTAGCACACATCCTAGCGGTTCTTTCTTTGCACCCATCAATGGAAATTCTCCTAGCTTTGAGAGACTCATTGGTATCATGCTTAGGTGGAATAGATTTAAGTTTCAAAGAATCAACATCAAGAGAAATTCTAACAACGTTCCTAGTCAACTCATCAATCTTAGGCAATTTTCTTCAAGCAAAGCATTGAAATTCTTTTGAGAAATCATAAATTCTTTAACACTAGTCTCAAAATCAGAGGGCATCTTATTAAAATTTCCATAAGAGTTGTTGTAGGAATAACCATATTAGAGGAATTACTAGGGAACGGCCTAGAATGAAAATTTCCTCTATACGCGTTATTACCAAAATTCACATCCATAGATTCATTATTATTTTCAACCAAAGTAGACAACGTCATATCATTAGGATCAGAAGAAACACTCTTATTAGCAAACAATTTAATACGTTCATCCATCTTTCCACTCAAAACATTAATCTCTTCTATCGCATGAACCTTTTTACTAGTAGATCTTTCGGTGTGCCATTAAGAATAATTAACCATAATATTATCTAGGAGTTTAGTAGCTTCTCCTAAAGTGATTTCCATAAAAGTGCCTCCCGTGGCCGAATCTAAAAGATTTCTGGAAGCAAAATTCAATCCAGCATAAAAATTGCTATAATCATCCATAAATTAAAACCATGAGTAGGGCAATTATGTATCATTAATTTCATCCTCTCCCAAGCTTGTGCAACATGCTCATGCCCAAGTTGCTTAAAATTCATAATATTTTTTCTAAGAGAGATGATCTTAGCGGGAGGAAAATACTTAGAGATAAAATTATCTTTGCACTTATTCCATGAATCAATACTATTTTTAGGCACAGAAGAGAACCAAGTTTTAACACGATCTATAAGCGAAAAATGGAAATAGCTTCAATTTAACAATATCATTATCCACATCTTTCTTATTTTGCATATCACACAAATCAACGAAGTTGTTCAGATGGGTAGCGGCATCTTCACTAGGAAGGCTAGAAAACTGATTTTTCATAACAAGATTCAACAAAGCGGTATTGATTTCACAAGATTCGGCATCGGTAGTAGGAGCAATCGGAGTGCTAATACAATCATTATTGTTGGTATTGGAAAAGTCCCACAATTTAGTATTTTCTTGAGCCATCGTGACAAACAATCAATCCAACACACAAGCAAACAAGAAGCAAGCGAAAAGAGGTGAACGGAAAAAGGGCGAATAAAACGGCAAAGGTGAAGTGGGGGAGAGGAAAATGAGAGGAAAATGGAAAATAATGTAATGTGAGGGATAAGAGTTTTGATGGGTACTTGGTATGTCTTGACTTGGCGTAGATCTCCCTGGCGACAGCGCCATAAATCCTTCTTGCTACCTCTTGAGCATGCGTTGGTTTTCCCTTCAAGAGGAAAGGGTGATGCAACAAAGTAGCATAAGTATTTCCCTTAGTTTTTGAGAACCAAGGTATCAATCCAGTAGGAGACTACATGCAAGTCGCCTAGTACCTGCACAAACAATCAAGAACCTTGCAACCAACGCGAAAAAGGGGTTGTCAATCCCTTCACCGCCACTTGCAAAAGTGAGATCTGATAAAGATAATAAGATAATTTTTTTTGGTATTTTTGTTGTATAGATTGGAAAGTAAAGATTGCCAAGTAAACGATGATAGAGATAGCTAGTTGACGGCAGACTAATATGATGTAAAATAGACCCAGGGGCCATAGGTTTCAGTAGTGGCTTCTCTCAAGATAGCAAAAATTACGGTGGGTGAACGAATTACTGTCGAGCAATTGATAGAAAAGCGCATAGTTATGAGAATATCTAGGCATGATCATAAACATAGGCATCACGTCCATGACAAGTAGACCGAAATGATTCTGCATCTACTACTATTACTCCACACATCGACCACTATCCAACATGCATCTAGAGTATTAAGTTCATAAGAACAGAGTAACGCATTAGGCAAGATGACATGATGTGGAGGGATAAACTCAACCAATATGATATAAACGCCATCTTTTTCCCCTCGATGGAAACAATACAATACATGTCTTGCTGCCCCTGCTGTCACTGGGAAAGGACACCGCAAGATTGAACCCAAAGCTAAGCACTTCTCCCATTGCAAGAAAGATCAATCTAGTAGGCCAAACCAAACTGATAATTCGAAGAGACTTGCAAAGATATTAAATCATGCATATAAGAATTCAGAGAAGAATCAAATATTGTTCATAGATAATCTTGATTATAAATCCACAATTCATCGGATCTCGACAAACACACTGCAAAAAGAATTACATCGAATAGATCTCCGAGAAGATCAAGGAGAACTTTGTATTAAGATCCAAAGAGAGAGAAGAAGCCATCTAGCTAATAACTATGGAC
Organism: Triticum dicoccoides; assembly: GCF_002162155.2. Taxonomy (NCBI): domain Eukaryota; kingdom Viridiplantae; phylum Streptophyta; class Magnoliopsida; order Poales; family Poaceae; genus Triticum; species Triticum dicoccoides. The sequence goes on from NC_041392.1 coordinate 290,518,361, forward strand.
CCGAAGGTCTGTGGTAAACTACTCACACATCATCGGAGAGGCTATCATGTTGATGTAGAAGCCCTCCGTGATCGAATCCCCCTCCGGTGGAGCACTGGCAAAGGCCCCAAGATGGGATCTCATGTATACAGAAGGTTGCGGTGGTGGAAAAGGTGTTTCGTGGCTCTCCCCGATGGTTTCAGGGTATAAGAGTATATATAGGTGAAAGAAGTAGGTCGGTGGAGCTGCAAGGGAATCACGAGGGTGGGGGGCGCGCCCTCCTGCCTCGTGGCTTCCTTGATGCTTCCTTAACGTCCACTCCAAGTCTCCTAGATTGCATCTGTTCCGAAAAAGATCCTCGCAAAGGTTTCGTTCCCTTTGGATTCTGTTTGATATTCCTTTTCTGCGAAACACTGAAATAGGCAAAAAAACAACAATTTGCACTGGGCCTTCAGTTAATAGGTTAGTCCCAAAAATAATATAAAAGTGCATAGTAAAGCCCATTAAACTTCCAAAACAGATAATATAATAACATGGAACAATCGAAAATTATAGATACGTTGGAAACGTATCACTAGACGTATTCCTTGTGCAGAAGGACAAATTGGTCTACCAAATATCTTGTCTCCATCGACCATCACTGGTTACCTCTGTTTCTCCTCTTTACATTCAAACTGTTTCAATCATGTGATTCGTCTCGATGCATGCTTTTAGTTTCCATTCGGTAGCTTGTATTCGCTCGCTGTACTCTGTTTTAATTTGCCCCGCTGCTGGGTTCCGAGAGTTTTGAGATTTCCGAAGAAATTTTACAACTCCCATTCATCCCCCTTCTGGTAGACATACTTCGTTCCTATAGTATCCAGGTTTGGGGCTGAACTTCACCACACTACAACTAAATTCATACAGCTACAATCATCACAAGACCCTCCATCAAACACCATGAGTTGACCAGAGGCTCGGGGCTAAACCCACCGGGTGCACTGTCGTACCCCGGTTTCTACAAACAAAAAAGCAATCGCGGTGCGCCACAGATGCCGCTGTACTTGGTCCTCCAAAGGCAACCATCTTTATCACAACGCGGACCTTTGCCTCCGTGGACCTCCTCATCGTTGGCCTACTCGCTCGGCCTCATCATGCGGCAGACCTTCGCCTCCACATGCCCCATCATCGGCCTCCTGCTATTTGTGAGATGTGTTGAGATTTCCTCTAAGAGGAAAGGATGATGCAGTACAGTAGAGATAAGTATTCACCTCAGTTAAGAACCAAGGTTATCAATCCAGTAGGAGAACCACGTGAAACCTCATTAACAAGACCTACACACAAAAGAGCAGATACTTGCACCAACACAATCAAGGGGGTTGTCAATCCCCTTGGCGTTTATTTGCAAGGATCAAATCTCGTAGTGATAGATAGATAAATAAAAATACAAAATGAAATAATGGAAAATAAATTGCAGCAAGGTATTTTTGGATTTTATATATGGTAAAAGTAGACCCGGGGGGCATAGTTTTAACTAGAGGCTTCTCTCTTAAACAAAAATCATACGGTGGGTAGACAAATTACTGTTGGGCAGTTGATAGAAAAGTGCATAGTTATGACGCTATTCAAGGTAATAACCATGTATATAGGCATCACATCCAGGACAAGTATACTGACTCCTGCCTGCATTTACTACTATTACTCCACCCATCGACCACTATCCAGCATGCATCTTGATTATTAAGTTCATGAAAACGGATTAACGCCTTAAGCAAGATGACATGATGTAGACAAAGTAAATCCAACCAATATGAATAAACCCCGTCGTTTTCTCCTTAATGGCAACAATAAAAATACGTGTCTTGTCCCCTACTGTCACTGGGATATAGAGCACCACAAGATTGAATCCATTACAAAGCACATCTCCCATTGCAAGATAAATCAATCTAGTTGGTCAAACCAAACAGATAGATCAGAGAGAAATACAAAGCTATAATAATCATGCATAAAATAATTCAGAGAAGACTCAATTAGTATTCATGCATAATCATATGATAAACCCACAATTCATCGGATCCCAGCAAACACACCTCAAAATAAGATTACATTGAATAGAACTCCAAGAACATCGAGGAGAACATTGTATTGAAGATCAGAGAGAGAGAGAGAGAAGCCATCTAGCTACTATCTATGGACTAGTAGGCCTGTGGTATACTACTCACACATCATCGGAAGGACGCCAAGGTCGATGTAGAAGCCCTCCGTGATCGATTCCCCCTCCGGCAGGTTACCGGAACAGGCCTTCGGATGGGATCACGAAAGAACAGAAACTTGTGGCGGTGGAAAAAGTATTTTGGGTGGCTCTTTGTTGGTTTCCCGATTTTAGAGAACTTATAGAGGTGGAATTAGGTCATACGGAACCAAGAGAGGCCCACAAGGAATCAGGGCGTGCCTACCCCCTGGGCGCGCCCTGTTGCCTTGTCGTCTCCTCGTTTTCCTTCTGGTCTCCCCCTGAAGCTTCTAGGGTCTCTCTTGTTGAGAAAAAAATCGTAAAAAAGTTTTGTAGCATTTGGACTTTGTTTGGTACTGATTTCCTAGAAAATCAAAAATGGGAAAAAAAATAACAGGTGACACTTGAAACTATGTCAATAGGTTTGTCCCAAAAAATGATATATAATTGCATATAAAACATCCAAGATTGATACTATGATAGCATGGAACAATCAAAAGTTATAGATACATTGGAGACGTATCAAGCATCTTCAAGCTTAATTCCTGCTCGTCCTCAAGTAGGTAAATGATAAAAACAAAACTTTTGATGTGGAATGATACCTAACATGTTCATCATGTGACCTTTCTTTTATGGTATGAATATTTAGAGCTGAATGATTCAAAGAAATACTCTATAATATGACATAAAGACGTCAATACTCACGCATACCAACAAGCAATCATGTCATCCAAAAAAATACTAAAGAATGTTATCCCTAGAAAATCATATAGCCTTGTCATGCTTCATGTTCTTAACACAAAGTATAAATTATGCACTGCCCTGGTGTCAACCAAGCAATGGATTCATACATTTTATTGCACTTGAGCTTTTTCAACCCCCACGCAATACATGAGTACATGCCATGGGTATAGCACTGTCGGTGGAATAGAATATGATGGTAGAGATTAATATGGACAAGACAAAAAGGAGAAAGTCTCACATCGACGAGGCTAATCAATGGGATATAGAGATGTTCATCAATCGATGTCAATGCCAGGAGTAGGGATTGCCAAGCAACAGATTCACTAAGAGCTATAAGTGTATGAAAGCTCAAACTGAAAACTAAGTGTGTGTGCATCCAACTTGCTTGCTCTAGAAGACCTCGGGCATTTGAGAAAACCCATCATCGGAATAAATAAGCCAAGTTATATAATGAAAAAGTCCCACTATTATATGAAAGTGACTACATAGGAAACTCTCTATATGAAAAACATGGTGCTACTTTGAAGCACAAGTGTGGAAAAAGATAGTAACATTGCCCCTTCTCATTTTTTGGTGGGCTCTTTTTGGCCTATTTTTTATGGGCTCTTTTTGGCCTTTTTTTATTTCCTCACTAGGACAATGCTCTAATAATGAATAATGATCATCATCACACTTCTATTTACTTAGAACTCGATATTAGAACAAAATATGACTCTATATGAATGCCTCTGGCAGTGTACTAGGATGTAAAATGATGCTAGCGTAACATGTATGATAATGATGAACGGTGACTAAGCCAGAAATACTATGTCACCTATATGATCATGCAAATCAATATGACAATGATTATCTGTGTCATAATAACAGAATGGTGGAAGTTCCATGGCAATATATCTTGCAATGCTTATGGAAATGCCATAATAGGTAGGTATGGTGGCTGTTTTGAGGAACATATAAGGAGGCTTATGTGTGATGGAGCGTATCATATCACGAGGTTTGGATGCACCAGTGAAGTTTTCACCACATCTCGAGGTGAGAAAGGGTAATGCATGGTACCGAAGAGGCTAGCAGATTGTGGAAAGGTGAGAGTGCGTATAATACATGGACTCACATTAGTCATAAAGAACTCACATAATTATTGCGAAAGTCTATTAGCCCTCGAAGTAAAGTACTACTACGCATGCCCCAAGGGGGAGGTTGGTAGGAATTAACCATCGCGCACCACCAACCTTCACGCAAAGGAAGACACCCATATTAAATCATGCACCAACTTCTTAGCATAACGAGAGACTGTACATGCATGCTTCGGGAATCACAAAACTTAACACCAATATTCTTACTAAACCACAATCATTCACTAGTACCTCCCACATATTACCTTCTCTATACCGTAAAACTATTACAAGGAATCAAAATTATCATACTCAGTGATCTTCATATGGGTACCAACTTCATAACCCGTGCGTATTGCCATTACTATTATCAAAATCTCAAAATAATATAAGTGAATCAAGAGAGTACAACTATTTCTTTAAAATATAACCACCATCGTGCTCTAAAAGATATAAGTGAAACACTAGAGCAACTGCCTAGCTCAAAAGATATAAGTGAAGCACAAAGAGTATTCTAACAAATCACGAATAAATCTGTGTCCCTCTCAAAAGGTGTGTGCAACAAAGATGATTGTGGAAAACTAAAAAGCAAAGAAAGTAAAGATTAATATAACACATGATGATCCAAGCATAACTAATATCATGTGATGAATAAAAATATAGCTCCAAGTAATTTACCAATGGTTGGTAGACGAAAGATGGGACGCCATCCGAGGCATCCCCAAGCTTAGACGCTTGGGTCTCCTTGAATATTACCTTGGGGTGCCTTGGGCATACCCAAGTTTAGGGTCTTGCCACTCCTTATTCCTTCATCCATCACGGTCTCTTTTAAAACTTGAAAACTTCAGCACACAAAACTCAACAGAAAACTCGTGAGATCCATTAGTATAACAAGCAAACCATAAAATTTAGGTGTTGTTGTAAACCCATTCATATTTTTCATAATACCTACTGTATTCTATGCAAGGAAAACAAAATCTATGGAAAACCTAACAGTTTGTAATGATCTGAACAAACAGAATACTTCTATAACTTCAACAATTCTAAAAATTAGTACAATGTGGGATATTTGTATATCAATCATGTGTAAACAAATTCATAATTTTATCACGTTTCCATGGATTTAAACAATTCTTCTACTTGGCGCAAATTTTTTTGTTTAATCACATAGTCAAAGCAACTATCAACCAAATCATCCCAAAGGCTTTACTTGGCACAAACACTAATTTAAACACAAAAACACAACCATAACATTAGCATAATTGTGTGCACACTCAAAAACAGAAAACAAAAGGACAAATAAAGATAACCATTGGGTTGCCTCCCAACAAGCGCTATTGTTTTACGCCCCTAGCACTACAAAAAAAGACACATCCATGACATTTTGGGCCAAACAAATTTTTTCCTTTCATGCTTATGACACTTCTATGATGATAATTGTGACAAAACCTGGTATCATCATAGATGTGGCGGGCTACTACTTCTATGACAAAAAAATCATGACAAAAAATGGGCTTTTCGTCCTGGGCGGGCCGGAGACGCACCTGCATGACATTCTTTGGGCCGTCCATAACGGAAAAAATCATGGTAGAAGCGAGGGCGAGGAAAATTTCGGGGAGTTCCCGGTTACGGTGGGTGGTTAGAGCCGAGCGATGCACGGTGGTTTGCACGTTTCTCTCGTACATGTACACGCATGCGTGCGAGGCATTGTGCTCTAACTGAACCCGGGTGAGGCGTCGGGCTCTAACTGAACCCGAGCGATTGCACTAGCTACGTTACTGAACCCCGATCGATCCCTTGCTGTTAACTGAACCCGAGTGATTCCTTCACTACTGCTGCTAACTGAAGCCGATCGAAGATGCCTCTTAATGAACAGTTCTCGGTGCGGATTGGATGAATAGTTCCCGGTGGGGGTTGGATGAACAGGATCCTGTGGTAGTAGAGGACGTTGCCGCTGGATGAACAGGACCCCGATCGAGGAGGTGGGGTGGTTGAACATGACCCCGTGGAGGGCTGGTTGAACAGGACCTCGTGGAGGGCTGGTTCAACTGGAGCCGGTGGAGGCTGGATGAACAGGACCCGTGGATTCTTGTTTTGCGGTACGCCACACCCCTCCCGATGAACAGGACCCTATTTCGACTGTAGACGCTCTAACACAAGTCTGTTTCCTCCGTTTTGCGGTGCGCCACACCCCTCCTGATCAACATGACCCTATTCCGACCGTACGCGGTCGAACACAAGTCGGTTTCCTCCATTTTGCGGTACGCCAAACCCTTCCCGATGAACACGACCCATTTCGACCATACATGGTCGAACAGAAGGCCCGTTTCCTCCATTCTACGGTACTCCAGACCTCGTTTCAACTGTTCCGTCAAGCTGGTTGGCTCCCGATGAACACGACGTATTTCGTTGCCTGCCGATGAACACGACGCATTCCGTTGCCTCCCCATGAACATGACGCAATTTCTCCATTTCGACCCAGCCGGTTGGCTTCCGATGAACAGGATGTCGTTGCTGCCGTCTGTTGCCTCTCCATGTACATGAGACCTGGCCGTACGTATGCGCGAATGCGCGCTCAAGACCCGGCATGTATGTACATACGTGGCCATATTTTTTGGCATCTAGTTTTACGTACGTGTACATGGTTTGGACAAGACTGCCTGAACTGCTACCACTCCTTACTCGGCCACGGTTCATCGTGGCAGGCAAACCGATCGACTGCTATGTACATAGACAACACTGTGTACGCTTCAACTGGGTGGGTCCCGGCTATCAGGGAGGATAAGGACGCACTTCCTTGCATGCGAAGTTATAGCTGGTGGGTCCCAGCTGTTAGGGGGAATAATCATGTTTTGCCCGTAATAAGGACGCACTTCCTTGCATGCAAAGATGTAGCTGGTGGGTCCTAGCTGTCAGGGGGAGAAAACATTATTTTTAGGGTAAAAAGGATGCAGTTGCATGCATGCGTCCATGGGTGTGGTGCGTCCCCACTGTCAGCCTCTCCACGTACAGTCATCTTCCGATGAATCTTGTTGTTAACCATGTTGACCACACCATGCAGAGCGCACCAAGCCAGTGGACGACGGCGAGGCCCCAGACTAGAATGCTCCGGAGATGGGGAAGACACCATAGTGGAGTCGCAGATGGAGAGGAGCGGGAAACTTGACTGGTTCGGGTGCGGGATGGGCCTACACTTGGCAGAGAATAACAGGAAGTGGGGAGGAGTGGAGGGATGGCATGGCTGTCAGTGGGGTAGCGTTTCGCTACGAGGCACGCAAAACAGTGCCGCTGATGCTGGAGGCTAGAGCAGGCAGTCCCGGCAACGCTGGGGGAAGAAAATGAGAGATTGAAGAAGAATGTCGGTCGTTGGATGTAAATCCAACACCTTGCTTAGGCTTCGACCTTTGTATTCTTATTTTTGCGAAAGTGCTTAGGCTTCGACCTACTTGCCCACATGTCAGCCAGTCCATTTGTTTTTCCAGTACATTTGGTGGGCTGGGTGAAACAATGATGCAGCATCTATGCAGGCCGTTTATATATTATGGTAGAATTTAAAGCGCATTTGCATTTTTCTCAAAATCCGTGGACTTGCTGGGCTAGGTGAAAATATCATGTTGGGCTGGACTGAGAAATGTTATAAAAACATAAACACATGATTGCCCGTCTATTACTGCATTGGTCAGTAAAATCTTTGCAAACTTATGTACGCAATTACCAGGAGTTAACTTGCCAAGTTATATATAAACAATTATTATTATTATTTTGTAAGAACTTTCGATTTACAAAATAAACTATCATTTTAATTTGATGAGTTAATAGGATGTGGGGTATTATTATATTTTAGACTAAATGTGGGACATTTGAATTGGTCCTAGGGAAAGTACTGGGAGAAAACTCAGATTACATCGAAAAAGAAAGTGGGAGAAAATTCAGCCATAGAATTAATGAAAACAAAAAATAAAGGAAGTGGGAAGGTCTATAAAATGGTTGGACAAACGACAGGTTTATTGGAACCTTATGTTGTTTCTATTATATATATAATTAAATAATATATATATATACTATTATAGAAGGGAAAACATAGGTTCCATTTTGCATTCTTATAGAAAAATAGAACTGAGTTGTGCGTCGTCTTGAAAAACAAACATAACTTCAGTTGCTGATGTTATAGACAAGCTAGGCTGGGAGGCCCAGAGGCCACTTGATACCTGCTGGATCCAAAAAAAGTTGAAACATGTCGTGGGTTGCGCATGTTAAACAACAAAACCTAGGCCATGGACCTGGTGGGCTCTAGACTGTCAGCCTCTCGACGAACAGTCGTCTCCCGATTCCTCTTGTTTTACTGACCATGTTGGGAATGACATACGGCAGCGCCACAGCGAGAGCACCAAGGCGGAGGACAACGTCGAGACCTCGGACCGAACAAATTGGAGCGGGGGAAGACGCAGGCGGAGGGGAGTACGAGGGTTGACTTGTTCGGGTGCAGGGTGAGCCGGTGGAGCTGCCACCGCCGGACAATGTGTGGGAGTAGAGGGATGGCCTAGCCAACGCCGTAGGCTGTGATGGGTCACCGAGGCATGCGTGGTAGCGCCGCTAGCCGCTGTATAGGAAGAGAAGGAAAGATTGAACAAAATAAAGAAATACAAATGGATGGGTGGTTGGTCCCAGATGTCTGTGTATGAGACCTGCTGGGTCCACCTGAGAAGGGGAATATGTTGGGAGGAAGGAGATTCAAAGCATGGCAGCCTAGTGAACGAGTGGCATACATAAGCAAATGGCCACTAAAGAGAGAAAATAGGTTAATGGGTTCTTAGACAAATTATTTCAGACAAAATAGATAATTACGACACATAGGCTAATGCATGAAACACTTAGATGATAAAGGTACTTAAAAAGATAAAGTACATCATCTAGACCTTCCTGGCACGCTTGATCATGACACTGGGGTTGTCCGTGTACTCGTCGTCTACGGGAAGCAGACACACCCTCATGTCCAAGATCCTCCTATACATGTCATAGCATGCATATGTGTCCTTTGCCGTGTAGGTTATGTGAGCTAGATTTAGAGGTACCTCCCATGTGTTTAGGTCCTTGCTATCGTTGTCTTCTTTCATGTTAGCATAGCAGGGGTCGATGATGGTCTCGGCGAGGTCAACCACAGAGTCCTTCTCCTGCCTGTTGCAGATGATCTTGTATTGCTTCTGGATGTCGACAAGCTTGTTGCACCAGATGGCCAAATTGTTGCGTTCTTCCTTCTCTCCAGCATAGCGAAGGTGTAGTCAGTGTTGCCAATGAAACAGGTGAATGCTCCAGAACCTCTGATGGCCCTATAGCAGTGGTAGATGAGAACCTCGTCCCGCACACATACCTGGACGACGGTGATCCATGGGTCCCTGTCAGGAGACGAATGGATGGGCACAAGGTCTAGTCCTGCGACCTTGTGCTTTCTCATCCTGTAGGTACTTCTTGAAATCAGTGAGGCAGAGCTTCACCGAGTCTAGATCATTGCTGTACATCACATTCAACTTGGTGCAGCCATGGGACTGAACGACAAACTCAAAGGTGAACTCCTTGCTGAAGTCCATATCCAGCAAGCTCACCCCTCGGATCGCCGTTGGAGTCTCTTCATGTAAATGAGTGGGTAGGCGGCGGCCGCTGTTCGTTCTTCAGCTCTTGGGGAACTGGATTCAACAGTAAACCGAGTGTGTACAGGCGACAACAGTTACTACCCCTCCCTCGCCTGCTGCACGCCCGGCAGAACATGCACCCTTAGTGCATTCAAATGCCTCCATTAAGAAACCTATTCCGGCACATGTCGGTTCACGAGCGGGTCTCTATTGGTACTATAATAACAAGTGTTACTGGTCACTTTACTTAAATTTAATTAGCTTTAGTTAAAATTTATTCTTAAAACAAGCAATGCATTGGCTCATTCTATCAGTGCCACAAGATCAACATGCACAACAATTAGAATTATTATTCTCGTGACGCACACGATTGGCACATTTGTCGCACTTTCACACAGATAATACTACCAAGTTGGAACTATTTGTTATGGTTGTTATCCTTTGCATCATCATGTCATGTTTCCCAGATTGCAAGATTCAGAACCAACAAATAAGATTCAAATAATAAGTACAACAAAGATGCCTACACATCTCATTGATTCCCAGCTTGCAAGATTCAAAACCAACAAATAAGATTCAAATAATAAGTACAATAAAGATGCCTACACATCTCATTGATTCCCAGCTTGGAAGATTCAGAACCAACCAATAACATTCAAATAATAAGTACAACAATGATGCCTACACATCTCATTGATTACCAGCTTGCAAGAATCAGAACCAACCCATTAGAGCCTTCGAGAAAGTGAATATCAGGATTAAATCCATCTTGGCTAGCCGTGTCATACAACCCAATAACTTGGTGAATGCTCTTGACCATCACAACATCTGTAGTTGAGTATTCCTATTGCATAGATAAGAAAGAGCCTGATTAATAGTTGCACTAGTTGAAGTCAACCTACAGGTCCACTCGATGATTCAATTCATGCGACTTTTTCTCCAGTTCAACTGAAATGAAGCAAAGATTGCATCATTAAGCTAGCAAGAAGTACCTGCTCTCGTGAGATGGCAGGTTCTTCTTTAGTAGTTGCACTAAAATTGAGCAACATTAAGGTTGGCTGTCCTGCTCATGTAAGGTGCAACTATAATTTTTTTATCCTTTTGTGTAGTTCCACTAAAAAAAGTGCCATTATGGTGCCAGTGGCGGCTCATCTTGCAAAGGCTAATAAAATGTTGCACGAGATTACTAGCAGAATTTGACGGAGATTTTGGAAACTCCAATCACCATTTTGTGCAGTTCCACCAAAATTGAAAGATGTTGCCCACATGGCATTTTAGTTGAACTGTGCAAGACACTCATTCCAAAAAAGAGTGTTTTGTGCAGTTCACCAAAAGGTCACAATAGCAACAAGGTGAAATGGATATCCCTATGTGCTCAAAAAGATAGAAAGAAAACAGTTGCTAGTCAATAACAAGATACAAAAAGATATGAAACATACACAAAATGAAAAGAAGCATCTTGATTATGTTGATGGAAATCACGCAAGGACAGTAGAAATTTTAAAACGCCGGCAATGCTTCATGTTACTGGAAGCATTATGATCAACAATGACATTCGTCAAATATGGGATTACTTTAATGGTGGCATTGCCTGTTTACCAGATACAGTAGATCAATAGCAGCTAAAGAATTGGTTTAAGGGCATGGGACCGTGGGGACACCAGGACACTCAGCAACGTAAATAAGCAGCTTACTTATCATGCTGGGAAAACAGCAGGAGTACCATTTGTAACACAGTTTAATTGCATCATATCACTAGAGGCATTAGATTAACAATAACACTGGTTAGACATGTCCTTAAGGTAACACCGTGATCGCTTCATTTTACATGCGCCCTTACATTAACAACAGCAAAAAGTTTGTATAAGGACATGCGACAGTGGACGAATCAGCACAATGTACCTACAAGGAGAAATAAAGTGGTTATGCCGAGTTTGTTCATACTCTTTGAGGGAAGCAAATCTAATCTTGGAGACCTTTTACTATGTGAGGGCAGCAAATCTAATCCTGGACATACTCTGTTGACTTGTCCACCAGCCACCACTTTCTATCCTTTTTCAACCAATAATAGATCTATTCCTTATCCAATTTGTACCGCCTTTTCCCTTTATTTCCCTTTTCAACCAAGAGACCGGCATATCCAGTCTCTACTACTTTCCCCCTGTTATTTCCTCTTTGAATCAAGTCCTAGATTCATGCGACGACTTTCCCCCTTTCTTCGTTGTTTGAACCAAGTCCTAGATTCGACTGCATGAAGAAGCTTTACCTCCAATGATACTAAAAATTTAGGTGGCTTTGGAAGAGCTGATGGAAGTAGAAAAAGATGCACATTCAGACACGTGGGGAGCTGGGGCAGTAGAGTAAGGTCCCTTTTGAAGAACTTATACCTGAGGATCGTCGGGACGTCGGCGGCGGTAGGTCAGATCTGCGCACAATACGACTGGGAGGAAGAAGGGTCGGAGGACCTCCGAGCCAGCGCTGTGTCGGAGAGAGTGGCATAGGCAGAGGATCGGGACCTGCCGGTAGCTGTGGGTTTCCTCCCTCCACGCCGATGACCGTGTGAACGATGCACTTAGTCCTCTACACACACCAGCCGAAGGGATCCGCCCGGATCTATGACCAGCGGTGAGCAGAGAGAAAATGTCACTACTGCTGTCTTGTTTACATCTGGAGAGGATGAGAGAATGAACAGAGAAACCCTAGTAAAGCAAGCGCTCAGGCCCCTGCCTATATATATAGTGGAGATATTATCTTTTTCTCTCCACAACAAGCATTTCAATTTGTGTATGTGGCATTAAAGAAAAGAAACTCTCTATTTAACGTGACTAACTGTACGATTCCTACTTACTAGTAGTAGTATTGTTCACTTGTGCTCCCCGGCCCTCCATTCATTGAAAAACCCCACAGGTGAATGAACATACAGTACTAGTATTTATATAGAACGAACAAGCTCGAACAATTTTGGCGTGGAGATATCGATGGTACAGTTTGACCACATTGCATCAATGGACTCGGTAGTTTGAAGTTACCTATACGTATAAACACATGCACGGTTTACATTCCGAATCGCTAGCTAGAGCTTGAACTGTATTTGTTTACATGAACCACATTTTTCTTTTGGTTTTCTGCTCCATGGCGCAATTCATCGATACAAAATTATAGTATGAGTACTAAAAGTTGAGGGCGGGGCTTTTCCCGGGCAGTACACGCGGCAGTTTTCGCATAGGCAGTTTGACAGAAAGGCGAGGAGGGTGAGGAAGTAGCGGATTCAACTTACTGTTGGAAAGGTAGGGATATGCAATTTGACGGCACGTTACTGCTCGAAAGACGGGGTCTTGTGATATGACTACTCACTGTAGTCAAGAATTACCGGCGCTACGACCGGGGTGATGTCCCCCTTCTGTTCCCACTCTAATCTGGTGCATGACACGTCGACCCAAATGCTGGCACTCCCACATGTCGGCGAAGTACGTAGGAAGGAGCAAAGAATCATGAGGTATATATAGTGTATATACTAGTACTACTACTCATGTCGGAGGAGTGCGAACCATGGTAGCCTAGTGAACCAGCGGGCGATAGGCCATAGAAAACAATGTGGTGATATGGCCATAAAAAACAATGTGCTACACTCCAGTCTGTAGCATGTACAGTACTACTCTTCTTCCCTCGTCTCAGTTCATCGCCATCATACTTTCCCCAGTCCTGTGTTTTCAGTATCTTGCGAATCAAAGACGCCCTTAGACTGGTTAGGTCCAGTCATTTTTTATAAATGTGTTATGTCCAAAATTTAATGATCGTACTCTGGTTTCTATGAAAATAATTCGGTTTGCATGTAGGAATTCATTTATTTATTTATTCTTCTGCGGGGGGTTTGCAGGTAATTCGTGAGGTCTGAAATGTAAAGTACGACGGCATGGTTGCATATGCTCCGAGTCGTGCATGCACTATGAGCCAGATGCTCTATGTCCCACATGTCGGTGAAAGGGGGCACGTGGAAATATCCTAGGAGTACAAATAGGAGGATAAATGCGTGAAAACATATGTACTATGAAGCGTAGCTGCGGTTCGAAAAGGAGACCTAAAGTGATGATAGGTATAGGTCACATGCACCCAACTAGTGGTATTGCACGTACAACTACTTTTTCCCTAAAAAAATAGGTACGAGTACTCAGTACTCCTACTCTATCAACACGAGTCCCATCTGACAACAGCGTCTGTGCTATAGCTAGCTCTTCTCCCTCGTTTCTCTCTTCTAATTCTAACTCAACTGACGTGCGGTGGGCGGGGTGGGGATTTGCCGATGGTCGGTTTACTCAACTGCGGCCCCACCTCATAGTGAAAATGTTACGACTAGAATAAAAATGCCATAAACTAATAAAACATTAAGGCCACAAGGTGATGCGGTGCTGGTTACAGGAGGCAAGAATAAAGATGCATCCATCGACGATGTCCACCTCCTCGACTCAGGGCGTCGGCCCACCGAACGGCGTCTAAGTAACAACGGCTTTCATGGCCAGGTCGACGTGCTTCTCAACCATGGCGTCCAAAGATTTCAGCCACTGGAAGAAGGCCAACGTACTTCTGTCCTTGTTGGCCTTGTAGTGGCCTATGTAGATGATTTCCTCATAGATGTGGATGTGCAGGTCAGCGGTTTCTTGCATGGCGAGGTGCCGCGTGGCGAGCGCGGCCTCGGGGTGCACATTCTTCGTCGCGACCTCCGGAAGCTGCAGGGCCACCAGTGCTTCAAAGATTTCGTCACCTTAGAGGCCGATGAGTGTGGCAGGCAACAAGGAGCCTGGACGCGCGGGCTAGAGCAGTACGGCAAGGTCGTCCGCACGCTTGTTGACAATGGTGAATTTGCGGATGGAGTTGACCATCATCTGGCACATGCAAGAGGCAAAGCTGGTGTCAACGAGGGCTATGACGCTAGTGGTCATCAGCACCATCTAGAAATGCTGCAGGGTGCGGGGCCGCAGACCGGTGTCTTGGACTATCCAGCACAGCCAACTGCCACTCGCGTCCATCGATGCCATGGGTGCTTGTGGCTTCTGGTCACTTGGTCTTGGTCTTGGAGTGGAGTGGGCAGTGTTGTGTAGAGACTAGGAGTAGATGGATTGGAGTGGTGGGGCGCCTTTATATGAGAGTCCAAACTGCGTTGCATTCACATCATGTTGGCTCCATTCTGCTTCTCCAATTACTTACTCCTACCTCTACGTGCTAATTGAATGCAGAGGCATCATTGACCATTCAATGTTTCGAGAACCGCTACCCTCTGCCTCGTTGGCATTCAAGTCGTATCAATGTAAATGTATGTCAAAAAGAGACTAGCTAGTAGTAGTAGTATACTCAATATTGTGCATCGCAACCTAGGCGGAGAGGAAAACGAGAGAACTACGTATTTATTTAGGGTGTAGATTCACTCATTTTGCTCCGTATGTACTCATTTAGGGTCTAGTCACTTGTTGAAATCTCTAGAAAGGAAAATACTCCCTCGGTTTTTATTTACTCTACATTTTGGAGTTGATTGAGGTCAAATTTTCATAAAGTTTGAGCAAGTTTATAAAAATAATATAAACTTTTATCATAAAAAATATATATGATGATTGATGTTAAAGTACATTCAATAATAAATCTAATTGTATTGATTTGTTATTGCTTATGTTAATATTTTTTTTATAAACTTGGTCAAAGTTTTTAAAGCTTGACTTTTACCAAAGCTAATACGAGGACTAAATAAAAATGGAGGGAGTATTTAGGAACGGAGGGAGTAGTCCCTCCTTTCCGGTTTACAGGGCTATACTATTAAGAGCAAGTACAATAGTGGGCTTATAGCCTGCTTACATGGAAATTTTGTCTCATGCAAGAGTCTGGCTATATGCGTGCTCCAAGGCTCCGCACCACGCCCCAATCCTACACAAAGACTGCCACGCGAGCATTCGCAACTGCCATGTTTGGGTTGCGCTTGGATCTTCGCCTCTTCGAGAAGACGAACAATGATGTTACTACTTCTACAGTATCGAATCAACTATTGCATGTCCGTCCATCGCATGCGTGAGGGATAGCTTGTTGTAGTAAGAAAAAGCATGTCCTTATCTGCGAGCCACCGCACGCCTGGGCTAGGGAGAGGGCATGTAGTAGTAAAATCAAGCTTCTCCTTGTCGTACGAGTTGACGCGACACATCATAGTACTGTCCCCGCATGCTTGCCTCTAGACTTGGCTAAAAGACCCACAGTGTACAATATATTTGTTGCAACCTCTAACATTTACCCCACCACAAATTAAAATATATATTCCTGTGTTGACCAGATGAGCGTGCAAACTACAATCATCCGGATGACAAGTAGGGCCAGAGGATTATTTTAATTAGAAAAATGCTTCGAGACAGCGTCATAGCATGGAGCCGACTCCAATGATTTTAATCTTAGAGGCACAATACACGCTATCTTAGACTATGTCACTATACCTCCCCTACACATGAAACTGCCACACGAGCGTCCGGGTTGCGCTTGGCTCTTCGCATCTTCGGGAAGTCGAACAATGATGGTACTACTGCGACATCAGATCAGCAGTTAAAGTAATTTCCAACAGTCGAACAGATATTTTGGGTCTGTTGGATATAAAGATCCTTTGGGTAAGAAGTATAAGCAGCTTATATGCTTGTTTGTTTAGGAAGTGTTGCATACTTGTGCGAGTTGACGCAACACATCAAAGTAGTATTACTACTAGTAGTACTCCCTCCAATCCTAATTTCTCTGTGCATAAGTCGAGGCGCAGATACCAAGGAGGGTTTGGTTCTGTCTATAATTGGACAACTCACCCGACTGCGCACCAGGCAGACGAAGCTCGTGTCGTGTTGGTACCGTGTGCGGCCCGCACATTAACCAAAATCTCGCGCCTCCAGCTTAGCCTCCGCATTTTAAACTTCTCAATCTCAAGGCCAAGGAGCAACGGGAACCTATGATAGAGCCAATCGGATGGTTGAGAACACTACAATTCATAGCTACAGATGCGTGTGTGAGAGAGGACGAGTGCGTGTGTGCACCTCTTCTCTTTGTGTATAACGTACTAAACTCAGAGTACAAGTGTATGTGGGTGTCATCGACCTAGGGAGCTAGATATGGTGTGTGCGAGAAGTCCCGAGAGACTAGGTGTGTGCGTGGGAAAGAGGGAGAGAGATGATATGTGTCGATGTAATGCGTGTGAGAAAAACACTAGTCTATAGCTCGCCATGAGGCTATTCCCGTCGAACGCCCCAATAAATATCCGACGGTCCCAGTTATTGCACGTACACAACAGTAGAAAAAAATTACCATGGCCTACACCGTGGCCGAGAACACGTGCCCATGTTACGCCATCCGGAAATAGTGTCGCACTTCGAAACTAGAACCCTCAATAAATTTTGAGCTTGCGTCTCGTCACATTCCAAGTTACTACCATTCCATTTTTAATTGCAAACATGTTGACATTGATCACAACCTAAACGGTTTTCCACTTATGAGTGTATTAGTACTCGGTTATAAATACTACTATGCCAAGATGACTGCACATTCCTCCGCAACTCCTCATCCACACAAAAAAAAACAAGTCATTCAGCATCATTCCCTTGCGTCTGCCATGGCCAGCGTGAGTTCTGGGTCGATAGGTTACCACCAGGGAGAGGCGAGCATGGAAGCGGAAGCATGAGAGATGTCCCGCCTCGCCAGAAAAGCAGACGACATGTCCCGCCACACGACAGTAGCAGAACAGAGGTCCCGTCGCGCCGCCGAAGCAGCACGGAGGTCCCGTCGCGCCGTCGATGCAGTAGACTGGTCCGGCTGCGCCGCGGAAGCAGCAGAGATGTCCTGCCGCGCCGAGAATGCAGCAAAGATGTCCTCCCGCGCCGTGGCGGCCTGGGAAAATGTCTCATGGGCAGGCGAGGACTCTTACATGCGCATGCATGTGATCGTCCATAGCCAGATGGATCAGATCTCCAGCTAGGCGAGATTGTAGGATGACATGAAAGCCTCCTTTTAATAGGCTACCGGCATCATCTGGCAACTAGGGGAGGGAAATGCGAAGCTCCCGGCCGAAAGAGCGAAGCAGGCGGAGGAGACCGCTACCTTGTTGAAGAGGACGCGTGTCATCATCAAGAAACTTATGGACGAGAATGCCATCCTCTGCATCGAGCGCGAAAGGCAGGTGAAGGAATCCGTGGATGCTGCCAAGAAGCGTATTAAGGACATGAAACTGATGAAAGAGATCATCGCCGCTCACCGCGAGAACTAGTCTCCGCGACCTACAACGCATCAAGAAAGTAGAGATCAGCGAGCCAGATCGTTGTATGCGTCTTCCTTCTTCTTTTGCCCTTATGTATTTCAAGCATAGCCGCATGTGGCTTTTTAAATTATCTTCCTAATTTTGAAAGACAATTATTATCCGCTGTCGTCATCCTTATATATTGATCAGTCTTGCTATAAGTCGCAGTAGATGCTATATAGGTCCATCGGATCTTACATCAAGATCCGTGCAAAATTTTCTTTTTAGATTTTCTTTTTCTCTCTTAAATCCCAATCGAGTGAGACATAGCCACACCATTAAACAAGGGCTCGGGCACCATTAATGGAGACCTTGGGGGAGAGGTGGGCGGCAGATGGAGGTCAAAGGACTCTCCTCCTGATAAGCACGCGCAGGGGTCTGATCGCACGCCTCCCGTACTCAAATAGCTACCCTGCACGACGCCTCCTTGCTAATAAAAAAAGGGACGTGTGATGGCACGTAAATGGTAAGTAGAACGCCCACGGTTTTAATAATACTTGTGTTTCCGATTTTAACGTGACAACAGTTGTTCCAAAATGACTTTGTTGATTGTTAATGTGTGCGCCTTCACAAATCGGACAACAAAATTACCACAACATGTTGGTGCCAAGTCATGATACCGAGCCAAGTTTCATGATTTTCATGCGTGTTTTGGATCTACAAGAATTAAAAAACCAAGTTTCTCAATGTTTTCGGCCGAGCCACGCTTCCCAGATGTTTGAATTTCATTCTCATTTCTTGCATGGGACCTAGAAATTTACCCGAGGACACACATGTGATTTTTCAACTAACTTTTGTGCACTGGAGCATGTGCTTGTAGTTCAAATTTGAATTATGCACATTAAATGACCAGAAACTCAATTATTGTATAAAAAAGTCCAAACAAACCCAGAATCATTCCAAAATTTAACATGACACTCATATTTTTCTATGTTGCCTCTGTAAAGAATATCAAGGGGGTAGCGTATATTGTTTCGCACACAAAGGTGACACGTTCCCTCTCAGAACCACGAGCCTTGTTGAGAGAACCTCCGGTTTGCAAGAAGCTTATACCAAAATATGCTCCAATTCGGCCAATTTTTTTTACCATAACATGTTAGTACCATGACATGGCACCATGCCAAGTTTCATGATTTTCAGGCGTGTTTTGGATTTACAAGAATTTAAAACCAAGTTTCTCAATGTTCTCGGTCAAGCCACGACGCCCAGATGTTTGAATTTCCTTCCCATTTGTTGCATGGGTCCTAGAAATTCACCCGAGGACACACATATTATTTTTCAACCAACTTTGGTGCACTGGAGCATGTGCTTGTAGTTCAAAATTCAATTATGCACATTAAATGACTAGAAACTCAATTAATGTATAAATGGCCAAACGAACCCGGACTAATCCCAAAATTTAACACGACAATCATATAGTTATATGTTGCCTCTGTAAAGAAAATCAAGGGGGGAGCGTATATCGCTTCGCACACAAAGGTGACACGTTCCATCTCAGAACCACGAGCCTTCTTGAGAGAAGCTCCGGTTTGCAAGAAGCTTATAACAAAACTTTTTCCAATTCGGCCAAGTTCTTTACAATAGCATGTTAGTACCATGACATCACACCATGCTAAGTTTCATGATTTCCAGCGCGAGTTTTGGATTTAGAAGAATTTAAAAACCAAGTTTCTCACTGTTCTCGGCTGAGTCACAATGCCCAGATGTTTGAATTTCATTCCCATTTCTTCCATGGGACCTAGAAATTCACCCAAGGACACACATGCGATTTTTCAACCGACTTTGGTGCACCGGAGCATGTGCTTGCAATTCAAATTTGAATTAACAAAGGGCAAACGAACCCGGAATAATTCCAAAAATTAACAAAGTATAAACTTAATTAATATCTTCTCTATGTGGGGGCATTTAATAAATGTTTATTATATATGTTTTCTACCCTATTCAAATTTAGTAGATATGACAGTTTGATGCTCTCACATAATCTATTATTGGCGCTATAGGGGATGTTGATTCCTATCAACTACCATATCCTAAAGGTTAAAACAGGTACATAATCATCTTCTCTGTTTTGCATAGTGAACTACCAACCCCTATAGGATGGTGCACATTAAACTGTTGATACAAGTTTTATGTAAACCAGTGGCTTAAAGTTGTTTTTTATATTGTTCGAAATTGTGTCAATAAAGATTTTTTTAAGAATATTGTTTGCTGATGTTGTTGGATGTGTGTATGAAAGATGCTTTTTCCCTGTTGCAACGCACGAGCATGTTTTGCTAGTGTATAAAAAAGGCCTAACGAACCCGGAATAATTCCAAAATTTAACAGGGCACTCATATAGTTCTATGTTGCCTCTATAAAGAAAATCAGGGGGAAGCAGCGTATATCGTTTCGCACACAAAGGAGACATGTTCCCTCTTAGAACCATGAGGCTTGTTGAGAGAATCTCCGGTTTGCAAGAAGCTTATACCAAAGCTTGTCCCAATTCGGCCAAAAAATATACATATGAAAATAGGGTTTAGATTATCCAGAACATCTCGCTACCTAGACCAATGTATTGTGATTTGAATTCAACCTAAAATGGATATAAATATTTGAATTGGAGATCGTATGGTACATGTAGTTCATAGTGAAATATGATTACTGCTATATGCATGTTTTCTGTTATCAAGATAATATTTAAATGATGGTATAACTTGACAACAATCGTATTCAAATAAGGAAAATTGATTCAAATTTAGTCCATATGGTAGACGACAATATATATGTTCATAGGGTGGAGTAAAATGTTCATAAGATGGAAGATCAAAATGTAGGAGTACATCCATTATAAACCGCAAGGTCACCTAATGATATATCCGAATTCAACATAACGTGGATTCAAAAATTGAATTCGAGATCCCAGCATTTGTAATCATATAAAAAGGGACATGACTCTTTCTTGTGGTGGGAATTGATTTGTTTTTTGTTGTTGTTGAGGAAAGTGCAAATTGATTTGGTACTGTACAGGGTAATCTTGTTCTCTCGATACTATTTACATTTTTCTTGTAGTTTTTTCAATGGCATTTATAGAAATATAGTAAAAGGGGACATGACTCTCTTGTGTCTTGTATGAATTGTTTTTTGTACATGTTAAGTTTCTTCTACCGAACATGAAATGCCTTGTTATACTGAAATTTTAAAGCTCGAGTATCTTTTATCTCTTCTGCTGTGAAACTCCCGCCTCTTCAACCCGCATCACATCTTGTTATCCCGAAATTTTGACGCGCGCGAAAAGTCCCTCCTCATCTGAAATCGGTCCCGCAACCCAGACACGCGAAATCCCCCTTCTACCCCTCAACCCGAAATGCTGCCTCGATGTCGTGTGGTCAAAACTGGTGGGGGTACATTGGTAATTTACCCTACATTGTGGACAAACGCATCCCTAAGCCATGGCTCCCCCCTACCTTCCCCTTCGCCCCCCATTCGTACACAGAGGCCGCCAAAACCTGCGAAACCCCACGCTCCCCCATCAGCCTCCCGGCCGCTGCCTAGCCGGAGATTCTTCCCCGACGACATTGTCCACCGTACCAGCTCATCGTCCCTCATCCACCACACCGGATGAGGATCCGTCGTCCCGCCGGATCAGTTGCCTCGTCCTCCACCTCCAAGGAGCTGCCTCGATGTTCGCCTCGTCTATCACACCACCTCCATCCCCACAGCGCCGTCTTGACCTGCCCCACCGGAATCGCAGCACCCTCACCAATTCCTCGGATGAAGCTAAGGCCTACTCAATGCCACCAAGGAGGTTCTGCAGTCACCACTGCATTTTATCTTTTATTCGATCTCACAGGGCTGCCGGTGCTTGATACCGAGCAGCCATGGCGGGTCTCCATCGACGACGGCATTGCCGGCTACTTCATCCACGACGTCTCTCCCCCGTGTCGTTGCTTCCTCGGTGGCGACTTCCACACCGGCACTAGTTGTTGCTGCTCCGGCTCTCGCTCGCGTTGCGGCTCTGTTCTTGTTGTTGGTCGCACTACTGCACTGCTCTTGCTTTAATTCGTGTTGCTACTCTGCTCTGCTATTGTTGTCGGCCGTGCTGCTGCTCCGCTCTTGCTCACTTTCGTGATGCTGCTCTGCTCTTGCTCTCGATCGCCTTGCTGCTATTGCACGACCTCCGGCGGCTACAGGAGTTGCTGCTTTAGCACTCACTCGCGGTGCTGCTGCAGGAGTTGCTCTCTGCTAGTGCGTTCCCCGCTCGAGCGGCTACTGACTTAGATCATTGCTTCTCTGCTACTAGTGCTCGAACACCCTAAACTTCTATTGCAATCTTCTTCTACTAGTGCAATTAGTTTCGATAGTAAAATTTAGTTTCGACTATAAAGTTCAAAGTGAACAGTATTTACAGCATCTGTCGGAGTGGCCGTGGCGCGGCTGATGCATTTTACATATATCACTTTTTGGTGATGTATTTTACATCATCTATTGCAGATGATATTAGAGTCTCACTTCATATTAACATTGTCTGTCTTGTCCTGCTTCAGCCTCACTGTCGTACACCTCACCGGAGCTGCTCCAACGACGGAACTGTCCATCACAATGGAGCAGTACCCTCGACACCGTTTCTAGAGGCCTCAGATCTACTTCCCCGCCTCCGACAGTCACACCAGCATCACCATCCTCCACGTCCAACCCAATGATGCTGAGGTCGACAAGGCTATGCCAAAGAGGTTGTACACTCGTCGCATCACTTTGTTACTCTGCATTCATGTCGACCCCTCAGGGATCCTTTGGTTCAAAGCAGTTGCAAATCTAGAAATAAATGAATCGTGTTCACAAAGTTAACAGGGAGAAAACAAAATGCTCTTTTGAAGCACAATTTTAATAGGTTTAGCAAGATAGCCATTATAAGATACTAATGTGGACCAAATCTAAGCTTAAAAAATATTTCGAGGGCAGGCTCCAGCCTATTGAGGACTGTCGCCACAGGTTCAAAGAAAAAGTGAAGGAAAACATAGGAATTGGAAACTTTACTATGGTACTACTATTCATGCATTTGGTTAGAAGGAATGGTGCAAAGCAAAACTGGAGGATTTTTTTCCTTTGGTGTCTCTTTCACAGAAAAAACGTAGGAATTTTAATATCCACTTGGACGTCCTTTTCAAATTAATATGCATGAAGAACATGACTAATTGCATTGCTACCATAATAAGATTCTTATTTTTTTTCGTTTTCACGTGGTTTGACTTTAATTTGACCATGTTTCTCCATTCATGTGTTCTTCCAATTCATGTGAACCGAACACCCAGGTTGATAGAAATCGTATGTTTCCAAATGCTTTGTTTTAGACGTGCATACCTATCCTATTCCTGTGTTTTTCCCGTCCCTGCGTTTATAGAATCCTCCAATTCTAAGGAGCCCTTACAGATTTACTTCATTATCAGATAGGTGTCAAAGAAAACTTTGGGTGTTATGTCCTACTCTTGCCGTGTCGTCATCCACCCCACCTGAGGTGCACCACCGACGGAAGCATTCACTACAGCAGAGATTCACCCTTGCAGACTTTCTTTCGCCGCTTCAAATCATCTTCCTCGTTGCCAGCAGCCAAGCCAACTGCATTACCATCATTGACTGAGCAGATGAACCTAAGGAGTACACATTTTCGGAATAGAGGTTGCACTCTTTCGTGTCTGCTTACGTTATACATTGGTTTTCATTACCTGCTACTTTATCGTTCTATTCACCTCTTAGACTCCGAGCTAGGTGCAAACTAATGTTCAAACTTGAGTTTTAAAATGCTAGTGTGACACATATTGAGGCAGCAACGAATAGTATCTGTCTACTATCTGGTTCATCTAGGGTCTTCTATGTGGTTCATGTTGGGTGGGCAACAAACAATAGATGATCCATCGTCTATCTTTTTAAACTGAAGCTATAATCTACCTGCTATCATTAGTTTTGGATTTATCCACTCGTTTGCTACCAACAGTCTTGATTTCTGCATGCACCCCTTAGGCCTTATATTGTCTAACTATATTTTTTATTACGCATGTCAGTTATTGTACACAATCATACTGAACATGTAGAGAAAAAGAGAAGACCATTTTGTGGGAATATAATGTCACGCAGACGCCGCTCCATGGTGGGCGAAGTGGGCCCCCCTCCCGCCATTCCGGATTGTATTCCAGAGGAAGATAAACGTTTAGAGGGGGATTCAGATGAAGTCGGCCACTCCTATTTACCCTCTGAGGTGTTTTCTCTAACCTGGCATGCTGATGTTGGTCATATCATGCATATGGCGCCTCGCATTGCTTACATTATACACCTTATATGTCATCAGCTTAGTTTAGATTTGCTTTATGTGAATGCCACCTGTTTGGTTTCTATATCATACTCCCACCGTTCCTAAATATTTGCCTTTTTAGAGATTTCAACAAGTGACTACATACAGAGCAAAATGAGTGAATCTACACTCTAAAATATGTCTATATACATCCGTATGTGGTAGTCCATTTGAAATCTCTAAAAATACTAATATTTAGGAATGGAGGGAGTATGTGGGAATTATGAAATGCCATCTTCTTTAGCCAGGCATCATATACGTGAATCATGCAATGCCGTCCTGTTTAGTCAGTCATTGTATATGCGAATTGTATCATGCCATATTTTTTTTTCATAATGTATTCCATTTGTCAACAATGTTTATACATTCACTCTTCCTATGCATCAGCCATTTGAGTTGGTCATGGGAAAATCTGGAGTGAAAACAAGGTCTTCTGAACAGTCAGTGCTACCTGTCGATGTAGATTTCTTGTTGGTTACAGATAGCTCCTCAGAGGAGGACAGAGATAGATGACTAGTCGTATCCCCCCCCCCCCCGAGGTGCATGCTCTAACTTGGCAGTGTTATATTGCTCATATCATGCATATGGTGTCTTGAATTGCCATGCCATCTACTTAGATTAGACATGCTTTGTGTGAATGCCTCATGTTTGCTTTCTATATCAGATATGTGAATTATGCAATGCCATGTTTTTTAGCCAGTTATCATATATGTGAATTATGCACCGCCATGTAGCCAGGCATCATATATGTGAATTATCTTAGACTATCCTTTTTTCACTATGTATTCCATCTGCCGACAATCTGTGTATATTGAACTACTCTTCATGTGTATCAGCCATTTGAGCCAGTTATGCAAAAATTAGGAGTGAGAACAAGGTCTTCAGAGTAGGCAATGGTACCCGTTGAAGCATATATCTCGATGGTTACACGTAGCTCCTCAGAGGAGGATTCAGAGATAGATGAGTAGTCCTATATCCCACCTGAGGTGTATGCTCTAATTTGCAATGCTTATATTTCTCATATTATGCATATGGTGTCTTGCATTACTTAGTTTAGACATCATATGCATAATATTCAATTCCATCTGCTTAGTTTAGAGATCATACATGCGAGTGCCAGCTGCTTAGTATATGAATCAATTATGTCAATTATATCATGCCATCATGTATACTTAGACAACATGTATGTGAATTATTTCATCCCAACCTATTTTATAAAGACGTCATATAGTTTTGTCATGTCATCCTATTTAGATACTCACCATATGTTGAATTATGCCTTTATATCATGTTAAGTTATCCATCATATATCTGAAATTGTTTCATGCTATCTTGTTTAGTTAGCCATCGTATATGTGAAATTGTGTCATGATGTCCTATTTGGTTAGACAACATTGTTGGAGATATAACTATTGGGTATGACCCGCCCAGGAGGGGCCGGGTTATACTGCTGGTGGCTTATTATGACAAAGCCCATGAAGATGGCAGTTCATGAAGCAGGCTTACCCAAGGCCAAAACTCAAAAGCGACTTAAGGCCCGGAGGTGTAAATCGCCATATATGTATGACTTGTAGTATAAGGCATGTGTAATTAGTCACCGAGCCGGACACGTTGTGTATGAGCCGGCCGGGACTCTATGAGCCGCTGGGCATCAACCTGTGTATATAAAGGGACGACCCGGCGGCGGTTCAGAAGAAGAAACAAGAGAGATCCAAAGCTAGGTTAAGCGTATTCGCTCCCTAGTAATCGAAACCCAAGCAATACCACCTCAACTGGATTAGGCATTTACCTTCATAGCAAGGGGCCGAACCAGTATAAACTCGTGTGTCCTTTGTCCCATTTAACCCCTTTAAGCTAACCTAGTTGTGAAGGCTCCACGACTAAGTCCTTTTGCTAGGACATCTGCCGTGACAATTCCACGACAGTTGGCGCCCACCGTGGGGCCAGCGCATGGTGGTTTCGAGTTCTTAAAGGGCAGCTTGAAGGGATCAAGGGATACGCTGTGGGCCGGATGACCAAGAGTCGTCGCGGCAAGCTCTACATCAACGATGCAGGCTAGGGCCCCGAGGCCGGCTCAATCGAGTATGGGTACCGGGTCCCCTTCGGCAGAATCCACGTCTTCGTTGGCAAGATCGACGAATCGGGCCCTGAGCCGGACATCTGCACCGACATCATCGAGACGTCTCAGCATGCATGGCCTACTCAGGTTCAACCCGCCATGAAGCGTGCCTTTGTTGGTTTTATCCATGGGGCGGAAATTAAGGATGGATCTGTATCTGGCGGTGAGACGGCCATCTATTCTGATGGTGAGTCGTCCACAGGCGAGACCAACTCATTGTATCAACTTCAAGATGGCCGGCTTGAGGGCTATTTCGATGGTGACAGTATTCCGGACCCCTATGAGTGATGTCTACTACACAACCTTCTTCTTGTAGACGTTGTTGGGCCTCCAAGTGCAGAGGTTTGTAGGACAATAGCAAATTTCCCTCAAGTGGATGACCTAAGGTTTATCAATCCGTAGGAGGCGTAGGATGAAGATGGTCTCTCTCAAACAACCCTGCAACCAAATAACAACGAGTCTCTTGTGTCCCCAACACACACAATACAATGGTAAATTGTATAGGTGCACTAGTTCGGCGAAGAGATGGTGAAACAAGTGGTATATGGATGGTAGATAAAGGTTTTTGTAATGTGAAATTATAAAAACAGCAAGGTAACTAACAGTAAAAGTGAGCACAAACGATACTGCAATGTGTTGAAACAAGGCCTAGGGTTCATACTTTCACTAGTGCAAGTTCTCTCAACAATAATAACATAACTGGATCACATAACTATCCCTCAGCATGCAACAAAGAGTCACTCCAAAGTCACTAATAGCGGAGAACAAACGAAGAGATTATGGTAGGGTACAAAACCACCTCAAAGTTATTCTTTCCAATCAATCTGTTGGGCTATTCCTATAAGTGTCACAAACAGCCCTAGAGTTCGTACTAGAATAACACCTTAAGACACAAATCAACCAAAACCCTAATGTCACCTAGATACTCCAATGTCACCTCAAGTATCCATGGGTATGATTATACGATATGCATCACACAATCTCAGATTCATCAATTCAAACCAACACAAAGTACTTCAAAGAGTGCCCCAAAGATTCTACCGGAGAGTCAAGACGAAAACGTGTGCCAACCCCTATGCATAGGTTCATGGGAGGAACCCGCAAGTTGATCACCAAAACATACATCAAGTGAATCAATAGAATAACCCATTGTCACCACAGTTATCCCACGCAAGACATACATCAAGTGTTCTCAAATCCTTAAAGACTCAATCCGATAAGATAACTTCAAAGGGAAAACTCAATCCACTAAAAGAGAGTTGAGGGGGAGAAACATCATAAGATCCAACTATAATAGCAAAGCTCGCGATACATCAAGATCGTATCACCTCAAGAACATGAGAGAGAGAGAGAGAGAGAGAAAGAGATCAAACACATAGCTACTGGTACATACCCTCAGCCCCGAGGGAGAACTACTCCCTCCTCATCATGGAGAGCACCGGGATGATGAAGATGTCCACCGGAGAGGGATGCCCCCTCTGGCAGGGTGCCGGAACGGGTCTAGATTGGTTTTCGGTGGCTACGGAGGCTTCTGGCGGCGGAACTCCTGATCTATTGTGCTCTCCGAAGTTTTTAGGGTATATGGGTATATATGGGAGGAAGAAGTACGTCAGTGGACCTCCGGGTTGTCCACGAGGCAGGAGGGCGCGCCCGGGGGGGTGGGCGCGCCCCCACCCTCGTGGGCAGCCCGGGACTCTCCTGGTCCGTCTTCGATACTCCGTGGGATTCTTCTGGTCCAAAAATATGTTCCATGAAGTTTCAGGTCAATTGGACTCTGTTTGATTTTCCTTTTCTGCAATACTCTAAAACAAGGAAAAAACAGAAACTGGCACTGGCACTGGGCTCTGGGTTAATAGGTTAGTCCCAAAAATCATATAAAATAGCATATAAATGCATATAAAACATCCAAGGTTGATAATATAATAGCATGGAACAATCAAAAATTATAGATACATTGGAGACGTATCAGCATCCCCAAGCTTAGTTCCTGCTCGTCCTTGAGTAGGTAAATGATAAAAACAGAATTTTTGATGTGGAATGCTACCTAACATATTTATCCATGTAGTTCTCTTTCTTGTGGCAAGAATATTCAGATCCATAAGATTCAAGACAAAAGTTTAATATTGACATAAAAAATAATACTTCAAGCATACTAACAAAGAAAGCTATCCCTACAAAATCATATAGTCTGGCTATGCTCCATCTTCACCACACAAAATATTTAAATCATGCACAACCCCGATGACAAGCCAAGCAAATTTTTTATACTTTTGATGTTCTCAAACTTTTTCAATCTTCACACAATACATGAGCGTGAGCCATGGACATAGCACTATAGGTGGAATAGAATGGTGGTTGTGGAGAAGACAAAAAGGAGAAGATAGTCTCACATCAACTAGGCATATCAACGGGCTATGGATATGCCCATCAATAGATATCAATGTGAGTGAGTAGGGATTGCCATGCAACGGATGCACTAGAGCTATAAGTGTATGAAAGCTCAAAAAGAAACTAAGTGGGTGTGCATCCAACTTGCTTGCTCACGAAGACCTAGGGCATTTTGAGGATGCCCATCATTGGAATATACAAGCCAAGTTCTACAATGAAAGATTCCCACTAGTATATGAAACTGACAACATCGGAGACTCTCTATCATGAAGATTATGGTGCTACTTTGAAGCACAAGTGTGGTAAAAGGATAATAGCATTGTCCCTTGTCTGTTTTTCTCTCTTTTTTTTATTTGGGCCTTCTCTTTGTTTTATGGCCTCTTTTTTTATTTGGGCTTCTTTTGCCTCTCTTTTTTCGTCTGGAGTCTCATCCCGACTTGTGGGGAATCATAGTCTCCATCATCCTTTCCTCACTGGGACAATGCTCTAATAATGATGATCATCACACTTTTATTTTCTTACAACTCAAGAATTACAACTCGATACTTAGGACAAGATATGACTCTATATGAATGCCTCCGGCGGTGTACCGGGATGTGCAATGACTCATGAGTGACATGTATGAAAGAATTATGAATGGTGGCTTTGCCACAAATACGATGTCAACTACATGATCATGCATAGCAATATGACAATGATGGAGCGTGTCATAATAAATGGAACTATGGAGAGTTGCATGGCAATATATCTCGGAATGGCTATGGAAATGCCATAATAGGTAGGTATGGTGGCTGTTTTGAGGAAGATATATGGTGGGTTTATGGTACCGGCGAAAGTTGCACGGTACTAGAGAGGCTAGCAATGGTGGAAGGGTGAGAGTGCGTATAATCCATAGACTCAACATTAGTCATAAAGAACTCACATACTTATTGCAAAAATCTATTAGTTATCGAAACAAAGTACTACACACATGCTCCTAGGGGGATAGATTGGTAGGAAAAGTCCAACGCTCGTCCCCGACCGCCACTCATAAGGAAGACAATCAATAAATAAATCATGCTCCGACTTCATCACATAACGGTTCACCATACGTGCATGCTACGGGAATCACAAACTTTAACACAAGTATCTCTCAAATTCACAAATACTCACTAGCATGACTCTAATATCACCATGTCCATATCACAAAACAATTATCAAGTATCAAACTTCTCTTAGTATTCAATGCACTTTATATGGAAGTTTTTATTATATCCCTCTTGGATGCCCATCATATTAGGACTAGTTGCATAACCAAAGAAAACTACCATGCTGTTCTAAAGACTCTCAAAATAATATAAGTGAAGCACGATAGTTCATCTATTTCTTCAAAACAAAACCACCACCGTGCTCTAAAAATATATAAGTGAAGCACTAGAGCAAATGACAAACTACTCCGAAAGATATAAGTGAATACCAATGAGTAGTCGAATAATTATGCAACTATGTGAAGACTCTCTAACATTTAAGAATTTCGGATCTTGGTATTTTATTCAAACAACAAGCAAAACAAAATAAAATAAAATGACGCTCCAAGCAAAACACATATCATGTGGTGAATAAAAATATAGCTCCAAGTAAAGTTACTGATGAACGAAGATGAGAGAGGGGATGCCTTCTGGGGCATCCCCAAGCTTTGGCTCTTGCCACTCTTTATTCCATAGTCCATCTAATCTTTACTCAAAACTTGAAAACTTCACAACACAAAACTTAACAGAAAACTCGTAAGCTCCGTTAGTATAAGAAAATAAATCACCACTTAGGTACTGTTGTGAACTCATTATAAATTCATATAGGTGTAATATCTACTGTATTACAACTTCTCTATGGTTCATACCCTCCGATAATACTCATAGATTCATCAAAATAAGCAAACAACACATAGAAAACAGAATCTGTCAAAAACAAAACAGTCTGTAGTAATCTGTATCAAACGTATATTTCTGGAACTCATAAAATTCTCAAATAAATTGGTGGTCCTGAGTAATTTTTCTATTAATCATCCTCAAAAAGAATTAACTAAATAGCACTCTCCAGTAAAAAAATGGCAGCAATTCTCGTGAGCGCTAAGGTTTCTGTTTTTTACAGCATGATCGCAAAGACTTTCCCCAAGTCTTCCCAAAGGTTCTACTTGGCACAAACACTAATTAAAAGCATAAAACCACATATAAACATAGGCTAGATGAATTATTTATTACTAAACAAGAACGAAAAGCAAGGAACAAAAATAAAGTTGGGTTGCCTCCCAACAAGCGCTATCGTTTAACGCCCCTAGCTAGGCATGATGATTTCAATGATGCTCTCATAAAAGATAAGAATTGAACATAAAGCGAGCATCATGAAGAATATGAATAGCACATTTAAGTCTAACCCACTTCCTATGCATATGGATTTTGTGAGCAAACAACTTATGGGAACAATAATCAACTAGCATAGGAAGGCAAAACAAGCATAACTTCAAAACTTTAAGCACATAGAGAGGAAACTTGATATTGTTGCAATGCCTACAAGCATATATTCCTCCCTCATAATAATTTTCAGTAGCATAATGAATGAATTCAACAATATAACCAGCACCTAAAGCATTCTTTTCATGATCTTCAAGCATATAAATTTTACTACTCTCCACATAAGCAAAATTCTTCTCATTCGGGATAGTGGGAGTATCATAAGAGACTTGAATACTATAAATTGTTTCCACATTACAAGAGTAATGTTCAGAAAAGGGGTAATCATAATCATGACAAGTTTTATAAATATAATCATCACTACTTTTTATAGCATACGTGTCATCACAATAATCATCATAAGTATCAACTTTGTTCTCATCATAATCGATTGAAACCTCTTCCAAGATAGTGGAATCATCACTAAATAAAGTCATGAACCCTCCAAATCCACTTTCATAATTATCATCATAAATAGGAGGAATGCTTTCATCAAAATAAATTTGCATATCAAAACTTGGGAGACTAAAAATATCATCTTCATTAAACGTAGCATCCCCAAGCTTGGGACAAACATTAATTGCAGCAAATATATTCTCAAAAACATCATCTTCATCAAACATAGCATCCCCAAGCTTGGGACTTTTCATATCATAAGCATAATCACCCTCATCATTAATAGTATAGATAGCACCAATAGTATAGCAATTATCATATTGTTCCAAGCAAGATTTTCAAGATCATAAGAAGTATCATTATATTCCCAATCATAATCATCACAACAAGCAATAGGCATAACGGGATCATCATCAAGTGCATCATCTTCCACAATTATATTTTCATGAGGCACAACAGTAATAGGAGCAACACTATTTGGGAGAGATATCTTTTTACCTCTCTTCCTTTTTCTTTTCTTCTTCTTCACCACACCATGTGTGGGTTCAATCCTCTTTTTGGAGCTCCTTATTAATGAGATTGGTTGAATAGAAGGCTCCTCCTCGTTACCTGATTCATCATAAGAAATAATAGGAGGATATTGGGAAGTCTCTTCCCTTTCATTAGTATTCTCTTCATCTTCTATTTGTTTTCTTTTCTTTATGTAATTGGCAATATAAGGGTTTTCAATGCAATTCACCGCACAATACATATAAATTTCCTCTAGATCAAAATCAAGAAATTTATCGAGATTAAATTTTGGAATACCTTAGTTATACGTTTCATTTCTTCATAACCCAAAAGAAGACTAAGCTCTTTATGATGCTCAAGGGTAATCAAGTTATCACAATTTTTGGACACGACTTGATCATGAAACAAATAGCATTGGAGCTTTAAATGACCATGTTCATTGCAAAATTCACAAGGATGGCGATAAATATTGAATCTTTTAGCACAAACATCTAGCCTTTCTTGCAACAATTTAGTTTCTAAATGCTTATGCCTCTTGCAATATCTATCTTCCTTATTTGGTGTGTACTTGAAAACCCAATGCACTCCACAAAAATTGACATGTTTATAGGAGACGTTTTCATCATAACTAGTGCAATCATCATTAGTACTATGGATATTCAAGCAGTTCATACTAACAACATTGCAATCATGCTCATCATTCAAAGATTTAGTGCCAAACATTTTAGTGCATTCTTCTTCTAACACTTTGGCACAATTTTCCTTTCCATCATACTCACGAAAGATATTAAAAAGATGAAGCATATGAGGCAAACTTAATTCCATTTTTTTGTAATTTTCTTTTATAAACTAAACTAGTGATAAAACAAGAAACTAAAAGACTCGATTGCAAGATCTAAAGATATACCTTCAACCACTCACCTCCCTGGCAACGGCGCCAGAAAAGATCTTGATGTCTACTACACAACCTTCTTCTTGTAGATGTTGTTGGGCCTCCAAGTGCAGAGGTTTGTAGGACAGTAGCAAATTTCCCTCAAGTGGATGACCTAAGGTTTATCAATCCGTAGGAGGCGTAGGATGAAGATGGTCTCTCTCAAGCAACCCTGCAACCAAATAACAAAGAGTCTCTTGTGTCCCAACACACCCAATACAATGGTAAATTGTATAGGTGCACTAGTTCGGCGAAGAGATGGTGATACAAGTGGTATGTGGATGGTAGATAAAGTTTTTTGTAATCTGAAATTATAAAAATAGCAAGGTAACTAATGATAAAAGTGAGCACAAATGGTATTGCAATGTGTTGAAACAAGGCCTAGGGTTCATACTTTCACTAGTGCAAGTCTTCTCAACAATAACAACATAATTGGATCACATAACTATCCCTCAACATGCAACAAAGAGTCACTCCAAAGTCACTAATAGCGGAGAACAAACGAAGAGATTATGGTAGGGTACGAAACCACCTCAAAGTTATTCTTTCCAATCAATCCGTTGGGCTATTCCTATAAGTGTCACAAACAGCCCTAGAGTTCGTACTAGAATAACACCTTAAGACACAAATCAACCAAAAACCTAATGTCACCTAGATACTCCAATATCACCTCAAGTATCCGTGGCTATGATTATACGATATGCATCACACAATCTTAGATTCATCTATTCAATCCAACACAGCGTACTTCAAAGAGTGCCCCAAACATTCTATCGGAGAGTCAAGACGAAAACGTGTGCCAACCCCTATGCATAGGCTCATGGGCGGAACCCGCAAGTTGATCACCAAAACATACATCAAGTGATAATAGAATAACCCATTGTCACCACGATTATCCCACGCAAGACATACATCAAATGTTCTCAAATCCTTAAAGACTCAATCTGATAAGATAACTTCAAAGGGAAAACTCAATCCATTACAAGAGAGTAGAGGGGGAGAAACATCATAAGATCCAACTATAATAGCAAAGCTCGCGATACATCAAGATCGTATCACCTCAAGAACACGAGAGAGAGAGAGAGAGAGAGAGAGAGAGAGAGAGATCAAACACATAGCTACTGGTACATACCCTCAGCCCGGAGGGAGTACTACTCCCTCCTCGTCATGGAGAGCACCGGATGATGAAGATGGCCACCGTAGAGGGATGCCCCCTCCGGCAGGGTGCCGGAATGGGTCTAGATTGGTTTTCGTTGGCTATGGAGGCTTCTGGCGGTGGAACTCCCGATCTATTGTTCTCTCCGAAGTTTTTAGTGTATATGGGTATATATGGGAGGAAGAAGTACGTCGGTGGACCTCCGGGCTGTCCACGAGGCAGGGGGCGTGCCCCCCCCCCCCTCGCGGGCAGCCCGGGACTCTCCTCGTCCGTCTCCGATACTCCGTGGGCTTCTTCTGGTCCATAAATAGTTCCGTGAAGTTTCATGTCAATTAAACTCCGTTTGATTTTCCTTTTCTACAATACTCTAAAACAAGGAAAAAACAGAAACTGGCACTGGGCTCTGGGTTAATAGGTTAGTCCCAAAAATCATATAAAATAGCATATAAATGCATATAAAACATCCAAGGTTGATAATATAATAGCATGGAACAATCAAAAATTATAGATACGTTGGAGACGTATCAGCGAGCCGCCGAATAGAGTTGCGGTTTTCATGGCTGGTACACAACCGGTGCTCGGTTCATCAACCGCCGCGGCCATGACCTCTGGCTCAATGGTTATGGTGGCAGCTGGTGCTGGTGGCTCTGCGTGCCCGCCGGCTCAAGTTCTCACCGACTTGTTAGAGGCATGGGCACCATCTCAAGTTCTTGCCTATGGCCATTCGAAGTTCTTTGAGTTTTCTGCATAATTCAGTTCATAAATCTCATTCTCAGGTTGAGTTGGCCAAGTTTACGATCCCGAGGTTTGATCAAATTCGTTTGGGCTTCCTGTACTTTGATTCTCATGGCTCTACGGCTATTCGGTCTGATCATCACATCCGTTTTGGTAGCCTCTCTTCCATACAAGGTCAATCGGATTCTAAGGTGATTGGCAAACAATTTATTGGTCAAATGTTTAAATCTAATGCTTGGAATGCTATCCCGGATTCAAAACTTGAGGAAAATTTGGATTTATGGCAAGGAGGATATTCTAATCAGGTGGTCATGTCAGTCCTTGACTTGACCCATATTCCAGACAAAGCATTTATTTTTGACAAGTTAATGATCTGTATGAAATGTAAAGGGCGAGGTCATAATTCTAGTAATTGCATGGATGTTAGTATTGAGAGGTACAATTCTTGTCATTCTAACCCTCATGATAAGAATGCATTTTCTTCTACTAGTTCTTGGTGCAATCTTTGTCTGTCCCATGGCCATTTTCGTGCGGATTGTTCAGTTGGAGTGTGTTGCAAAGTCTGTGGGTTGCTACGCCATTGGAGCTGGCTTTGTTTGTCACGAAAGAATAAAGATTTCCATTGGGTAAGAAAAGATCAGTCTCGTATGAAATTTTTGCAATCTACTAGTCCATCAGATCTGTTGGAGATTTCAAATCACAACAAACTTGGGCGTAGAAACTCACGGGGCCAGAAACAGTGGCGAATTAAGAGGAAACAAATTTGGATAATCAAGCGGAAAAGGGGGGACCCAGAGCAACACAATATCAACTTGGACGGAAATACCCGAACGTTCTGCATCCCTACCATCCTATAACAACCATCCCGATTCCCGAGACCACGCTCCCTCCCCTATTTTGATCCAAAGTTTAAACCGGTCAAGCAATCCCTTCACTATTTTAATGAAGAGAGGCGTAAGGTTATTGGTGAGGAGGTAGCCTGGCTCGTGGCGGCTGGGTTCATTGTCGAAGTTTTTCATCCTGAGTGGTTGGCTAACCCAGTGCTGGTGCTTAAGAAAAA
The DNA here is from genome assembly GCF_002162155.2 of Triticum dicoccoides. NCBI lineage: Eukaryota > Viridiplantae > Streptophyta > Magnoliopsida > Poales > Poaceae > Triticum > Triticum dicoccoides. The sequence continues at coordinate 290,554,431 of NC_041392.1, forward strand.
CGGCACCTGGCTCATGTGTGTGGACTATACGGACTTAAACAAGGCTTGTCCGGCTAATCCCTTTGCCCTCCCCCGTATTGATCAAATTATTGATGCTACGGCGGGTTGTGAACGTTTGAGTTTTTTGGATGCTTATTTTGGTTATCATCAGATCAAGATGGCAGTTAAGGACCAGGAGAAAACAGCTTTCATCACTCCCTTTGGAGCCTTCTGTTACGTGTCTATGCCTTTTGGGCTCAAGAGCGCCCAGGCGACTTACCAGCGATGCGTGCAGAATTGTCTACATGATCAAATTGGGCGCAATGTTCATGCCTATGTAGATGATATTGTGGTAAAATCCAGGAAGAAGGAAGCCTTGATAGATGATTTGAAGGAGACCTTTGATAATCTTCGGGTCTACAAGATGACGCTTAATCCGGCCAAGTGTGTCTTTGTTGTGCCAATAGGCACGCTCTTGGGTTTTCTAGTTTCAGAACAAGGTATTGAAGCTAACTCGGAGAAGATAAAGGCTATCACCTCCCTGGCTAAGCCGGTGTGTATCAATGATGTTCAGCGTTTGACGGGTCGTATTGAAGCTTTAAGCCGGTTCATAAGTCGGTTGCGTGAGAAGGCCATCCCTCTTTATCAGATGATGAAGAAGACAGATCATTTTGTTTGGAGTGATGCTGCTGATCAGGCGTTTGAGGCCTTGAAGAAACAGTTGGCTGAGCCGTTGATTCTTGCTGCTCCCATTGATAAGGAGCCATTATTGTTATATGTGGCCGCCAATAGCCGAGCCGTCAGTGTAGCCATTGTGGTGGAAAGTAAGGAATCAGGCAAGGAGCATCCGCTTCAGCGGCCGGTTTACTGCATTAGTGAGGTGCTTATTGAGTCCAAGCAGAGGTATCCACATTGGCAGAAGCTTGTATATGGGGTGTTCATGGCTAGTCGGAAGCTCAAGTAGTACTTTCTGGGTCATCCCATCACTATGGTTAGTTCTGCTCCTCTAGGGGATATTATTCAAAACAGAGAAGCCACAGGTCGGGTAGCCAAGTGGGCCATTCAGCTTGGACCCCATGGTTTGAAGTATATGCCTCGCACAGCCATCAAGTCTCAAGCACTTGTGGATTTTATCAATAAATTGGACAGAGTTGCAGATGCCTGAGGAGAAGCCGGATAACACATATTGGACTATTCACTTTGATGGATCTAGGCAATTGGAGGGCTCGGGGATGGAGTTGTCTTGACTTCCCCACGAGGTGATAAATTTTCTTACGTTCTCCAGTTTATGTTCCCTTGTACTAACAATGCAGCTGAGTATGAGGCCTTGCTTCACGATCTTTGGATGGCCAAAGAGATGAACTTAAGCCGGGTAAGGTGTTTTGGCGACTCAGATCTGGTGGCTCAGCAAGTTTTTGGTACTTGGGATTCTAAGGATCCACTCATGGCGGCTTATCGCCGAGAGGTTGATGCTATCGCTAGCCATTTCAAAGGTTATCAAGTGGAACATGTTGATCACAGGAAAAATGAGGCGGCTAATGCTTTGAGCCGGTTAGGGTCCCAGCGTAAGCCGGTGCCACCTAACACTTTTTTTGAATATTTGCCACCTAACATTTTCCTTGATATTCTGCATAACCCTTCAGTCAAATTACCTACATAGGAAGACTTAGCTATCCCTGTCCCGGAAGCACAACTGGTGGCGGCTCTTCATGTTATTCCTGATTGGACAGTCCCATACTTGGCTTATATGACCCGAGGCGAGTTACCTGAGGATGAAACTTTGGCCAGGCAGATAACCCAGTGGTCTAAGTCAATGACCATTGTCAATGGAGAGTTGCATCATCGCAGTATCACAGGGGCGTTTCAACATTGTGTGTCTCCTGAAGAAGGCTGTGAGATTCTGCGAGAGATTCATGAAGGAGATTGTAGTCATCATGCCGGTTCTAAGTCTCTTGTAGCCAAGGCTTTCCGTCATGGGTTTTATTGGCTGGCGACTCATGCTGATGCTGAGGATTTAGTCAGTAATGTGATGGTTGTCAGAAGTTCTCACGACGAGCTCATGTGCCGGCTCAAGAATTGAGGATGATTCCAATTGCTTGGCCATTTGAAACCTGGGGGCTTGATATGGTTGGGACTTTCAAAAGGTCCAAGGATAAAAAGACCCACCTTTTGGTGGCGGTTGCCAAATTTACAAAGTGGGTTGAAGCAGAGCTAGTTAGTAAGTGTGACACGGCGACGGCGGTTCAATTCATCAAAAAGGTGATCTTCCAATTTGGTTTTCCCCAAGCATCATAACAGATAATGGCACTAATCTATCAAAGGGTGCTATGAAAGAGTTTTGTCAACGAGAGCATATTCGACTTGACGTATCATCGGTGGCTCACCCCCCATCCAATGGTCAAGCTGAAAGAGCCAATCAAGAGATTTTGCGAGGCATCAAGCCCCGGCTTATGGTCCCTTTGCAAAGGACGTCGAGTGGTTGGGTGGAGGAGTTACCCTCAGTGTTATGGACTATCAATACTACCCCCAACAGATCTACAGGTTACACACCTTTCTTCATGGTTTATGGAGCAGAGGCAGTTCTCCCTAGTGACATCTGTCACGATTCGCCCCGTATGGCGGCCTATGTTGAAGCTGATAATGAAAAAGCATGTCAGGATGCACTTGACCTATTGGACGAGCAGCGTGACCTTGCGGCGGCTCGTTCGGCGATTTACCAGCAAGATCTGCGCCGTTATCACAGCCGTCGGGTTAAAACCAGAACCTTTCAAGAAGGCGACTTGGTGCTCTGGCTTATCCAGGATCAGACTAATATGCATAAACAATCCCCACCTTGGGAAGGGCCGTGTGGTCAGCAAGAATCTGAATAATGGGTCATACTATCTTATCGATGTTCGAGGCCACAAGGACTCACGCTCATCGGAGGAGAAGACTCATCGGCCGTGGAATATCGCTCATCTTCGGCCTTACTATACTTGAGCCACCAGCTGTTGTGATGTACATATTTTGACGATGTATATATTATAGTGAAAATAATAAAGCCGGCATCCCTGATAATTCAGGGCCTCTGTCATTTCGTTTCTTCGAAACCGAGTCTTTATTGTCATTTTATACGATCACTTACGAGGCTTGATGCCCAAGTTACAGGGACCAAAGAGAGTTTTATGCACAACACAGCTCAAACATAGGTACCCATTGAGCACAGCTCAGAAACATATCACTTTGGGGCTTCCTGTTCAATGAACATAGCTATATTCACCCTTTTTGATTGGCCTGGACTCCAGGTGTATTCACCAAAAATCCGGGTTATCCGGCATGTATGCAAGATGCTCCTCAACCAGGTAATCCTGGATGACCCGCCCTGTTCTTAACAAGTCAATCTCTTAAATGAGACCCTGAACTTGTCAAGGTTAAAACATTGATTGGGTAATGAGAGAGCCGGCTTATGGAAAGCAAGGATAAGCTCAGGCTGTTAAGCCGCCTTCCTTGAAACTTGGTTAAACAGGCCTGTTTGCACGATGCTACTCCAACCCCGCATACTCTTGATAAGTTAATCTTTTAAAGACCCTGAACTTATCTAGGTTAAAATGTCGATTGGGTCATGTGAGAGCCGGCTCACAGAAAGCGTGGATACTCCAGTGGCTATCATGCTAGTTTCATTGAAGAAGAAAATTTTGGCTCGGTGGCCTATGAAAGCCTCGTTTTTTCTGGATTTTATATTCATCTTGGATTTATGTTGCCCCCTTTTTCTTACCATATAGTTTTTACAGGTCAGGCCAAGAAGCCCTGACTATGTCTCATATTTGGGATGTTACCCCTTGCCTTGGTTATGGACTTTTATGGTCACCAGTGGATCTATACTGGGCATCGTGAACCGCCCCACGGTAAACCGCCAGGACCCTTGTGATTTGCTTGCGTGCAGGACAAGGGGATAAACCAACTGGTCTATATGAGGATATCATAAACACAAGTTGTGTATCTTCAGCTACTGGATCAGCAGTATCATACAAAATAAAACATGGACGATGGCATGGCAGATCAAAGTTTAAATAGCCTATTACAAGGCATCTGATGGCCCAATAAGAATAAGTGTTTTAAGATGTCAACATGACAAAGTATTTTTCTTGATAAGTCGGCTCATGACTGTTGGCGGGTTGAAGCCTCCGGGTCATCCTGTGCTTCTTCTTCATCTTCAGCTCCTTGCTTATCCATCAGCTGGAAGTCAGGCGTAGCCCAGCCGATACCGGTCAATGCTCTAAACACAGCCTCGTCATCAATAAGGTTTGATGGATTAATGTCGGGAGCGAAGGTATGCTTACGAATTGGCGGGATGAGATTTGTCTCCTGATGAATCGGCGCCTTCACCTTCTTATTATCAGCATCATAAGCCATCTGATACTGTGATAGCTTGGTCTCTTCACCAGCGGGGTTGCCAATGGACGCATTGATCTTACTATATCTGCAAAATCATCTACACTGAAGGGCGTCCCATCTTCTTTTACACTTGGGCAATCATCTACACTCCGGGTCAAGATCTGCTTGCCATGCTTTAGCCCGACTTAGGACAGTTAAAGCACCATCACTGGCAGAGGCTCGTTTCAGCTCTTCAATCCTCTCGAGCACTATTGACAACATTTCCAATGTCTCCTTGATAAGAGTAGGTGACGTTTTTGTGCAGAGCAGCACCAATGGTCCGTTGAGCACCAGTATATAATTGTTCTACCAAAGTGTAGATAGCTTTCAACCAGACGAGCATGTCTGAGCCCAAATTGACGCTTCGAGAGCCTGTATCAATTCATTTATTAATTAGCCAGCACAGTTTATGGAAGATTCAATGGGATAAATGGAATCAGGGTTAATACTTACCGAAGATAGCTAGTGACATGTTGTTGATTTGCTGCCTTAAGCCGGACAGTTCATCAGTCACCGACTTAAGAGCAGCTTCAGCTTCTTCTAGTCCTTTCAGTAGAGCCACCTTTTCAGTTTCCCAGCTATCTTTGTCAGCACTGAAAGTCTGCTTGAGCTGCTCAATGTTTTCCAAAGAAGTCCTCAATTCTGATTGGGCCTTGGATGTTTCAGATTGTTGAGTCTTTATGTTGGCCTTCAGATCATTGAGCTGTGAGTCCTTCTCAGTCAGTTCAGCCTGTGACATAAGCACACATAGACAAGATTACAATCATGATTACTCTTTGAAAGTTCCAAGCACAATACAAGTATTACTCTTGGCACTTGGGGGCTAATGCATATTGCTCTTTTTGAACACAAATTTTTCCAAAGTCCCAAGCACAATACAAGTATTATCCTTGGCACTTGGGGGCTAATGCCTATTGCTTTGTTCCAAGACAAATTTATGACCCAAACAAATGAGGTAATCCAATTTATAAAGACTACAGATTAGAGTGGTTGATTTTAAATAGGACGGTTAGTCCCGACTTATTCATAACTGAGTAAGCCGGCCCTTGGGGGCTACGGATGCAATATTGATTCTTGTTACTTAAAGTCCCGGCTTAACATATTTATTAAGCCAGCCCTTGGGGGCTACACACGCAAATTTTAAGTACTGATATTATAAGTCCCAGTTCATATTGAAAGTATAAGCCGGCCCTTGGGGGCTATTGGATTCGATATATGCAAATATTGAAGTTTTACAGTACATTCTATTCTATCATGTCCAATAAACATGGCGGCTAAGGGAAGTATATTCATATATAAAAGAGTGGCAGTGTTTACCTCATAGCGCTCCTTCATCAGGTTTACTAAGCCGGCTTCAAAGTCGCGGCTGGTGTACAGGCGGTTCAAGTAACCAGAGTGGAGGTCTTGGGCACTGAAATGGGCGTAGCTATCCAAATATACCTTCCACTTGCCTTTATCTTCAGCAGAAATTTCTTCCTTGGTGCTGTGTTTTGATAAGACAGTGGGGTTACCCGGTGCTGTGTAACCAAACCCAGTAACCACAACATCATCAGTTTTTTCTTCGATGGGTTTAGCTGGGCTCAGCGGCTTAGAAATCACCGGTTCAACATCCATATGGTCTATGGAGGCTTCATGCTCTTCTGGTGGTGGGTCATCACTGGCGGCTTCTGCAGTTGGATGAGAAGATTCTGGTTGTTGTTTCTCTGGTTCAGATGGATTGGCATCATCAACCAGCTTATTCGACTTTGCTTTCTTGCTGGGTTTGGCTTGGCCCATGAAAATAGGAAGTATAAAGAGGTCAGTATAATGATCGGGCATAAAATTTGAAGGATTAAGTATACCCTTACCCAGGTACAGTCTTGAAAACCGGAATTTGAGTCCCCGTTGACTTGCCAGAGGAGGAATGAGAAGTCCCCTGATAGTTTGAATCAGACGGGTTAAGAGGTTGTCAGAAATAACCCTCCTTGGGATAAAGTATATCAGAAATATGTAAGACCTCTGGGCGGCGTTTGTGAAACAGCGTAATTAGTAAGCCAGAGGAAGTAATTACACCACCAGTATGCCGGGTGGTGCGGCGAGCTTTGTGTTGTTGTTTCTTCAAAAGAAAGTTGGGATCCAAGTGAGCTAGAAGGTGAGAAAAACTTACTTTCCGGCTTGCTTGTTTGGTTTTCTGTGTTGGCAGAGGTTCTGAGTCGGAGGAAAGAATAATTACCTCTGTGTCGCCTGCATGGCTGGCTTCTGCGTCATCCTGATAACAATCGTTGTCAATGAGATGTATAAAAATGAGCCAAGTGAATCAAGTTCTACCCGTCGGTGTCAAAACCGGCGGATCTCGGGTAGGGGGTCCCGAATTGTGCGTCTAAGGCAGATGGTAACAGGAGGCAGGGGACATGATGTTTACACAGGTTCGGGCCCTCTTGATGGAGGTAATACCCTACGTCCTGCTTGATTGTTCTTGATGATATGAGTATTACAAGAGTTGATCTACCACGAGATCATAGAGGCTAAACCCTAGAAGCTAGCCTATGGTATGATTGTATGTTGTCCTACGGACTAAACCCTCCGGTTTATATAGACACCGGAGGGGGCTAGGGTTACACAGAGTCGGTTACAAGGGAGGAGATCTACATATCTGTATTGCCCAGCTTGCCTTCCACGCCAAGGAGAGTCCCATTCGGACATGAGACGAAGTCTTCAATCTTGTATCTTCATAGTCCGGCTGTCCGGAGGCCCCCTAATCCAGGACTCCCTCACTACCTCTGATTCATCATCGTCATCGTCATCATCAATATTTAAGCCGGCCGTCTCGGTGGTCTTCTTCTTAGCAGGTCTTTTGGTGACCTTGGTTTTTGTACAAGCCGGCTTGACCGGTTTGTCTTGAGGTTTCTTCTTCCAAAATGGGGAGTCGGCCCATGGAAATCAAAAAATATTATAAGTAGGCATAACTGTTGCAAACATGATGGAACGGATGATGTGCAACACTTACAGCTGGCGGTTTTTTGAAGGTACAGAAATGACTAAGTCATGTTTTACTGCATTTCTTTGCAGGCTCGTTCAGCAATTTCTTGGTGGCTTCTGTAATTTCTGCGTCAGTCAATTGAATGTCGCAGTGGCGCTGGGGACCTTTTGAGTCACCGGTGTATTCACACATTAAGCCAGGGCGACGGCTTAATGTCAAGATGCTCCATGAAACCCAGCACCGAACAAGGTCAATGCTAGTTAGGCCATTAGCAATGAAGGCCCTAAGCTTGGAGAAGGCTGGTGCATATTTGGCCCACTCCTTTGCGTTCATTTTTGGGGGAAGTGGATATGTGTTGCTAAGCCAGTGGTCGTGGTAACCCGGTTTGATTCTCGTCTGATGAAGAGGTGTCTTTGAAGTAAAACCAAGTTTGGTTCCAATCTTTGGGGTGACTTGGCGGCTTGGCGTAGGGAAAGTTGACTTCTTTTCTCTTCTGAATGGAGATCCCGCTGAGTTCCAAGCTGGGTCCGTCAGTAAACTCTGTTAGACGGTTTAAATAGTAAAATTCTCTGAACAATTGAACTGTGGGTTCTTCTTGAAGATAGGCTTCACAGAAGACTTGGAAATTGCAAGTATTGGATACAGAGTTGGGCCCAATATCTTGAGGGTGAAGTTGAAAGAAATGAAGCACGTCGCGGAAAAACTTTGAGCCGGGCGGGCTGAACCCCCGGCTTAGGTGGTCGGTAAAAACAATCACTTCTCCGTCCTTGGGTGTAGGAGGGTTTTCTTCACCAGGGACCCTCCAATGGATATCCTCTTTCTTGGCTAGGGTGCCAGTTGCAACAAAATTGTCCAGGTCTTCTTTAGTGACCTGGGATTGGACCCAGTTGCAAGAGGTATATGTCTTGGCCATTTTTTCAATGATCTGAAAGGAAGATTATGTCGGTTTAAGGTTATATGGTCAAGCAGGCCATCGGCTTAAAAGTAGAAGATAATTAAGCATGAATAGATGTTAAATCGGAGGATGGCATTGAAGGTACAAAGATAAGCTATTGGCAGATTAAGAGGGGACTTATGGTACCTGGCGGGTTATGGTTTATGAGTTAAGCCGCCCACATAATTAGTTGTCTACATATCTGAGTTGAAAAATTGCTAAGTGTTGGAAAAACAGATTCCATAGATCAATGCTTTAATTTTGATTCTATGACACTTCAGATAATAGAAGAATATCTAGACCTAAATTGGCAGTGCTTGAGCAATTCATGTATCCAGATTGGATTTTTCACACAAAAGGAGGTGCCCTAGTAGCAAAAATGAGCACTATAGCTACCGCCGCGCAGGAGAGGTACCAAGTTGAGTCAAAAATCGCAAGATACAGGGAAGGGCAAAGATGAACTCCGACGAACTCGTAAAAACCCTAAATGAGATATATGGGAAAAGGAAAGAGGAGAACTTACCAGAGCTGTTGAGCAGCGGAGATGCGTGGGCGAACTCTGATCGGTTCAAGTTGATGCAGCGGCCGTCGTCAAAGAAGGGGCAAAGGTCGACGGCGGCGGAGCTCGGGCTCTGAGGCGACGCGAGGAGGAAGAAAGAGACGAAGAGGCAAGGGGAAAGTGAAATGGATATGCGACAACACAGACGCCTCGATTTTCGGAGCTTATTAAAAGAGAAGATATATTAAGATTTGGGTCTTGTGTAATATTAATGACAGGTGACATCACGGCGGGTTACCACGATCTGAGAAGATGACGTCACAGCGGTTTACAAGGCCTCTCATGAACAAATGAAGAAGGATTTTTATAAGTGTTGAAGATTGATATGAACAAGTTCAAATCAACCCGAGGCCTAATGTTGGGGATATGAATATTGGGTATGACCCACCCAGGAGGGACCGGGTTATACCGTTGGTGGCTTATTATGACAAAGCCCATGAAGATGGCGGTTCATGAAGCAGGCTTACCGAAGGCCCAAAACTCAAAGGCGACTTAAGGCCCGGAGGTGTAAACCGCCATATATGTATGAATTGTAGTATAATGCATGTGTAATTAGTCACCGAGCCGGACACGTTGTGTATGAGCCGGCCGGGACTCTGTGAGCCGTTGGGCGTCAACCTGTGTATATAAAGGGACGACCCGGCGGCAGTTCAGAAGACGAAACAAGAGAGATCGAAAGCTAGGTTAAGCGTATTCGCTCCCTGGTAATCGAAACCCAAGCAATACCACCTCAACTGGATTAGGCTTTTACCTTCATAGGAAGGGGCCGAACCAGTATAAACTCCTGTATCCTTTGCCCTGTTTAACCCCTTTAAGCTAACATAGTTGCGATGGCTCCACGACTAAGACCTTTTGCTAGGACATCTGCCGTGACAATTCCACGACAAACATATATGTGAATTACCACATTTGTCTATCATACAATGTTTGTACGTTCAATTTCTTTTCTTGTTTATCATCCATTTGAATTGGAGGGGGTGATGGCAGTATCTAAGGGAGCAAAAACATGTTCTTCACAAAAGACGGTGCTACCCGTCAATGCAGATAGAACCATGGTTGTACTGGCCCACGAACTAGCCCCACCACACATAATCGGGACTCTTCCAGATTGCACACTTACACTGTTGGACAGAGAACCAGCTACAACCCATCTAACCCCAACCCAGTGGATTGTAACCCACTTCTAGTTGACACAACACCATGTCCACCACAGAGTACCCCCCACACGAGCAGTTTGTAAAGCAACTGTAGTGCCCAAAGCACAAAGACCACCATAGCGAACCCAAACTCCATGTTTAAAGCAGAAGAGTAACTGTTCTCAGGTCAGATTCCGTAGCTATGGTCCATACTCCTTTGTTGTTGCATCATTGTATTTACTCATACCAACTACTTTCGAATTTAAAGGATCCAATTGAAACTCCAATGGCGCAACGGGTATGTTTTAAACCTGTTTTTTTATCTGGATTGCTGTTCTAACTTCTTGCTCTATATTGATTTCAGTTTCAGTTGTATAAACAGTTATGTTCTCATGTGATGCACATTACAAGTGTTGCTAGTGTTTTGTAGTTTCTCACACTTATATTCTGTCTATGCTGGTGTGTCTTCAAAATATATGATTAGAATCGTGTCTCTATCTTGATTTGGCAACATAAACTAGAAAGATATGAACAATACAGTGACCATAGTACATAGATATATGTTTGTTTCATGTTGTTATCATGTCCACCTTACTACTGAACTAGTTTACCAAAATGAGTTTCGTATACTACATGCTAAACCTGTGATGTGTCTGCTTGTTTCTCTTGTAGAATGCGAACAGAATATTGGAGAAGAGCAACCCATGCAATGGTAGAGAAAGTAATGCAGATAAGGTTCAAGATAGTGAGACAACCCTGTTGGTCTCCAAGAAAGGTGATAAAACGATCTTGTAGACAGTGAGACAACCCCATAGTCCTGCGTTGATGTAGTGTTTGAGTTACTGGCCAGTACCGCTGGCACAAGCTCTTCAAACTTGCTGTCTGAATCACTTTGGCTTCTTCAGTCTCAGCTACAAGCTGAAAGGCGTTAGTCAGTTGTGCTGCGGCAAGAAGCCGAATGACTGAGGAAGTCCCTGTAGAATTCAGATGCATACTTTCTAATGCAACAACAAGCGTTGGAGGATTTAAGAACCAAACAAGAGAAAGTTAATAAGCTTGCTAAACATCTTGCCAGCATTATGGTTACCCAGGATATTGTTTCTTGAGCTCTTCTAAAGTGGTTTTAGTTCTGGACTTGTTTTGCTGCGGCGTTTATTTACACTAGTCGCCAACTTTGATAACTAGTGTATGTGATATGTTGCTTCATTCCCTATATTTGCACTAGTGGCGAACTTTGATGCCCAGTGGATGTAATATGTGTAATAGCCGTGATAGCCTAGCATAAGTTGCTTTCTTATTTATTTCCTTATTGTCTTGTTTATTTGTTTGCTTGTAGTCGGTGCAGTTCTTTTTCCATGGTTCGCTAGTGGCCGCCATAACCTATTTTTTTAAACTAGGCCACATGGGCTACATATTTACTGTAGTGACCCTGGGCCTCCTACGGGCCGTAGAAACAATGGGCCTTCTACGGGGCGTAACATCAATGGGCCTTCTACGGTTCGTATGATCGATTGGCCAAACATGGGCCAATAACGGACCGCATTATGGGTCGTAAACGGGCTAGAGTTGGAATCGTCCGTTCATGAGCCGACCATAACGGGCCGTCGTTAATCGACCATATTTGATGATGCTATGAAAAAGGCCCAACGGATTAACGGGCCACAAATGGGCCGACTATAACCACGGGCTGAATTTGGCCCACAAGCAGAAAAGGCCAGTAACGGGCTGTAAGTAACCGAATGATGCAAATGAGCCCAAGAATAAATGGGCCCTGAGAAGGCCGAAATATAACACGGGATGGAAACGGCCCAATGGAATAATGGGTCGTTAAGGGGTATAAAGCGATACATTGTTCATACGGGCCAGCTTCACCATGGGTCTTTAATGGGCCAAGAGTTACAAAGGGCCTCATATGGGCCAAAAGACGTCATGGTCCATACATGGGCCAGAAGTTACAATGGGCTGGAATCATATTGGACGGCCCAGATGACGCTACTGTGCCTAATTTGGATAGGCCGTAACAGGTCGTGCGTTAGCGGGCTGTAAATGGGCTATATGCGAGCAGGTCATTAACAGGCTTTCCGTGGGCCGGCCCGCTACCTTTTAACCAAGTCAAACAGGCCGGCCTTTTCATAGGAATGGGCCTCTGTTGGGCTGTGCCACGTGTCGACGTATCATAGGCGCCTTTGGTCCAATGAGTGGGTGGCATCTGTCCCAATGGTGAGCCAACACATGGTTCCTCTGGCCATTGAGAATTTTACACGTGGAAAATCCCCATTGGTCCGGGCTGTGAACGGGTTATCGGATCCAAACCGGAACCCGATAGCTTAACGGCGACCCATTACGGTCGATGCCACATGTCGGTTACTCGAAAGCAATTCTATGACGCGCGATTTATCGTCATGGAAGTGGACACTTCCGTGATGATAATTTTGGTAATGTCATGGAACACATCTACGACAGCACAGGTATGACTATCTTGATTCAGTCACAAAATCATCATGGATGTACATGCATGACAGAAAACGTGACCTACTCTGACAAACACGTATCATCACGGAAGTGTATTTTTTTGTAGTGTAGCTAGGCGTAATGCATAGTTTCAAGTGTTGTCATCCTTCAAATTAATTCCATAGGTGGCCCTCATAATAGATTTATAGGGTGGCTTAATTCTCTTTCTAGGGAAGTGTTCCATTCCTTTCTTTAATGGAAATTGGAACCTTATATTACCTTTTTCATATCAATAATAACACCTATGGTATGTAGGAAAGGCCTACCAAGTATTAGAGGACAATACGAATTGCAATCAGTATCAAGCACAATGAAATCATTGGGCACATAATTTCTGTTTGCAAGAATAAGCACATTGTTTATTCTACCAAAAGGTTTCTTAGTAGTGGAATCCGCTAAGTGCAAATTAAGGGAACATTCATCCAAATCATTATGGCCTAGCACATCACATAAAGATTTTGGTATAGTGGAAACGCTAGCACCCAAATCACATAAAGCATTGCACACATAATTTTTAATCTTTATTTTAATAGCAGTTTCCCATTCATCATATAATTTCCTAGGTATTGAAACCTCCAATTCCAGCTTTTCTTCTAAAGCTTTCATCATAACTTCTACAATATGTTTAGTGAAAACTTTATTTTGTTCATAAGCATTGGGAGAATTATCATGGATTTCAATAAGGAAATACATTCAATTAAAGAACAACTGTCATAATTAAAATCCTTGAAATCCAAAATAGTGGTCACATCACTAGTTAAAGTTTTGACCTCTCCAAACCCACTTTTATCAAAAAAATCATTAAGATCATCACCCTCCGAAAAATTGGGACGCCTTCTAGCTAAAGTTGACTCATCTTTAGTCCCTTTTTCATCAAGTTTTATACAACTAAATAAAGATTCAATGGGCGAGACACCAATCATTTTAATATCTTCATCATGATTACCATAAAACTGGGCAGAATCACTTTTTCTAGGAATTCTCGCTTAGCTCTTAACCTAGCGGTTCGCTCTTTACTTTCATTAATGGAGACATAGACAGCTTTAATGGACTCATTAATATCAAGCTTGGGTGGCAAATTTTAGATTTGCGATTTTCCACATCATGAGCAATTCTATCCATGTTCCTAGCCGTATCATCAACTTTATTCAATTTTTCCTCTATCATAGCATTAAAAATATTTTGAGAAATAATAAATTCTTTAATATTAATTTTAACACCAGAGGGCATACTATTATTATTATATGAATTACCATAGGAATTGCCATAATTATTAGAGGAATTTCTAGGAAATGGCCTAGGATTGAAATTTCCCCTATTAGCATTGTTATTGAAATTATTTTTATAGACAAAATTCACATCTACGAATCATTATTTTGCTCAATCAAAGAAGATCATGGAACAATCACAAAGTGTAGATATGTTGGAGACGTATCACCTCCACATGTTGGCCTCATCATCCGGCGGACCTTCTTCGCTGCAAGAGTCACTGTTGGCCTACTCTTGCTGGCCTCATCCCCCGATGCATCATGTCATCTCAGAAATCTTCAAGGAGGTCGCATGCCTGGCATGCTCGAAGACCTTTGAAGCCGGAGGTCTCCAACAACAAAGAAGATGGGAGGTCGGACACCCTGCTCGCCTTGCACGGTCGTCCTCGACTGCCTCCAAGGGGCAACAAGCCTGACAGACTGTGTCACCTCTGACTTCTTCAGGGGGACTGGCACAAGATCTTTCTTCATTCAAGGACTCCCTCAAGACCTTGCCAAGCAGTCCAAAGATGACGCATTCAGTTCGACATCGAACCTGATACAGACATGCCACTAATGGAACAATACGCTGAGGGCGCCCAGGAGGCCACACGCCTGGCGAATCTGAGTATTTCTAAGGTAGGACTCATGAAGACAGGCCAAAACTATCAGTAAAACAGATGGAGCCCGCCTAGGTTCTCATTGCCAAAGACAAGGACTCCAACTCTAGATGTGCTTGGGGGCTACTGACGGTGCGATACCCCAGGGGTACCCAACCTCCGGGGGACAAGGTCGCCAGGCCAGCCTCGGATCCTGGGCATGGACATGTAAGGTTGGTTCGGGACACTTCATCCCACAATACTGCCGAATCAAAATAAGACGTTGGTGGTAAGTAGTATGAACATCACCGACCACAACTCCTTTGTGTTATACTCATGCATATCATCTGCGCATAGACCTAGCTCTGGTACAACTGTTGGGGAATGTTGCATGGAAAACAAAAAAATTGTGGGTTATCACCCTCCCACTCTCGCTCACTTTCCCCTCCTCTCCCTTGCTACCCATCTCGCACCCAAGAGCGGCATGGTTGCGCCGCCATCGCCTGCATAGCCATCATCGTCACTTCGCTCAGCGAGCTTGTCCAACAACTCTGCCTCGGCTTCCTCTACGTCTCCAGCGACTGATTCGAGCCGAGATGCCCTCAAGACAACACCCATAACCTTCTTCCTTGTCCACGGGCTTCGGAGGCCACTTGTTGATTCGCTGGCTACAGAGCGTCCTCGAGCTCGCTGACTAGACCTTCGAGATCGTTGTGAGACCCCGACCTTTTTCCTTAACCTCCCTCGCTCTCATGTGTGCTTGTAGGCCAAGGATGTCACCTTCCTCTATTAGTAGGGGTATATATATAGACTAGCAAATCGGACCTTCATCTTGTTTTTAATCCAACATCCTACGACCAGTCTGATATGATGCAGATTATCAGTAATCTCATGCTTAGCGGCGTCCCAAAAAAAATTTACATTATTTCTTACAACTGTAAACTGATACGTTACAAACTGATGAACCTGTTAGAGATAGGACAAACAAAAAAACAAAGAAGATCAAATCAACACAGGAACACAAGGATTTTAACGTGGAAAACTCCTCCAATGAGAAGGGGGGAAACCACGGGCGCCTATGAGGGAAACTTCACTATATTTGGAGAGGTTACAAATGTTAGGGATTTACAATGATGATCTTATCCAGTGCGACGGCTCACAAAGGCTATATATAGAAGTGATGACCTGGGCCTATACGAACT
>NC_041392.1:290570279-290581830 GCF_002162155.2 Triticum dicoccoides
CTGGCAAGCGGTGGGACGTTATGGGCTAACTTCTGTGTGTCTACTTGTGTCGGTTCATTCATCAACTAAAATCTTGAAAGCATTGCCAGAGCGTCGTAGAATCCTAGGAGGTGGTTATGTTAATTTGTGATCCAAATTCAGAGGTGTTTGGTTTTGTTAAGTTGTAATCAAGTTCATGTGGGGTAAGATTTTGCGACGCTCCCAGTCAAGGCTTCGAACCAGTAAGACTAATGTCTACTTATTTACTTATTTATACCTTTGAGAGGTTCACTTAGACTATTATGATTTTCTCTTTATCTACGTAGGTTATGTAAGATTCAATTCAAACTAACAAGCGAACTGGACTACCTTCGACTTCCTAAGAAGCCGAGCCTACTTTACGCACTTAAGGCAACAACTGATGATGAAGAAATGGGCGGTAGATGACAATGAGAAAGGGGGCCCCTTGGCATTTCCTGTGGGGAAGTCTGCTTGATCCAATCATGCCGAATGATGTCAACCCCCTTTTTGCGCCTAACTTAGACTTTGATTCTCCCACTATGAGAGTTGATCCACGGGCTAGTTCGGCTATGGATTATGAAAGCCCCCGGTCTTTCTGACTCAATGTATTGACCTTTGGGACCAGGATCTGACATGAGAGTGATAGATGGGACACCAAACATAGTTGTGTACCATTGCTCCAATCCAATGGATCATGTCATACAGTGAGGAACCCTTGAAGGTTGGGACAGAAAGCTTCAATTAAACTGAACTGAAAAGTTGCCAAAGTTTTTGTGTGTCCTCCCAGAAAGAAAGCTAGGGTTTCTGCCTCTCACCGGCACCACCGTAGGTCTGCCTCGTCTCCGGTGGCCCTAGGGCCATGGGGGCGCGGTGGATCCTGCCAAGGGCCGGCGGGAGGGCTCCGTTTTCAGTCGTTTTTTTCTGTCTTGTTAGGGTTTGTGTCCTACTTAGGAAGGCGAGACGGCGACGGCTCCCTGAATATGGAATAAAGGTCTCCCCGCCTAGCCCCTGCTCCGGCGGTGCATCTAGTATCGTTGGTGGGCGTGTGGAGGTATGTCTCCGGCGGATCTATCTTTGGTGGATTTGCTCGGGTCTCGTCGTTGTTCGTCTACGTTCGTGTGTCTTCGGGTTGAATCCTTCCAACCTACGTTATTCTTCATCGGCGGTTGTTGTTCTAGTGCGCTGGTCCTATAGGGCCTTAGCACGGCGACTTCCCGACTGTCTACTACAACAAGTTGTGCCCGACTCCGACGATGGAGGGGTGATGACGGGGAGGGCGCGCCTTCGGCTCGCTTCAGTGCTTGTAGTCGTCGCTAGGTGGTCTACAGATCTGAATTTAATTTTTATTTCTAGTGTTCGTTGTACTGCCATGATTGAAGATGAATAGATTGAAAGTTTTTTCCTTAAAAAAAAGAGAAAGCTTCTGCTTCCTTAGACTACCAAACCCTTTTGTCAGGTGTGGGTCAAGTTTCCTCATTATTGCTTGACTTCTCATTTGGGACACAAAAAGATGGACTAGATGGACGAACCCCCACAAACGGACATACGACAGCACGGATAGTCAGAACTGTACTGTCTGATCGATTCACTTTTGTAAGATTGCACACAGGAATATCGCACACGCACACGCACACAATACACAAGCAAAAACAAGAACAAGGTAGAGACACGAGTGAAACCAATCGATGCGGTGGAGCATAGTCCTCTCCTCCTGTTAAGTGAACCTCCTGTACTACGTAAACCAAACCCTTCTACCTCCATACATACGTCAAAGATCAAGCGCCCAGCAGGCTGAAAGACCGGCGTTCGGTTCTGGGAGCCAGCGTGAAGTTGAGGCCGAACATCTCCTTGAGAGCCTGCCCTGGCTCAACCAAGTCGATCAGCCTCGCCACCAGCGAGGCGCTCTCTCGGACATGCTCCATGTCAGCCCGCGTCCATACCAGGCGAGATAGCTGAAGCCGCCGCTGTTTGGAGCCCAGATCGATCCCCCATCTGGTGTAGATGCCCTCCTTGTCCCCGTTGGTGAGCTTCTTCAGCATCTGCTTGTAGAGCATGTCCCTCTCGCGTTTCATATTCTTCAAGCTGCGGGCAAAACCAGCGTCAGTATTATTCCACCAAAACATAATGTACTTAGGTTTCAATTCATGGACAGTTCGAAACCATACTGCTACCCTGAAAAAAAATGACATATTTACCTGGATGCCATTGCGGAGTTAAGCTCGCCTCCTGCGGAGCTGGTGCTGAAGGAGCTCAGGATGAAGGACAGTCTCCTGTGCTCCACTTCCATGTAGACGCTATCTGCGACATCTCCCTTGAAGAGGAGGAAGAAGTAGGTTCTGTGTACCAGGGACACGTTGCAATCGTGCCACAACTCGATGATCTCTCGCTGCCTATTTGCAAAATCAATAGGCCAGCGCGAAGGAGACTCGGCGGTACTCGGGACTGCATCTATGCCAACATCTTTGACAGTTTTAACTGCTGCACACTCATCTCGAACAATCTGCTGCTGAAATGGCATACACAAAGACATTGGTTTAATTCCACTTCATATATAAGCTAAATATCGACTATGGCTGTGTGCATCGCTTGATGCAGAGGTCAGGGGAGATGGTCCTTTTCGAAAAGAAAAAAAGCTAAATATCGACTGGGGATTTAGGCGCTATCAGCTATAATATTCGGCACCAGTATACTAGTCAATTCTTTTTTGTTAAGTTTCCCGTTATTAGCGCAGTTAAAGCCCACAGTTTGTTTCTAACTAACATCATTACCTCTGCCTGATGTTCCTCAGGTTGGTCCTCATGGTGTTTTGCTGCCTTCTGTTCCAGGTCTGTGACACAACTGATGTCACCGGCACAAACTTCTTGTTCTGCTTCATTGGCACTCCACTCCCTGGCTACTTCACCACTGGTGCTCATGTCCTTGACCACTTCATCACTGGTGCTCATGTCCTTGACTACCTCATCACTGGTGCTCATGTCCTTGACTACTTCATCACAAACTACTTCGCCAGAATCAGCGGAGAGGTCTACTGAAGTGTTATTGTTTTGGCAACCATCATTTCCTTGGTACAGACTTCTCCTAACTTTATCAGGCCTTCTGGGAGGATACCTGAAGATTTCACCAGGTGGTGTCTGCCCGGTGTTTTCCGAATCATCAAACCAACTATTTGGAATGAACATGAAGCTAGCCCTGCAACTCTGACTCCTAGCCAATGCACTATCCTTGGAGCTCGTTATACACCTCTTTACAGTCAGGCATTCATGAGGATAAGGTTTGCCAACGTCCAAGGAAATGTTAGAATCACATGGGTACAGTTTGACAAAGTTGTCTGCAAAGTCATCAGATTCACATTGATGCACTTCAATAGGACCTTCTACTGCATTTGCTATGATCTCGGCCTGCCGCTCCTCTTTGCTAGGGTATATCTTGATATGATCTTCCATTTTCTCTGTTATGCTCACGGCTTCTGGTACTTCATCAGGTTGCGGGACTGCGTCTCTAGAGATGTCCTCTACTTCAGGTATGTGGAGCTTAGTGCCCTCATGGAGTAATACATTAAATTCCTCGCTTGTGCTTCTTCTATGCTCATGTATCTCTATACATTGTACTTCCCTACAATGTTCTTCAGATACTTCAGATGCACTTCTGAAAGCTACTTCCTTCATGTTATATGACTCTGTGCTATCAGAGCTATAGTTACTAGGAGGGTGCCAAGGTGAAATTGGCTTCCGAACCCTTGTTTGTTGAGGAAGATCCATTGTTTGATTGGGAACTGACAAGTCATCATGATCAGCACTGAAGACATATGATTCATCAAACACTGCGTGACCTTGATCTTGATAAGAACCTCCATAAGTGTCTGAAACCGAAAGTGCTTCCTCGGATGCATTTCGCGCAAGAGACTCTGAGGACCGACTATGGACATCCTATCAGAGGAAGGACAGATCATTAAATGTCACACATGACAATAATGCAAAAAGTAAGTCTGTGTATATGAGAGAGATAGTACCCATCGCTTTGCAGTGCGGTCATTGGCATGGTCGTCAGCGTCACTTTTCATTAAACAGTTAAGTTGAGACTGAACAGTATCCTTTTCTTCTATCAATTCCCTAAGCTGTTTTTCCAGCTGAAAGAAGAATAGACAGGTACATGGTGCATGAAATTGTGTGGTCCTGCAATTAACACTGTTACAAGGGTTGGAAAATTTCAAGTGAGGAAAAGTACCTTTTTGATCTGTGCATCCTTCTCTCTTAAAACTTCAGCATGACTAGTGCAGGAGGCTGACTCCGGCAATTTCAGTTCATTCTCTAATCTTGCAAGCTCTCTTTGTAGATGCTTCAGTAGTGCTTTGTCAGACATCACTACATTGACCTGTGCATTTGTAACTACCTCCTTTGCGCAAGTTGCAAACAGAAGTGTGTTCCTGGATTGCTCAATATGAGTGTGTGCTGGGCTCATGGTGCAGACAATGGCTGTTCTTGCATTGCCTCCCAAAGAGGACTGTAATATGCGTGTCAGCTTTGAATCTCTGTATGGGATATGGCCGTTTCTTCCCTTGCTGCAAGAGGAACAAAATAGTTCAGACTAAGGTGTAAATGGTACGCCCCGCGTCGCTCCCGCTCGGGCGACTCGGACGGGTCCCCAGCCCCAGGGGCGGATCCAGCCCAGCCCAGCGCCCCGGGCCCCCTTTGTGTACTGTAGCAGTTGCTACAGTATTTCCCTACAGCCCACAAAGAAAATGGGCCTCACGCCCCAGGCCTGGGCCCCCCCGACCTGGGGCCTAGATCCGCCACTGCCCAGCCCTAGCCGCCCCCGCTCCCTAATCCACCTTCTCTCACCCTGCCACTGCCGGAGGGCCGACGGCGGTGGCGGGGATCCTCCTCTCTCCCGCGTCTCACGGGTGGTGCGGAGCCCTTGTGCGTGCCGAGGCACGGCAGATCTGGCGGCGGCGGCGGCGGTGGCTGGCCCTGTCGCGGGCGACTGCGACTGCGGCGTGTAGGGCAGCCTGATCACGGGCGGCGGCGGCGACTTACGCTGCGGCGGCGTGTCATCCGGCTTCGGATCGGCGGCGGCATGGAGGGCCTGGTGGGCGGCTTGACGGCACCTTCGGTTAGATCTGATCTGGTCGGTGCAGCCGGCGGTGGTGGCCATCTCCTCTGTTGGAGATGGTCGGCCTGAGGCTGGATGATCAGATCTCGAGATCGTCATCTTAGTTCCGGCTGCGAGTCGGGAAGACATAGTTGTCGGTGAAAACCGAGCTGATGGCAGACGATGGCGGTGTTCTGCGCCGTTACCTTGATGAAGGCATCGTCGTGCAACGACTGTTGAACCACTCGTGCTGCTCCGGGGGAAACCCTAGGATCTAGTCTTTCAGATCGGACGATGACGATACTGCGGTGTCGTTTCTCTTTTGGGAGCATCGTTTGTGGAGCAGCGCTGAAAGACAAGAGGCGGGAGGTGGAGTGGCTTCGTCTTGCACGAAGCTTTGGTGGAGACGTCAAGTTATGCCTGGCCGACAGGTGCTACGCGGTGTCATGCCTGCTCGGCAGGTGCTAGGCATGACAGATCTTCTAGAATCTTCGTGTCTGGATGGACGAGCGCGGGGCGGTGGCGCCGTTGGGCGCCATGGTGGCGTCGACGGATGGACGGACTGGCAAGGATGATGCGGATCTCTCTCCTGAAGATGGGTGAGCGGTCCGATAATTATGGCGCTGTCTAAAACGTGTGCATGTGGTGTGCGCTTTAGGTCTGTTGTACCGGCTATTCGTTCTGATACGTTATGTGGATGGATCGGCGACAACACCGGTTTAGATATGGGGAGTGAAAGCATTCCACATTATCGAGTTTTGACGTTTTGTAGGTGTGAGTGATAGCTTCCGGTGGCTTGATATATGTTCTTGTTAGACCTTGATGGAATAATAAATAAAGATGGCCGCATGCATCGATTGATACAGAGGCAGGGGGTTTTAATCTCCTTTTCAAGAAAAAATGTGTAAATGGTATTATTTTGATGTTAATATATTACCCTTTGTCTTTTTTTACACTTTGTTAATATATTAGCCTTTGTCGAGAAAAGATACTATATAGTAGGTCATTGTTGAAAGAGCAGACAAAATGAGCAGAAAGGACACACGTCAAACTGTAAAACCCAATGGAATTCAAAATTACTTTATCTAGTGAATACAAAAGAAAGAGGAAATATATGTGCAAACTCTGATAATTTTTAGGACCGGAATATACTTATATAAGAATTAAACCACCGGGATTACAAGTTCTTGCTAGAAGAAAACAAACCAAACAAACCTCAGTTGGCGAACAACCTTTCCCAGTGTTAGCAGACTTCGATTAATATGACTACCTTCTTTTAACCTCATACCAGCTGAAGCAGTCTGAGATGCTCGCTCACTTCCAGCTAAGTCAACAAAGTTCTGTCCAGAAGAAGAACCAAGAAACTCAGAGATGATGGAAACATGCTAGTACCAAATAATCATGAATATAAATGGAAAATCCATACCACACAAGATACCAGGGTGCTCGATTTGCCTCTTCCTAAATACTGTTTAACAGAACTTTCGATTGTCTGAATGTAACAAAAGCTTGTCAACAAAATCATCTTCAGAAGGTAGTGCAAAATAGATATATAAGAGAGCCACCAACCAGCCTGAGTATTTGATGGGACCTAGAACTCGCTTCGTTCAAAGCCGTTTCTCCAATCTCTCTTTGAGCTGTAGCACATACCAAATTAAGCAAATGATGAAAACAAGAAACATGGTGCATGTTTTGTTTTCTAGAAATTTTAGCCCGGACCTTCACACATTCCAAGAAGATCCCTAAGATGGTCCTTGTCCCTCAGTGTTTCCTCAGTGAGCTTTTCAACAGTAGTCCCTTTCTGTTTGATTCAAATGATAACGCGAGATCAGCGTAGGGTGGAGGAAAAAATAGTTATAGTAAACTCAAGTAAAGGAGAATGGAGTACCTCTGGGTCATCAAGCAGTCTAAGAGGTGTGGTATCATGGCTCAGAAGATCTCTTACAGCTTCATTATATATCTCAATTGCTGAGAATTTCAGCATGAATTCTCTTTCAGGGTGCTGTAGCAATGACAAACAATGAGGCAAATATCATCTCACAAAGTGAACTGTAACATCACTGGTGCCGCGCATACACACACCTTCTCTATGTAGTCATAGATGTCCATCACACTGTACTCAGTAATGCCAGTCATTGTGTAAGTCTTTCCGCTGCTTGTCTGCCCATACGCAAATATGCTTGCTGTCAATAAGAAGAGATTCATGTGCAAATGTTAGTTGGTCCACATCAGTTCATCCAAAGACCAAATTAACGATGTAAAGGAGTAGCATCATTTCTCCTGTACATACAGTTGATTCCACTGACAACTGATAGAGCAACTTCTTTTGCTCCTTCTTCGTAGACCTGCCTGGTCGAGCAATTGGGGCCAAACACCCTGTCTGAAAAGGACAAGAAAGCAGAACAAACTGAGAAATCGACTGCCGAATGAAATCCCAACATCAAGGCCAGCAATTGTCGCCAACATCGCCATACATTCTTTGCGAAATTGAGCTCTGCCGGTGCTTGTGCTTACCGTAGGTGTAGGCGGTGGGGAACATGGCGCGGTCAGGGACGGTACTGCGGAACATGACGGTGGTGGGGCTGATGCACTCCCAGTCGGAGCTGTCGCCGGACTCCCTGCCGTTGAGCGGCCGCACCCGCACGGACACCATGATCCTCTCCTCCTTGGCCTCCACCTTCTCCCATGCCGCCGCCGCATCCTCCTCCCCTGCCCCCATCGCCCTTCTCAGTCCTGCACCCCCTCCACCCAAGAACAGTGTCAAAATCGCCCCTCTTCCTCTGCACCTGTCACCGCCGGCCAACACCCCCCTCCCCTCGGATCAAGCAGCATTGTAAGCAAGAAACCAAAGCCGGCGGGCTGGTGGCAGGTCCATGTGCCCGAGAGCGCCGTGTCTGTCGCCGGATTCCGGACGTGGACGGCGATCCGGCGAAACCAGCCTGCCCACACCCAAGGCAAGAACAGAAACTACTACACTGCCGGCGCACCACCCCTCTTAGTCGCACATGTACTAACACTACCTGCGCGGCTACGGACTATCTTTGGCCGCCGCCGCTTGCTGGGTTGGAGTTTTGCGCTGCTGTCGCGAGACGAAGGGACGGACCATGGTCCCCGCCACGCTCCTGGCCACTCCCTTCAATTTTATTTACGCACCTCACATGGGGGTAGGAGAGGGCAGAGGGGGAGACGGTGGAGTCCCAAGACTTGTTTTTCTATGCATACGCGTGTACGTAGTACCAGCCATTATCCAACAGAACCAACTACTGATCACATTCCGCGAGAGGAACAAGCCAAGAAGGGAAGACGAAGCTACATTACCTGCGCAGGCTCGTGGCCGGTGGAACTAGAAGACGACCAATGCGAGAGGAGGAGAAATGCAGCTAGTGGCAAGATCGTGTCGTCCTCCCTCCTCTGCGTCTCCTCCTTGTTGCTCCGGAGAAGAAGAAGAAGAAGAAGAAGAAGGGAGAAGACTATGATGGTTTTGGTAGAAAAAACTGAACAAAAAATGAAGAGGAAAAGGTGTAAAGGAACAGGTGTGTTCTTGTGGGTACAAGGCGACTTTTCTACGCGTGGCAGATAGGACGGCCCATCGGCCAATCACCGTCAATGGGGCGCCTACGGGGCCCACAGAGAGTTCGGGCGGGCCTATCTTGTCTGTCGGAATGCCATGTGATGTGTCCCGTTGAACGTGGAACAGCATTATTAAATAGGGTTTCGGCTAATTTTCTTTTTTTTGACGCGAAATTAGGAGCATTATTGCATGAGAGAAATTCAGTTACACTCCGCCAAAACACTGCTAACTAAAAGGAGGGACATGGCTCCATCCAACAATCTGAAAATGATAATCGCAGTGGCATGTTTAGCACAAAGATCTACTGTGCAATTGACTTCCTTTGTGACATGTTGAACCGAAAACGAAGCAAAGTTTGAGGCTCTTTCCTTGATTTCATCGAAGATAGGTATCACAGTTGACTTGAGGATGTGATGCGAATTCCAAAACCTCGCAACCTTCGAGCAATCAACCTCCATAACCACATGCGAGTAGCTCTTCAGTTGGGCAAAGATAACACCTTCTCGCAATGCTAAAAACTTGGCGATGAAAGGATCAGTAACACCAGGCATGGGCTTGCTCCAAGCACCCATAAAGGAGATGTGTGAACGTGCAAACCCTCTCGTGCCTCCCAGCTGAGCTTGAGTGTCAATAGTGTTGTCCGTATTAATCTTGACCCATCCAGGTTGTGGTGGTCTCCAACCCCGATCACCACTGGTGTGTAATACGTCTATTTTGCATCATGTTTTTTCATACTGTTATTTATCTTGTTTTGAAGTTATATTCCATATTATAGTGCAACTCTAACATCTTTTCTCTCTTAAAATGCAAGATACATAAAAAAAGAAAGATTATCGGCAGCTGGAATTTCGGCCTGAAAAGGCTACAACAGAGATAGCAATTCGCTAGAGCTCAAATGACGTGAAAATTTACGGAGATTTTTTATGGAATATATAAAGAATACTAGAAGAAATAAGTACCAAAGAAGACCCTTGGTGGGCCCATAAGCCAGGGGCGCGCCAGGATGGCTTGTGGGGCCCACAGAGGCCCACCACTGACGTCCTTCTTCTATATGAAGCCATTTACCCTAGAAAAATGAAGAGAAGATTTTTGGGAACAACCGCCGTTGTCTCGAGGCGGAACCGGGGCAGGAGCACTTTTGCTCTCCGGCGGAGCGATTCCACCGGAGAAACTTGAAGGAAATATGCCCTAGAGGCAATAATAAAGTTGTTATTTTATATTTCCTTATTCATGATAAAGGTTTATTATTCATGCTAGAATTATATTGATCAGAAACCTTAATACATGTGTGAATACATAAACAAACACCGTGTCCCTAGTAAGCCTCTACTAGACTAGCTCGTTGATCAAAGATGGTTAAGGTTTCCTAACCATAGACATGAGTTGTCATTTGATAACGGGATCACATCATTAGGAGAATGGTGTGATTGACAAGGCACATCCGTTAGCTTAGCATAATGATCATTTAGTTTTATTGCTACTGCTTTCTTCATGTCAAATACATATTCCTTCGACTCTGAGATTATGCAACTCCCGGATACCTGAAGAATGCCTTCTGTGCTATCAAACGTCACGACGTAACTGGGTGATCATAAAGATGCTCTATAGGTATCTTCGAAGGTGTTTGTTGAGTTGGCATAGATCGAGATTGGGATTTGTCACTCCGAGTATCGGAGAGGTATCTCTGGGCCCTCTCGGTAATACACATCATAAGCTTGCAAGCAAATGACTAAGGAGTCAGTCACGAGGTGATGTATTACAAAACGATTAAAGAGACTTGTCAGTAACGAGATTGAACTAGGTATAAAGATACCGATGATCGAATCTCAGGCAAGTAACATACCAATGGACAAAGGGAATTACGTATGTTGTCATAACGGTTCGATTGATAAAGATCTTCGTAGAATATGTAGGAGTCAATATGGGCATCCAGGTTCCACTATTGGTTATTGACCAGAGAAGTGTCTTGGTCATGTCTACATAGTTCTCGAACCCGTAGGGTCCGCACGCTTAACGTTCGATGACGATATAGTATTATATGAGTTATGTGATTTGGTGACCGAATGTTGTTTGGAGTCTCGGATGAGATCACGGACGTGACAAGGGGTCTCGAAATGGCCGAGAGGTAAAGATTGATATATAGGACGATGGTATTCGGCCATCGGAAGTGTTCCGGAGGGTATCGGGTACATGTCGGGTCACCGGAAGGGGTTCCGGGCACTCCCGGCAAAAGATATGGGCCTTATGGGCCAAGAGGGGAAACGCACCAGCCACAAGGGGCTGGTGTGGCCCCATATGGACCGGCCAAGGTGGAGAAGGAAAGCGAAAAGGAGTAAAGGAAAGAAAGGGAATAGGACCCCGAAAGTACATTTCTACACCCAGGAGCAAATGCTCCTGGTGTGAACAGTAACATCAAAAAAATAGAAAAAATATTCAAAAAATTCTGAATTTTTTTTGTGACATACTTCCACAAATGTTTGTTGCGCATGCAAAATTTCATTGCGAAATCACATTTGTCGAAGGCATGCCGAAAAAAACAAAATCCGAGCTCCAAAATGCTTTTGTAAGTAACATTTTTAGAGCATCGATTTTGTTTTTTTACCATACCTTCCACCAATGTGATTTTGCGACGAAATTTTGCATGCACAACAAACACTTACGAAAGTATATCACAAAAAATTCAATTTTTTTGAATTATTTTTAAATTTATTGGATGTTACTGTTCACACCAGGAGCATTTGCTCCTGGGTGTAGAAACTCCACGTCCATAGGACCCCCCTTCCTTTCCCCCTCTCCCTCTTTCCTTCCCCCTCCGGCAAATATGGCAGGGGGCGCGGCCAAGGGGAGACCCCAAGTAGGATTCGGCCTATGTGGGCACCTCCTGACAGCCTC
>NC_041392.1:290582101-290610791 GCF_002162155.2 Triticum dicoccoides
TATATGTGGGGGGGGCCCTAGCACATCACAGACAATTGTTTAGCTGTGTGCGACGCCCCCTTCACCGTTTACTCCCCCGGTCATATTTCCATAGCGCTTAGGCGAAGCCCTGTGACAATCACTTCACCATCACCGTCACCACGCCGTCGTGCTAACGGGACTCATCTACTACCTCGACGTCCTGTTGGATCAAGAAGGCGAGGGACGTCATCGAGCTGAACGTGTGCAGAACGCAGAGTTGTCGTGCGTTCGGTACTTGATCGGTTGAAGCATGAAGAAGTTTGACTACATCAACCGCGTTGTGAAACGCTTCTGCTTATGGTCTACGAGGGTGCACACTCTCCCCCTCGTTTCTATGCATCTCCATAGATAGATCATTGCGTGTGCGTGGAATTTTTTTGTTTTCCATGCAACGATTCCCAACAGTGGCATCATGAGCCAGGTCTATGCGTAGATGATATGCATGAGTAGAACACAAAGAGTTGTGGGCGGTGATAGTCATACTGCTTACCACCAACGTCTTATTTTGATTCCGCGGTATTGTGGGATGAAGCGGCCCGGACCAACCTTACATGTCCACGAACATGAGACCGGTTCCACCGACTAACATGCAACTAGTTTTGCATAAAGGTGGCTGGCGGGTGTCTATTTCTCCTACTTTAGTTGGATCGAATTTGACTGCGGCCGGTCCTTGAAGAAGGTTAAAACAGCGAACTTGACGAAACACCATTGGTTGTATGCGTAGGTAAGAATGGTTCTTGCTAGAAGCCCGTAGCAGCCACATAAAACTTGAAACAACAAAGTAGAGGACGTCTAACTTGTTTTTGCAGGGCATGTTGTGATGTGATATGGTCAAGACATGATGTGATAAACATTATTGTATGATATGATCATGTTTTGTAAGATATCTGACAACCGGCAAGAGCCTTATGGTTGTCTCTTTATTGTATGAAATGCAAATGCCATGCAATTGGTTTACTTTATCACTATGCGTTAGCGATAGTTGTATAAGCAATAGTTGGCGAGACGACCACGACGCTACGATGGATATTAAGGTGTCGAGCCGGTGACGATGGAGATCATGACGATGCTTTGGAGATGGAGATGAAAAGCACAAGATGATGATGGACATATCATGTCACATATTTTTGATTGCATGTGATGTTTATCTTTTATGCATCTTATTTTGCTTTAAACGACGATAGCATTATAAGATGATCCCTTCACTAAATTTTAAGGTAAAAGTGTTCTCCCTGAGTATGCACCGCTTCTACAATTCTTCGTGTTGAGACACCATGTGTAACACCCCGGATGTAACTTGTCATATTTGTAACTCCGACTCTTGCCATTTTCGGCTTTATGTTATGATATTCCCTTCGTGGTTGGGTTTTTGTATTTGTTTTGCATTTTGTTCATGTCTCATGCATCCGAGCTTTTTCCCTGTTGTCCGTTTCGCAATCCGACACTCCCACATGCACCCGGCGCACCCCTTTTGCCTCTTTTCGTGAGCGGGAGAAAAATGCTCTCGGAATGGGTCGAGATTTGTCAAGTGGCCTTGGTACAACAAAGGTACACCGCCTGTCAAATTTTGTTCCATTTGGAGGCCGTTTGATGCCCCAACGGTTAACTGGGTAACCACAAAAGTCTCTTTTGTGTTGTAGCCCAGCACCCCCCAAAACAGCCCAATAACCCATCTAAACCACCTCCATGTTCTCTGTCGTCCGATCACGATCGTATGGGCGAAAACTGCACCTCATTTGGACACCCCTGTCTCCATCCACCTATAAATATGTGCATCCCCTCCAAAAATCCGGGTCCAAACCCTAGCCATCTCCCTCCGCCACCGAACACGTCCGCCCGGACCGAACGCATCCGTGCCGCCGCGCCAAACCAATCGCTAGCCGCCAGGTCACCGTCGTTGCTCCCCTCCACCGTGCGGGCCCGAGAGGCCCAGATCCCCTCCCCCCGGCCCAGGTCGCCGCGCCGCCGCCTCCCGCGGGCGCCCGAGCCCCGTGCTCGCTCCGGCCGCCGCCCGTCGCTCCGCCAGTCACCGCCTCGCTCCGACGCCGACCCCGCGCCGCCGTGAACCTCCGCCGCCGCCACACCACACCGCGACGTCGACCCCGCGGCTCGCCGCCACCTCGTCACCGGCCTCCTCCGCCGCCCCGAGCATGCCGGCCGTCGTCCCGTCCAACTCAGGCGCAACTCCGGTGCTTCTCCGACCACCTCGGGAACCGTGCCACCGGAAACACTAGATCCATATTCAGTTGAGGTTGACCCTGGAATTTTTCCCAAGTCCCTAATATTTTCATGCCTACTTCATCATGTCATATCTCCATGACCGTGATCCCAAATAATGCATATGATATGTCAAAATGTTCGTATCGTTGAGCTCTTCATGTTAGAAGTATTTCCGTGCATGTTACTGTCCATTATGGTGACATTATCATTGTTGCAAGAGTGCTATAAAATGTTAACTGTCGCTTCTTAACAGAACATGGTGATTTGTCATTTTTGTTGCATTTGATGTGTGCATCCTTTGAGCATGAGATCTACATGTGTTTTGAACTACAACATGCCACCTTTACAGGGGTGCAAGTCTTGTATTTTGTGATCTATGTGGTGACTAGAACAAGCATGCAAAGTAGGCTCCATAATGTTGGTGTTTTCAGGGATGTAGGTTTTTGCTAAGTCCTTTTCCTACTATTATTTTGATGCCATGTAAACTTGATGATTCCATGAGATCCATGCTTATTTTGAGATACTTCATTAAGGGTGTTTTGAACATGTGGTTATGCTCTATCCATTCATGCCCCTATTTGAAATTATGGAGTGCTCTAGCATGTCAGTTTCTTGCTCTACTTTTGCTATATATTATTCCTGGAAGATTGTTAACATGCTAATCAAAATTGCCATGGTTGTTGCTAGTGATGCATGCACCCTATGATCTTGCTCTTGCCATTTTTAGCTTCATGAACATGTCATCTTGCTATTGGTATGCTTATGTTGTCACTTAATGCTTTGTGGTGAGTGGCATGAGCTCGCAAAGTTGCTATCATAAATCTGTTTATGCCATCCTTTGTTTTTCTTCTAAGTCTGAAACTGTTAATAAAACTTGCTATGTTTACATGGGTGCCATCATATCTTCTGTTCCTTTTGGCTCATTATCAGTAAGGTAGTTTTGTTCTATGAATTTAGTAGAAGCATGACATGCCTTTTTTTGCTATGATATGTTCCTGTAGCATGTTGTTTTCTTGCTTTAAACTTTGCTTCTTGATGTTGTTTTTGACATGTTAGTATTTTCACTAAGTCTGTGAAGCTAATATCTTTTGCACTTTTGCCATGCTTGTTTGAATCTGTTCTAGTGTGATTTAGTCATAGCTCAGTGTTCATGTTTTGTCAAGCATCTCTTGTACATGACAGTCATATGCTTTGTGGCTATGTTGGAGTGGAGTAGCTTAGTTTCTTGTTGCATTCCAAGTGCCATCATGTTGTTAATCGCAGTTCTGCGTCATTCTTGTTTTGCTTGCCATTTGTAAACCGTGCATCCGTTTCCGGTGATCCTTATATCGATTTCGACCGAAATCACCTCATCTTTCCAGTGGCATACTTGGTTTGCCAAGTTGATGTCTTGATCATTCTTTCCCTTCCGGAGCACGCATATGCATTGCATATCATATCTTGCATAGCATGCCATGTATTGCATCATGTTGCTTGTGCATTGCACCGTGATTGATTGTTGTTCCATTGTTTGTGTTCTTGCCTTGGGTAGAGCCGATAGACGAGTACGTGACCAAGGAACCTGTTGAGTATGCTATCGAGGATCAAGCTTTCAACAACTCTGAGAACTTTGCAGGCAAGATGACCATACCCTCGAAATCACTTCTATCTTTGCTTGCTAGTTGTTCATTCTATCGCTATGTCGCGCTACCTACCACTTGTTATATCATGCCTTCCATATTGCCATGTCAAGCCTCTAACCCACCTTCCTAGCAAACTGTTGTTTGGCTATGTTACCGCTTCTGCTCAGCCCCTCTTATAGCGTTGCTAGTTGCAGGTGAAGTTGAAGTTTGTTCCATGTTGGAACATGGATATGTTGGGATATCACTTTATCTCTTATTTTAATTAATGCATCTATATACTTGGTAAATAGTGGAAGGCTCGGCCTTTTGCCTGGTGTTTTGTTCCACTCTTGCTGCCCTAGTTTCCGTCATACCGGTGTTATGTTCCTTGATTTTGTGTTCCTTACGCGGTTGGGGATTTATGGGACCCCCTTGACAGTTCGCTTTGAATTAAACTCCTCTAGCAAGGCCCAACCTTGGTTTTACCATTTGCCTACCTACCACCTATACCTTTCCCTTGGGTTCTGCAGACTCAAGGGTCATCTTTATTTTAACCCCCCCCCCCCGGGCCAATGCTCCTCTGAGTGTTGGTCCGAACTAGAGTCCTTTGCAGCGCCACCTCGGGGAAACTCGAGGGCTGGTTTTAGTTGTACTGAGTGCTCATCCGGTGTGCCCTGAGAACGAGATACGTGCGACTCCTACCGGGATTTGTCAGCACATCGGGCGACTTTTCTGGTCTTGTTTTACCATTATCGAAATGTCTTGTAACCGGGATTCTGAGAATGATCGGGTCTTTTCGGGAGAAGGAATATCCTTCGTTGACCATGAGAGCTTGTGATGGGCTAAGTTGGGACGCCCCTGCAGGGTATAAGCTTTCGAGAGCCGTGCCCACGGTTATGTGGCAGACGGGAATTTGTTAATATCTGGTTGTAGAGAACTTGACACTTGACTTAATTAAAATGAATCAACCGCGTGTGTTGCCGTGATGGTCTCTTTTCAACAGAGTCCAGGAAGTGAACACGGCCTTGTGTTATGCTTGAACGTAAGTAGTTTTCATGATCACTTCTAGCTTCTCGACCGTGCGTTGCTTCTGTTCTCGCTCTTATTTGCGTTTGTTAGCCACCATATATGCTTAGTGCTTGCTGCAGCTCCACCTTACTACCTTCTCCTACCCATAAGTTTAAATAGTCTTGATCTCGTGGGTGTGAGATTGCTGAGTCCTCGTGACTCACGGATACTTCCAAAACAGTTGCAGGTGCTGAGGATACCAATGCAGGTGATGCCACCGAACTCAAGTGGGAGTTCGACGAGGATCTGGGTCATTACTACGTTTCATTTCCTGATGATCAGTAGTGGAGCCCAGTTGGGACGATCCAGGATCTAGAATTTGGGGTTTATCTTCCTTTTTATTTGGATTTGACCATATTCGGTCTTTGAGTGTATTTGGATGATGTATGATTTATTTATGTATTGTGTGAAGTGGCGAGTGTAAGTCAACTCTTTATCCCTTTCTTATTCAGTACATGGGATTGTGCGAAGATTACCCCTCTTGCGTTAAAACTACCATGCGGCTATGCCTCTAAGTCGTGCCCCGACATGTGGGAGATATAGACGCATTGTGGGTGTTACACCATGTGATGATCAGATATGATAGACTATACATTCACATACAACGGGTGCAAGACAGTTTTGCACATGCAGAATACTTGGCTTAAACTTAACGAGCCTAGCATGTATAGACATGGCCTCCGAACACTAGAGACCGAAAGGTCGAACGTGAATCATATAGTAGATATGATCAACATAGAGATGTTCAGCATTGATGACTACCCCATCTCACGTGATGATCGGACATGGGTTAGTTGATTTGGATCACGTATCACTTAGATGACTTGAGGGATGTCTATTTAAATGGGAGTTCTTTAGTACTGTGATTAATTGAACTTAATTTATGAACTTAGTCTTATAGTTTTGCATATATATGTTGTAGATCAATGGCCGAGCTACCGTTCCGCTGAATTTTAATGTGTTCCTAGAGAAAGCTAAGTTGAAAGATTATGGTAGTAACTACACGGATTGGGTCCATAACTTGAGGATTATCCTCATTGTTGCATAGAAGAATTATGTCCTTAATGTACTGCTAGGTGAAAGGCCTGCTACAGGAGCAGATGATGATGTTTTGAACATCTGGCAAGCTCGATCTGATGACTACTCAATAGTTCAGTGTGCCATGCTTTACGGTTTAGAATCGGGACTTCAAAGACATTTTGAATGTCATGGAGCATATGAGATGTGCCAAGAGTTGAAGTTAATATTTCAAGCAAATGCCCGGGTTGAGAGATATGAAGTCTCCAACAAGTTCTATAGCTGCAAGATGGAGGAGAATAATTCTTTCAATGAACACATACTCAAAATGTCTGGGTATTATAATCACTTGACTCAACTGGGAGTTGATTTTCCAGTTGACTGTGTCATTGACAGAGTTCTTCAATCACTGCCACCAAGCTACAAAGGCTTCCTGATGAACTATAATATGCAAGGGATAAACAAGACAATTCTCGAGCTCTTCGCCATGCTTAAGGCCGCGGAGGTAGAAATCAAGAAGGAGCATCAAGTGTTGATGGTTAACAGGACCACTAGTTTCAAGAAAAAGGGCAAGGGAAAGAAAGGGAACTTCAAGAAGAATGGCAAGCAAGTTGCCACTCCCAGGAAGAAGCACAAAGCTGGACCCAAGCCTGAAACTGAGTGCTTCTACTGCAAAGGGATTGGTCACTATAAGCGGAACTGCCCCAAGTATTTGGCAGATAAGAAGGATGGCAAAGTGAACAAAGGTATATTCGATATACATGTTATTGATGTGTACCTTACTAATGCTCGCAGTAGCACCTAGGTATTTGATACTGGTTCGGTTGCTCATATTTGTAACTCGAAACAGGAGCTATGGATTAAATGAAGATTGGCTAAGGACGGGGTGACGATGCGCATCGGGAATGGTTCCAAGGTCGATGTGATCGCCGTCGGCATGCTACCTCTACATCTACCTTCGGGATTAGTTTTAGACCTGAATAATTGTTATTTGGTGCCAGCATTGAGCATGAACATTATATCTGGATCTTGTTTAGTGTGAGACGGTTATTCATTTAAATCAGAGAATAATGGTTGTCCTATTTATATGAGTAATTTCTTTTATGGTCATGCACCCTTGAAGATCTCAATTGTGATGATACACATATTCATAATATATTCATAATATTGATGCCAAAATATGCAAAGTTGATAGTGATAGTGCAACATATTTGTGGCACTGCCGTTGAGGTCATATTAGTGTAAAGTGCATGAAGAAACTCCATATAGATGGACTTTTGGAATCATTTGATACTTGCGAACCATGCCTCATGGGCAAGATGGCTAAAACTCCGTTCTCCAGAACAGTGGAGCGAGCCAATGACTCATTGAAAATAATACATACCGATGTATGCGGTCCGATGAGTGTTGAGGCATGCGATGGGTATCGTTTTTTTTCTGACCTTCACAGATGATTTGAGAAGATATGGGTATATCTACCTAATGAAACACAAGTCTGGAACATTTGAAAAGTTCAAAGAATTTTAGAGTGAAGTGGAGAATCATCATAACAAGAAAATAAAGTTTCTATGATCTGATCGCGGAGGTGAATATTTGAGTTACGAGTTTGACCTTCATTTAAAACAATGTGGAATAGTTTCACAACTCACGCCACCTGGAACACCACAGCATATAATGGTGTGTCCGAACATCGTAATCGTACTTTATTAGATATGGTGTGATCTATGATGTCTCTTACCGATTTACCACTATCGTTTTGGGGTTATGCATTAGAGAATGTCGTATTCACGTTAAATAGGGCACCATCTAAATCCGTTGAGATGACACCGTATGAACTGTGGTTTGGCAAGAAACCTAAACTATCGTTTCTTAAAGTTTGGGGTTGCGACACTTATGTCAAAAGGCTTCAGCGTGATAAGCTCGAACCCAAATCGGGGAAGCGCGTCTTCATAGGATACCCTAAGGAAATAATTGGTACACCTTCTGCCACAAATCCGAAGGAAAGATCTTTGTTGCCAAGAATGGAACATTTCTAGAGAAGGAGTTTCTCTCGAAAGAAGTGAGTGGGAGGAAAGTATAACTTAATGAGGTAATTTTACCTTCTCTCAATTTGGAAAGTAGCACATCAGAGAAATCCGTTCCCGTGATGCCTACACCAACTAGAGAGGAAGCTAATGATAATGATCATGAATCTTCAGATCAAGTTGCTACTGGACCTCGTAGGCCGAACACAGCACGTTCTGCACCAGACTGGTACGGTAATCCTATTCTGGAAGTCATGTTACTACACCATGGCAAACCGACGAAATAAGAAGAAGCTATGATGAGCCCAGATTCCAATAAATGGCTTCAGGCCATGAAATCTGAGATAGGATCCATGTATGAGAACAAAGTATGGACTTTGGTGGACTTGCTCGATGATCGACAAGCCATTGAGAATAAATGTATCTTCAAGAAGAAGACTGACGCTGATGGTAATGTCACCGTCTACAAAGCTCGACTTGTCGCAAAAAGTTTTCGACAAGTTCAAGGGGTTGATTATGATAAGACCTTCTCACCCGTAGCGATGCTTAAGTCAGTCCGAATCATGTTAGCAATTGCCGAATTTTATGATTATGAAATTTGGCAAATGGACGTCAAAACTGCATTCCTTAATGGATTTCTTAAAGAAGAGTTGTATATGATGCAGCTAGAAGGTTTTGTCGATCCTAAAGGTGCTAACAAAGTGTGCAAGCTCCAGCGATCCATCTATGGACTGGTTGATTGGAAATGATGTATAATTTCTGGATAGCATAAAAGGGTACTTGAATAAGAGTTTTTCAATGGAAGACCTTGGTGAAGCTGCTTATATATTGGGCATCAAGATCTATAGAGATAGATCAAGACGCTTAATAGGACTTTCACAAAGCGCATACCTTAACAATGTTTTGAAGAAGTTCAAAATGGATCAGTCAAAGAAAGGGTTCTTGCCTGTGTTGCAAGGTGTGAAGTTGAGTCAGACTCAAAGCCTGACCACTGCAGAAGATAGAGAGAAAATGAAAGTCATTCCGTATGCTTCAGTCATAGGTTCTATCATGTATGCTATGTTGTCACTACAAAAAAAGACACATCCGGGACACTTTGGGCCGAACGAATTTTTTTCTGTCATACATATGACACTTCTATGACGATAATTGTGACAAAACCCGGTATCATCATAGATGTGGTGGCCTCCTACTTCTATGACAAATAATCATGATAGAAAATGGGCTTTTCGTCCTGGGCGGGCCGGAGACACAGCTGCATGACATTCTTTGGGCCGTCCATGACGGAAAAAACCGTGGTAGAAGCAAGGGCGAGGAAAATTTCGGGGAGTTCCCAGTAACGGTGGGAGGTCGGGGGCCGAGCGATGCGCGTTTCTCTCGTACACGTACGCGCGTGTGTGCGAGGCGTTGGCTCTAAATGAAACCGAGTGAGGCGTTGGGCTCTAACTGAACCCGAGCGATTGCACTGCAGGCTACGCGTTACTGAACCCGAGCGATCGATCGATGGCTGTTAACTAAACCCGATCGAGCGTTTCCTTCGCTACTGCTGCTAACTAAAGCCGATCGATTGGATGAACAGTGAGCGTTGCAGGGGGGTGGATGAACAGTGAGCGGTGGCGTTGCCTCTGGATGAACATGACCCCATGGTGTGGTGGAGGGCTAGATGAATAGTAGATGGTGGAGGGGTGCTCGTGGAGGGGTGGTTGAACAGGACCCCATGGTGTGGAGGGCTGGATGAACAGTAGATGGTGGAGGGGTGGTTGAACAGTAGCCGGTGGAGTAGCGCGCGGTGGAGGCTGGATGAACAGGAGCCCGTGGAGGCTGGAGGAGGTCGACGGTGGAGATTAACAGTATCCTGTGGAGTCCCGTTTTGCAGTACGCCACACCCCTCCCGATGAACAGGACCCCCGTTTCGACCATAGGAGGTCCGTTTCGTCCATTTTGCGGTACGCCACACCCCTCCCGATCAACAGGACCCCCATTTCGATCGTAGGAGGTCCGTTTCCTCCGTTTTGCGGTACGCCACACCCCTCCCGATCAACAAGACCCTCGTTTCGACCGTAGGAGGTCCGTTTCCTCCGTTCTGCGGTACGCCAGGCCTCGTTTCCATCGCATGTTCCGTCCAAGCCCTCCCAATGAACACGACCATGCATTCTGTTCCGACCCATCCGGTTGGCTCCCACGCGTTCCGTTGCCTCCCGATGAACACGACGCATTCCATTGCCTCCCCATGAACACGACGACGACGCTGTTTCTCCGTTCTGACCCAGCCATGTACACGAGCCCTGGCCGTACGTATGCGCGAGTAGGCGTCCGAGACCCTGCCCGTATGTACACATACGTGGCCGTATTTTCTTTCTTGCATCCTGCCCGCTGTACATGCGTGTACATGCTATGTGCCCGCCTCTACTACGACACGTGCGCGCCTCTACTATGACACGTGCGCGCCTCTACATCGACCAGTATGTACGTACACGTTCGCGACCTAAATGATAGCGCTACATACGCTTCGACCAGGTGGGTCCCGACTGTCAGGCACTTCCTTGCCTGCGAAGATGTAGCTGGTGGGTCCCAGCAGTCAGGGGGGCGAATCATTTTTTTTTGCCCGGACGCACTTCCTTGCGTGCGAAGGTGTAGCTGCTGGGTCCCAGCAGTCAGGGGGCGAATCGTTTTTTTTGCCCGGACGCACTTCCTTGCGTATGAAGGTGTAGCTGGTGGGTCCCAGCAGTCGGGGGGCGAATCGTTTTTTGGACGCACTTCCTTGCGTGCGAAGATGTAGCTTGTGGGTCCCAGCAGTCAGGGGGGCGAATTATTTTTTTCGAACGCACTTCCTTGCGTGCGAAGATGTAGCTGGTGGGTCCCAGCAGTCAGGGGCGAATCATTTTTTTCGCGAAATACTGTGGCCCGTCCAGTGGGTCCCCGCTGTCAGGTGGAGAAATAATTATTTTGCGCGTAATAAGGAGGCACTTCCTTGCGGCTGCCATGGACCCAGCTGTCAGCCTCTCCACGTACAGTCCACGTCCGATGGAAGTCGTTCCTTGACCACGTTGACCACGCCGCGCCGAGAGCACCAGGGCAGTGGACGACGATGAGGCCTAGGAAGGGTACGACGCAGAGCCGGGGAAGACACAGCGGTGGATGCACACGCGGAGAGGAGTATGAGGGTTCACTGGTTCGGCTGCGCTGCCGTCGCCGCAGAATAATAGAGGGTGTGGGTGAGTGGAGGGATGGCCTGGACAGCGGTGAGAGTAGTAGGGGGTG
This sequence comes from Triticum dicoccoides, assembly GCF_002162155.2. Lineage (NCBI taxonomy): Eukaryota > Viridiplantae > Streptophyta > Magnoliopsida > Poales > Poaceae > Triticum > Triticum dicoccoides. The sequence goes on from NC_041392.1 coordinate 290,593,314, forward strand.
GCGAGGCCTCCGCGGCAGCACAGCCGGCCATTGGAGGCAGGAGCAGGCGGCACGACCGACGCTTCTTTGGGCGGCTGGAGCAAGAAGACTAGAGGTTGAAGAAGCACGACGGCCATTGGATGGACATCGTACGGTCACTGCAGCTAGAATCGTTTATATTGACTAAGTTGACAAAGCTCTTGGTACGTCAACTTAGTAGGCCCACAGGTCAGCTTCCTAAATGGTGCGCCCCAGATGTCATGGGAAGGAATCATTTTTTAGGCGGGTGAAGCTAGAATATCCGAGATTGAAGAAGAAGCACGGCATCCGTTGGATGGACATCCAACGTCCACTGCTGCTAGAACCGTATGTTGACTATAAGTTGACAAAGCCTTTCATACGCGTCAACTCTGTTTTTTAGGGGACGCGTTAACTTAGTAAGGCCAGAAGTGTGTGGCAGAGAACTTATAGCCCATTTGAGATTTGTAAGAATGTGTAGCCCATTTTTGAATTCTAATGGAATTTACTACAACCCATTTACAATTTGGTAAAAGTACAGCCCATTTCAACCAACCGTTCAAAACAGAATTCAATAAAATTTCCCACATTTTGATGGGATCCAAAATATTTTTATCCCGAAATTTCTAGTCAGATTAAATGCAATTTCAATATAAATTTATATTATGTAAAAATCCAACGAAATATTGCGCTCGCAACAATTAATGAAATTAAAATTTTCAATATCCAAAAATACTATTTTATAAAGTAATCACGTGTTTGGTGCATTTTTTATAGTTACTGCCCAGTTTTTATAATTACATCCCATTTATTATTTCTTAAAGCTCATTTTCTTGTTAAGCCTAATGCATCCCTCCTAGAAAAGATTTGCAGCCCAGCGGGGCGGAGAATAACAACTTGACCTTGCCTGGGTATTCCAAAAAAAAGTATAGCTGGGCTAGCCATTTTCAGCTTAAAAAAATTAATATATGGGATGGATATCTGGCCTGGGCTAGACGGGCCACAGCCCCCCAGTTAATACCTGTAGCGATGTTTTCGTTGTTGTTCAGAGGAGAAAAATTAATATCTGGGCTAAACATCGAAAAACTCTGCAGTGCTCACACCTCAAAAACACAAATACTGCTCGAGCTGCTTGGTCCCAGCTGTCGGCCGCTTCTTGTGCAATTCTCTCGTTTATTGACTACTCCCTCCTTTCCGGTTTATAAGGCTCAATTCAAAAATCTCACCAACCAAGGTAGATGATGAGTGGTGGAATATTTTTTGTAGTTTGCAAAAGCACCCAATTAATGCTCTTGTTTTCCTCAAAAAATTATGTTTACGAATGCATTAATTGCAATGCATGCATGCATAAAGTGCATGCATTGGTCAGTTTTCTCTTAATACTTGCATGCAATGATTTAATGCACCTTGAAGTCTGAACATGTGATGGGGAACAACCAAATTGAGCCTCATAAAATGGAAAAACTAAAGTTTTGAGATAAGCCCTATAAACCGGAAAGGAGGGAGTACTACATAGGTTGACATTGGTGTGGGACCGTGATGTCAGGAAACCAGGAGGAAGCAAAATAAATTATAGTTATATATATATATATATATATATATATATATATATATATATATATATAATAAGGAGGCATTTGCGTACGTGAGGCTATGGACCTGGTGGGTCCCCATTGTCATCCTCTCCAAGTAAAGTCATCTCCTCGCCCGCGCGCGCTTTCCGCCCGAAACAGTCAGCACCGCCCTCCCCGCTTCCGATGCAGGCGATTGCTCCGTCTTCAAACGACACAAGTGTCGTCCGTCCGTCCATCTGCCGCCCACATTAATGATATGCGGTTGCCGAGGCGGCTACTCCGGCACCACAAGTCCGTTCCTCCGCCCGCCCACCATTGCTATACAAACTGCTGCGCCGGCCATAGCTGTAGTCATCCGCATCCGTTCCCTTTCTCTTGTCCACACCACTACTGCCCACCATGGCTTCCTCGCGCTCCAGTGCTCTTTGGGACGGGCGGACGACGGACCATAAGGAGATGGCAGACATTGCTGCCGACCGGCTGGCCGGCAGGCAGCCAGAGGACGATGACGTCCCAATGGAGAACATGGTAGTCGACGATCCGGCGCCAACCCCCTCCTTCGCGCCATCCTCGCCGGTGCATTGCACCATAACCATCGGCAAGGCCCGTGCCCAATATATGGACAGGGTGAGGCAGATGCGTGAGGAGTAGTTCCGGGAGGCGCAGGCCGACGCCGCCTACAACCACCATCTCCTCGAGGAGCACCTGCAGGCGGAGGAGCAGATCACCGCGGAGCGGGCGGAGCAGGAGGCGCTGCTCGACTCGTACCGCTCCGCCCGCAAGGGCCGCTGACGGTGTCCTGGACTAGGGGGTACTCACCACGTCATCTCCCGATCTGTTAGATTGGGCCGAGGACCCCCATGGCCGTATACTCATGGAACAGTTCGGACAGCTGCCGCATACAAGGAAGATTCCACAAGACTTGGCGATCAAGACAAGGACTTCTCCCCATCGACGTATTCGGCTAGGACTCTTGTTATCCTAGGCCTCTGGTGCATTATATAAACCGAGGCCAGGCTAGTCGATAGATGATATACAACATACAATCATACCATAGGCTAGCTTCTAGGGTTCAGCCTCTCCGATCTCGTGGTAGATCAACTCTTGTAATACTCATATCATCAATATCAATGAAGCAGGGCGTAGGGTTTTAACTTCATCAAGAGGGCCCGAATCTGGGTAAAACATCGTGTCCCCTGCCGCTTGTTACCATCCTCTTTAGACGCACAGTTCGGGACGCCCTACCTGAGATCCGCTGGTTTTGACACCGACATTGGTGCTTTCATTGAGAGTTCCGCTGTGTGTTCGGCAAAAGGTTGATGGCTCGCCTGCAGATCAACTGTGACTTTGGCATCTTCGTCACCAGCTCGACTGGTCACCTTGGTTTGATCAAGGACAGTGCCCTACCTCCGATCGTCATGTTCGGATGAGGGCCATTATAAACATCTACTCCGATCTCTGTCAAGATCATGGAGGAATCATCCAGGGAGCTCGGGGGCTCAACGTCAACATTGCCCTCGGGCGACCGTGCTGTTTTTCTGGACAGCAAACTTGTGTCCGCCGCCACCGCCTCCTCAAGTGTCTTTTTAACGATCGCTTTGGTGGAATTGTGCGGAATTGAGTCTACAACAACCCTGGAAAATTTTGTCGAGTTCCGATGAAGGAATCTCTGGCAATCCACGATATACCGGAGCCCTGTCAAATCTGGACGGGAATCTGGATGAGTTTAGGGCGTGGTGTCCAGCTTCTATCTCGGACGTCCTTTGGAAGATCCAACCATTGATCAGCTGCGGAATTCCTATATCTACCACCTCTCAAAATTTCAGCTCGATCCGACCGTCCAAACTCCGGGAACCTTCCGATTAGTGCATCACTTTTCGGATCTATTTTCTGCACGAAAACGAATTCGACCCGAGTTCGTCTTTTTTATTAACGGGATTTCGGACATCCCTTTTGAAGGAAATTTTGCATGGGGTATTGTGTTTTGTTCCCGAACACATCTCACTAACTTTAAAATCTTTTGAACATGATCTTCAACATCATGCTGGTGTCAAACCAGTCCGGCAATATTGCTCCACGGCTGCCGACCTGCGCTAGACACGTCGTCACTTTGTTGAGCCGAGCTCAACTTCTTCGGATCATCATCTCGGCAAGCCGAACAAGAGTCTGGCATCGCGAAGGATAAATCATCACCAACATCGCCGCCCCACGGATTACACGGAGCGGGCATACCAGCATCGCCGCACGGTCGCTTCATCAAGCCGGCATGGACCACGTCACGACCTGCATCGGCAGGGCCGTACTATTGCTTCTTCAAGCTGGTGTCCATCACGCCGACCTACTTCGACTCATCGGCTGACATCGAGGCTTCGACATCTCGGCTGGACCGGGGGCTTCGCCATCTCTTCATCAACCTACTCCAGACACTTCAGCGTCACTAGCCGACCAGCTCCGTCACGTTAGCTGAACCGAGGGCTTTGCCTCGGCGAGCCAACCTTTACCAGCATTGCCATGCTGTCGTTTTATCGCCCATTAGTCAATGAGTGTGCGGATCGAGTCCCAATTTTGGGAATCACCTTCCTTCGGATTGCTACAACAAAACCAGGTGCTATTAATCCCAGTATTTTTGCTTGTTTGGGTTCATTTTTCCCAAGGAATTATTACTCTGGTTTGTCCATCATATGTACACAGGTCTATCAAATGGTGGCTGCATTAACGACAGTCGCATGGTGGTTCGGTCAGTTTCCATGCATAGTCCGGTGAACGCCGCATCCGGAGCTCGGACCGACCTGTGAATTCAGGCTTTGCCACGCCTTTACCGCATCACGCCGATGCCCTGCATCGACATTGACTTCGGCGCCAGGCCATATTTATTTTATTACTCACTTTGCATAAATTATTTATTATGCAATGATTTTTTAATTATCATTATTACTATTATCTCCGGTTTGCACTATTTTTTGTGCACAGGAAAATGATCCCGAGACTTCGGCGTCACTCTGCCGGTCTGCATTGACCATGCTATGTCACCACTTCGGCGTGTCGAGCTCTCCGCTCCGCCACCTCGAGACCGGCTTGGGGGATGGAACCTTGTCCCGCATCAAGCTCAGACCGCATCATCAATACCGAACACATTAACCAGCTAAGTCGCTTTCATGCTCAAAGCTTTAATTTCTAACTTGTGTTCGGTTCGACCAAGCATTATACTTTTTTTGGAGAAAAGATGTTTGTAAAAAATTTCCTTTTCCAAACTTTGTTTGTGACGCATAAATTCAAATACCCAATTCATTTGGGGGTTTCCTTCATGAAGCTTTTCCTCTTGCATATGATTATACTTGTACGGCTTCGTTCCTTGTTCGTGCATTACGCCACAATATGCACCATATTGACCTAAGCGATTTGCAAGCTGGGTTGCCTCACTCCTGCGTTTACCCCTACGTTCCCGATTGTTCGGCTAGGGAGTAAAGGGAGCACCTCTGCGATTGTCACGATCGGGTCATCCGAGCCAGACCTCAGACTGGGTGAAGCCGAAAGCTAGCGCTCTTATAGTTTTCAATGATGGTCGGCACACAACGGAACTCATGAGTACAAAAAATCTATTGCACAAGTCTCATAATAACAATGAACACCGAAGAAAGGTATCAGTGGGGGTACTATTTTCTTCAAAGATGCTTCTTACACTTCGCAGTAATATAGCATAAGTTCCCTGAGCGCGCTTTGTCTGTTACAGCCTTATGGCCTGATTGCCTGGTTATTGGAAACACCGTCGATATTCTCGACAGATGGAGTACATAACACTTTTCGGTCCTTAACCGAACAGGGAGAAGCCGACGGTCGGTTAAGACGCGTTTAAAGTTCGGTTGAACATAGATATGATATAAGTACTTAGGTACATGCAATCATTTTTTTACCCAAGTCACTTGGGGGCTCTTAAATTTATATGAGCCGTTATTCTTCTTAGTCGTTGCAAAATTTTATTATTATTATTATTATTATTATTATTATTATCTATCACTCCTTTTTCCGACACGAGCGTGTGGTCACTAGCCGGGGAGCCTAATTTCTCTCTCAAAGCCGCTAGAATTTAGTTTGCTAAACTGGCCTAATGAGAAGTACTCCGCCCTCGGGATAGGAGGTTGAAGCCGTAGGCTGTCCCGCTTGAAGTCTTGAGATAGGATGTATCATGTTAAAGCATGACAGAAGCACTTCTTTTGCTAAGGCCAATTTTCGGATTGGCACCGAACACTTAATCTTGTTAGGACGTCAAGTTTTTACTGACTTTTTTGGTTTTCCAAGCTTATGGCACTTTTAAACTATTTGTGTGTTTTCAGCACAAGTCTCGCAGTGCAATGCCGGACACCTTTAGAGATTCGGCAAAAACATTCTCGGATATTGCTATATATGCATTGGTTTCGAATTGTGTCTTCGGTCAATAGTTGGGTTGCCCGGCTCCTGCGCTTGCCTCCTATGTTCTGCTTTGTTCGGCTAGGTGTGCAAAGGGAGAACCACTGCGATTGTGCTTCCAGCTCACATGGTTAAGCACCTCAGTGGAGAAAGCCGAAAACTGACTGTCACAATAAGCGTAAACTACTCAGCGATCCGATGACGGTGTTAAATGACGGGCCATTCATAACAATGGCCGAAGTGTTTACGGCTTGACCTCGACTGTCGCCGAACACTACCGGGGGCTATTAACTGGCCTCCCAAACTAAATCCTCGATATTTTGCTCTTACATTGGAGCTGAGGTTTCATGATCATGCTTAGCATGACAACCCAAAGAAAGGAACCGATAGCGGGACTATTTTCTTTGGAAGACATTTCTTCTATTAAACAGTAATATAACATATCTCTCTGTGTACCTTTGTTTATAAAACCGTATGGCCAGATTGCCTTGTTTGTCGTAAATCTTTGCCCTCATAAAGGCTTTATAAAGTAAGACAAACACTCCTCGGCTACTGGCCGAGGAGGTGGAAGCTGATGGTCGTTCAACAAAGTTTTGTACAATGCGGATCCGAGCATTAAATGAAGTAAAGTACTTGGATACATAGAGTCATTACACATAATTTGTGATTTTACTATGGATATCAATCCTTAATTCGGCCACCCGTGCCCGCATTAAGGCTCGGGGGCTACTGGGCTTCGGGCTTATTATTTACAAATATTAAAGGGGCACATCGATCCCCTGATCTGGTGTTGCCACCCGACCAGTGTCTCGGGGGCTACTGCATTGCCTGTCCAATGCAGAAAATTTTATGTGCAATATAGTTTCCGAGGAGATTTTGATCCTCAGGTTGGTCGGCCGCACCCAACCTGAGTCTCGAGGACTGTGCACGCCGCTTTTAGTGTCCCGAAGTATTCTGCCGAGCTAGGACTTGATCCTCAGGCCGATTTTGCAAATCAACTTGAGTCTCAGCGACTACTGGGATCAGCGGTCTTACGTCATCCTTTAGGTGCATCTCAGGTTTTAGATTGATACCCACCTTGAGGGCTACTGGCTATATATCTCGGCAGAGAATAAATTGCACCAATCAAAAATATTGACAAAAATTGGCCCACATTCGTTGTGGTGCACCACCTCGGAAGCAGTCCGGCATAAAGCTCGGGCGCTAGTGGCTGGCTCCATAGAGGGCATTTCCGGCATTAAGCTCGGCTAAACTCCTTCAAACTTCTTTGAACCAAGGTGATTTACAACACCTCGGATATAGTCCGACGTTGGAGCTCGAATACAGTCCGGCGTTGGAGCTCGGATACAGTCCGGCATTGGAGCTCGGATACATAGTCCGGCGCTGGAGCTCGGATACATTCCGGCGTTAGAGCTCGGAAGCAGTCCGGCGTTGGTGCTTGGCTGCAAAAGATACCTCGAATTCAGTCCGGCGTTGGAGCTCGGACGCAAGAGGACGCTGCCGCCCGGGAACAATTTCAAACCCGAGGTGTGGCATAAAAATAACAAGGCATTGATAAAGGCTGGAAACTTACAGGGGCTCCTCGGATACCCGACGTGTAAACTCGTCGAATGCATTTTGGCGATCCTCAAGATTGAAGATGAGAAGATTTGTTGAACCAGTTTTCAAAACCGACAACCGAAGATGAAGAACAGTTTGGAAGAATCGAAGAGCGTCCCTAACTTGAAGACCGGTTCAGGGGGCTACTGACGGTGTCCTGGACTAGGGGGTACTCACCACGTCATCTCCCGATCTGTTAGATTGGGCCGAGGACCCCCATGGCCGTATACTCATGGGCCAGTTCGGACAACTACCGCATACAAGGAAGATTCCACAAGACTTGGCGATCAAGACAAGGACTTCTCCCCACCGGCGTATTCGGCTAGGACTCTTGTTATCCTAGGCCTCTGGTGCATTATATAAACCGAGGCCAGGCTAGTCGATAGATGATATACAACATACAATCATACCATAGGCTAGCTTCTAGGGTTCAGCCTCTCCGATCTCGTGGTAGATCAACTCTTGTAATACTCATATCATCAATATCAATCAAGCAGGACGTAGGGTTTTACCTCCATCAAGAGGGCCCGAACCTGGGTAAAACATCGTGTCCCCTGCCTCCTGTTACCATCCGCCTTAGACGCACAGTTCGGGACCCCCTACCCGAGATCCGCCGGTTTTGACACCGACAGCCGCCTCGAGCGCTGGCGGTACCGCATGCAGGTGGCGGAGGCTGCGGTAGACTACAAAGAGGCTAGCAAAGAGGGTGATGGAGCGGGTGAGGCGCTGTTTGGCGAGACTGAGGACGAGGCAGAGGACAATGTCGGCTCCGACGAGTCCCCGCTCCGCTGGCGTCGATGAGGCCCTGCTCCGCCGAGGCCCCGCGGCGCCAACAACGAGGCATAGGACACCGCCGGCTCCACCGAGGCCCGGCCCCGCCAACAATGAGGCAGAGGACATGGCCGGCTCCGTCTAGGCCCCGCCCCACCAACAACGAGGCAGAGGACATCATCGGCTCCACCGAGGCCCCGCCCCGCTGCCAACGAGGCCGCGCCACACAGAAAACGAGGAAGAGTAGAACACGGTAGGTCGCCGCCGCTCGGGTCCAAGTAAGGCCACCGCTACTACCCTCCGGTTGAAGCCAAGCTAGGCGGGTTGACCATTGACGGCTGGTTAGCTTCTTGGCGGCGACATGGAGTCGGAGAGCTGTGCTGGAGAAGAATGCTGCTTCTGCTTAACTGCTGGTGCAGTTGGCTGACTAACACGTGGGCCAAACAGGCCACATGTCAGTTACGCAACTGCACCTGCAGTTAAGTCACTGAAGCTTTTGTTCGGCTCAGCGGGACACAGGTGGGTAGCTTCGGTTAATTAATTATACCTCCAACGCACCCCTTTTTAGTTGAAGAATGTATGAAATGTAATGAAATTCGGCATGTTTATATGAAATCCGACCGTGTATGAATGAATTTATTTTGATTAGTTCGAATTCCTGTATAACTGGCATTGGATGAACATGCAAAACAATACGTACTAGCATTATTCCCAGGGTGATCACCTCGTTTCCAGCAGTTTCACATGTACTCCCTCCGGTCCTTTCTAGTCTGCATACAAGTTTTGTCTGCAGTCAAAGTATCTCTACTTTGACCAATCTTATACAAAAAGTATGCACTTTCACAATGTGCAAAGTAAAAAGGAACAGAAGGAGTATAAAGAGTTTGAGCAGCTTTTTAGCGTTTCTATACATTGCAATCAAACACACAGGCCTGGCAATTCATAGAGAACATTCAAAACAATTGATGATTATGCATCTCAGCGACTCACATGTCAGAGGCAATATTTACTTCACAACTAAAGAATAAAGAAAAAATTGATTGACGCTGCTGACAGCAAAGGGCGTCCCATTCAAAAATATCAAACGCATGTCTTGCTAAAATCAATGAGAAAAATTTGACAAGGTTTTCCCATTCCAAAATATCAAATGCCTACGATTGTGGAATGGGCAGGGTTTGCCATCAGTTCGGACATTGACATGGCACCTCGTGCTAAATAAATGAGATGTTCTTTTTGTGCAGTTCCACCAAAATCAACAAAATTCGCGCGTAGCTTGTATGATTTCGCCCTTATATGTTGCAACGCCTTGAACTTATCGGCACCTCCTTTCTTATGGTGGAAATGAATGATTCGATGTATTCATGAATATTTTGTGCAGTTCCCATTGAAATCAAGCTGAGCACCCCTGTTTGCACAAATACAAAAAAGTGATTAGTATAAAGCAAAATGTACTATGAATTGACAATTTCAACAAGCACATACATGGTCCATGTAGAGCACACTTTTAGAAAAATGGAACTCACCAAAGAGAATCCTAGAACAACATTGTACTCACGCATCGCAGCAAAAAGATGGAGATTTGTCAGTCCTTCTGAGTTGAAGTTAGTTTGGTCTTGTGGGGAGTAATGTAACCATCCTTCAACTGCTCCTTCTGATGAGAAGATAGACAGGGCTTCTTCATCCTGGCATAATCAGAACTAGTCACTTCACGTACTCCATATTATTCTTCAGAGGAAGATGATCCTGTTGTGCAAAGACAAAAGGACAACTAAATGCTAGCATCCCTGTTTGCTCGAAAAAAGGAAATGAAATATTTAAAACAGCACAGATGAAGCACTTCTCAAGGACAATACCACTTTTTCATGACAATATCTAAACAGTAGCACAACACCAATAGAGATGACAAAGCTCAATCATATGGATGAAATCAGCGGGCGAGTACCAACCTTTGTCAGGAGGCTTATTGTGTAGAGCATACAGATGAAGCACTTCTCTGGAACCATCTGTTGCTATGTACGGTGGTGGCCATGCTTACTATATACTCCTCAATTAGTTTAATGTTTCCAACATCTTCTTGTGCAGTTCCACTAAAATATATGGTATCTTCAAAGAAGATCCCTGTTTGCACAAGTTGAGATAATTACATATTACACTAAGAGTGGCATCAAATCAGTGGCAAAACAATTGCTCGTTCCAGCCATAGCAATAAATTAAGATGCAAAACTATTTCATTACTTATGTCATCACAGTTCCAGTGCTTCATTACAGCACCGGGAGTTGATTTTTGTTTTTCTTCCGCTTGTTCTTCCCCTTCATCACTTGGTTCAATAACAGACAAGCTTCGCCTTCAATGTAAGATTTGGCATGTCAATTAGGGAGCACAAGTATAGTACTAAACTTAATTTTCTGATGAAAGTGGCAAAATACAGGCCAACAGGTGTGAAATATCCTTATCTTACCTCAATGGGATATTATGGTGCACATACAGATTGGAAGTCTTGTCTCCATTTGTGCAGTTCACTAAAATCAAGCAACATTATCGTACAAGTAGCACAACATATGAAAGCACACTGCAGAATCATGTGAAAGAAGGCTAGTACTGACCTCTCATGATGCGGAATTCAAACAACTCACAATAAGAAGATCTAAACCAAATTCGCCTTAATGGATAGGAAGTAAGATCTCCTCTTGTGCAGTTCCACTAAGATCAAGCAATCAAGCAACGTTGTCGGTGTGACATTTTGGTTGAACTGCACAAAACACTCTTAAAACAAAAGTGTTTTGTGCAGTGCAACAAAAGGTCACAATGGCAACGAGGTGAAGTAGATAACCCTGTTTACACAGAGGTGCAAAGGAAACAATTAGTGGTCAATAACAGTGGATGACACAGAAGCCAACAAAAAGAAGCATCTACCTTATCTAAATGGGAAAGAAAGCAAGACAGTAGCATTTCTCAAACGGTGGCATTGATTAATATTAACATAGAGATTATATTAACAATAAAATTCGTTAAACATGTAATTTGCTTTTAACTGTGGCATTGCATCAATTTTCCAGCGGCATTATTAGAGGGTGTTTGTTTACAGGGACATTTTGGTGTAGGGACTAAAAAAACTCCGTGTCAGTCCCATCTAAACCAAACAGGAGGGACTTTTAGGGACTAAAAGTGGGCATTTGGGACTAAAGAAAGAAGACCCCGAGGGAGTCTTTTTGGGACTTTTTCCAACAGTTGCCCCTACCACGCATCGCACCTTGTCTCTATTAGTTCATTACTAGGGGTAACATGGTCTTTTAGCAAGTCATTTAATAACCTCTAGTCCATGTTTAGTCCCTGGAACCAAGCAGGTAGGGACTAGGTAGTTTTTAACCAAACAGGGCCTTAGATTAACAACAGCTAATGAGTTGCATGGGACAGTGGACGCACCAGCACCATGTGCATCTATCAATGTACTGTGGTCATGCATAGTCTGTTGCAACAAAGAACAAACAACCAAGGAGCATATTTGTGTTGGTCCCAGTTTTGTTATCTTTAGACACCTTTCCCTATGTGAGCGCAGCAAATCTAGTCCTGCTCAAACTCTATAGCCTTGTCCCTTCCTTTCCTTTTTGAACTAGTACTTTCGCCCCTTCCTTTCCTCTTTGAACCACGTCCTAGATTTATGCGATACAACTTTCCCCACTACTTTCCCCCATTCCTTTCCTCTTTGAACCACGTCCTAGATTTATGCTATACAACTTTGTCCCTTCATTTCCTCTTTGAACCACGTCCTAGATTCATGCTATATACAACTTTTCCCACTACTTTCCCCCACTCCTTTCCTCATTGAACCACGTCCTAGAGTCATGGTATACATGCAGCTAGAGCAATGCATGTGGAGTAAGTAAATTATACCTTAAGGTTCTTGGGGCATGGTTCGGTGGGCGACGGGACGGCGGCGAAGAAGAAGGGGTCGAAGGCCCTCCCGTGCCACCACTGGGTGGAAAGTGAACAGCTGCGCTGGTAGTCCCTCGCCGACGGCGACAACGTTAAGCCTCCTTCCCTTCCCGGTGAACGAATCCTGCCAGCTCTTTGAGCAGCAGTGAGGGGAGAGAGAGTCCAACGGAGTCTTGTTTAGATCTGGAGAGGGCGAGAGAGTGTGAAGAGAGAAACTACTCCCTCCGTTCCAAATTAATCGTCGAAGAAATGGATGTATCTAGAACTAAAATACATCTAGATACATCCATACCTGCGACAAGTAATTCGAAACGGAGGGAGAGGGCGAGAGAGTGTGAAGAGAAAAACTACAAGCGCTGAGGCTCCAGCGTGTATATATATACTGGAGAGAGAGTGTGAAGCATGCAAACCCTAGAAAACATTTTGACCAGTCAAAGAATCCTCCTGGCACAAATTATGCTCAAGTGTAGTTATCGAACACGAGACCTCAAGTTAGAAGGTGCAACGGGACCAAGGTGTGTGTGTGTGTGTGTGTGTGTTTAACAGCATGTGTGTGTTAGAGAGAGCGACATATCGACCTAGTCCTACAGAGGGATGTTGTGCAGTGTACGATTTTAGCCGCAAGAGTCGGTGCATCCTCTCGTTTCTGGGTGTGTCCGGTAGGGACATGCGGACAGCTGCCACGCCCGCTCCTGACCAGCCTTGCCCACCCAAAGCCCCTCCATCGCCCGCGCGCACTTCCCGCCCGAAATGGTCAGTGCCGCTCCAAAGAATCAGTGCTACATTCATGCCCGGGCAGAGCGGACGCGACCTCTCACTGGCGCAAGAGTGATGGTTACTGCTGGGTCTATGTGATTTGATGGCTCATTGGTCTTTATTACTGAGGTGGTATGACTGCTGGATGTCCCACGCTTTCGGCGAAAGGAGGTACTACTACTAGATTACAATTTTCTCCATTCTTACAGCGGAGGCGTGCAAGAGCAGTGAAAACACGCAGGGTCAGTGATTACATGGCCCACCTCACACTATCACCGTGCGACACCTAACTCTTTACATAGTACTCCCTCCATTCCTAAATATTACTAGATGAGTCCCCGTGCGTTGCCGCGGAACAACGGTATATCTCTGTGCGCAAAATTATCGATTTCATAGAACTAAAAAAACTCTATAACTGCATGACAAATGTGGTAGCCAAACTAAATAAACTCCCATCATCATTTAGATCATCCCACGTAAGGAAACAAGATCAGCCAACTCCTACTACATAATGGGATTATATTTTTCTTTTTGACATGTTAATGGGACTTAAAATCTCACTTACATGCATGCTACCAGTGCATGCTTGCATGCAGACATGTTGACGTGATTTAAAACCCACTCACATGCATGTGCCACGGTATTTCTGCATGCTTGCATGTGGCTTAGTGCGGAGCCTCTCAACGTCTAGATCAGACGGCTATTATGGACTGATTTACTTCATCTAACGGCTACATCAATTTTGATGATGTTGCTCAAGGAGAGGATAGAGAATTCCTAGTAGTGGGGGCTAGATATTACTAGTAGATAAGTCTTTGTAGAGATTCCACTACATACGGAACAAAATGAATGAATCTACACTTAAAATGCATCTATATACATCCGCATGTGGTTCATGGTGAAATCTCTACAAAGACTTATATTTAGGAACGGGGGAGACGGTGTACGAAGCAAGCTTCTCCTCGTTCTGCGAGTTGACGGGACACATCAAAAGTACTCCAGTGTATAGAGCCTTGCCTCTAAGGTAGGCCCCACATGGTTTGCCTCTTTTTTAACATAACACGTCAAGTCGCAATTTGTTTGTTCACCCGTGGTAGACGATCCTCCCTCCACCAAGTGGACAACCAGTACACGTGCCAAATTACCACGTGGGCTGCCTTTTTCATACAGAAATGAGCTCCACAGTGTACCCGCGTGGGTGTGGTTGCGAAAGAGACAGGAGTACGTGCGCCGTGCATGCACCTCTTCTCTTCGTGCACATCCCCCACCTACGTGGGTGTGTGTGAGAGATACAAACCGCGTTTGTGAGTGTTTTTTGTTTTGGGGTGGGGGTGGGGTGGGGGTTGATTTTGTGAATTATTTGTGGGAATATGTGTCGATGACATCTCAAACAAAATTTTGCATGCAATGTGTGTGAAATGGAGGCCTATCCATATCATACATAGAGGGTCGGGCAGCAATCCACGAGAAGAGAGGGAGGGGTCATAGCTATTGATAGAGTCGAAGAGAGGATCAAGTGGGTGGGTGCGAGATCGATGAAGAGAGCCATCAAAATTGTGTGTGTGTGTGCAAGTCAAAGATATAGGGCGACTGGCCTACAGGAACGTTAGAGGGCACATGTCAAGTTTGTGTGTGGCAGGGAGACATGACTAGAGCGCTCGATATATCGGTGTGTGTGGGGGGGGAGGGGGTGGGGGAGGGGTAGGCAGGGGCCTAACTATAGAGGTAGAACGACTCGTATATGTGTTGAGAAGGAGAGACCCAGCTATGTCTTGAGGGAGATCGGTCGATATCCATACATAACTGAAGGACGGGAAATATGATGGGACAGAGAGAGAGGAGAGAGAGAGGGAGGGAAAGGGAAGGAGAGGGGTAGAGTGTTGGATGGGTGATGGAGTTGCTTCTCGAAGATGGTGGGAGAGGCCTACTAGACAAACTGAGGGTGGAACTACAATGTTATCAATAAGAGTGGGGATGTGTTTCTCTGTGTGCCTGTGCATGATAGATTTGTTGGGACGCATCCATGGATGATGAAGGGGAACCATGTGTTTGGTAAGCAAACCTAACTAGATCGGTAGATCAATTGTTGTTTGTCGAAGGAAGGGAGAGACACAACTAATGAGGTAGATTGATTGACGTGTGGGTAAAAACGAGTTATAAGGAACTAGCTAGCTATATGTATAGCGAGAGATCGGTCGGTGTACGTCCATTTGTTAGAGGCAAATAAGGCCCAGCGAGACGGATAGACAGAGAGAATGGAGCTAGGAGGTGGTGCGAGAGGCCCAACTACTAGCTAGATGCGGGGAGGAGTGTGCGGTTGTGAGATCGATGAAAAGAGGGGCAAGAGTTTACACATGTGTCTGACCATATGAGAGACATGAGGCAAGGACACATAAAGGAGGAGATTGAAGGTGTGTGTGTGTGTTGTAGGCAGGCATCGCTGGAGAGGTTTATCGATCGGTGTGTGTCGGAAAGGAGTTGTGGAGACTCTAGGAGAATGACCTAAAGAAAAAAATGAATGTGCCTGGTGTATAGAATGCCGAGGGAGGGGGAGGGCGAGGAGGGCGTGTGCATGCACGAGAGAAAGCTCGTGGTAGCTACAAAGGTTAGAGGATTGTGTGGGTGTAAGAGACTAACAAAGATCATAATTTGATATGAAAGCTGATTCATACATTTGAATAGGAGATCATAGTGTTTTAAACATTGCATGCATGAATATAGCGGTGATACACATGCTGTGCACATGTTATACCATAATGTGATAATGCATGGCGTTTGCAACTCACAGCTAAATGCCGAACAATCTAAACCATACTATACATCAAACAATCTCACATTTTATTTAAATTTGTGATAATGTGTGGCGTTTGTAGCTTACAACTAAATATCGAACAATCTAAACAATACTATATATCGAACATTCTCACATTTTATTTGAATTTGTGGTAATGTGGGGTGTTTGCAACTCACATCTAAATACTTGTAGGCGTAGGGGACGGGGCACCATACATAATGTGATAAACACATTATACATATGAGACATGGTTTAGATTATGAAGATCTAGCTAGAGCTAGAAATGTAATGTGACTTGAAATCAAAAGAAAGTGGGTTCAAAAATCTAGTTCGAGTTCATATAGTACAAATAGTTTATATGTAACTCGAGACTAATCATGTGGTGTGATGTGAAGATAATACACAAACGATGGTTTAACTTGACAATAATGATGATTGTAGATCTTATTAAAACACAGAAATGAATTCAAATGCTTTGACTTCACAACAATAATTACTGTAGATCTTATTCAAATAGAGAAATGAATTCAAATTTAGTTCATATTGAAGCGGTAGCATATACGTTTGGAATGCACTAAAACGTTCATTTGAGTAGTAGGTTGCATGCATTATACACGTAGCGAAATATTTTAATTGAACATAACATGAATTCAAAGTTTTGAATGACATTTGTAGTGCGCATTGATTTGGTACAGTACACGTTAGGCTTGTCCGGAAATTTCAACCCGCGCCTTGTTAGCCCGAAATACTTAAGATATATCTTTGTCTCGTTTTGCTCCGACAACTCCCTCCATCTCAACCCGCGCCTTGCT
Source organism: Triticum dicoccoides (assembly GCF_002162155.2). Lineage (NCBI taxonomy): Eukaryota > Viridiplantae > Streptophyta > Magnoliopsida > Poales > Poaceae > Triticum > Triticum dicoccoides. The sequence goes on from NC_041392.1 coordinate 290,609,955, forward strand.
ATTCCGAAATTACAACACGCGCGAAAACTCCCACCTCCTGTGAAATCCCGACACGCGAAATGCTCGTGGTACCCCTGAACCGAAAGAACCGCCTCAAATCGGTGGGGGTACTTTCGTAACTTACCCCACATTTCGGACAAGCGCGTCTCTAAGCCATGGTTCCCCACTGCCATCCCATCCGCCCACCCATTCGTACACCGAGGCCGCGAAAACCCGCGACGAAACCCCACACCCTGCTCCGTCCGCCACCCAGCCGGAGCCTCTTCCCCGACGACGTCGTCCACAGCAACACCTCGACGTCCCTCATCCACCGTACCGGATGAGGATCCGTCATCGATCTCATCGTCCCGCCGGTTCAGCCACCCCATCCTGCACCTCCAAGGAGCTGCCCCGACGTTCCCCTCGTCTTTCACACCACCTCTATTCCCACACCGCCGTCTTCACCTGCACCACCGAAAGAGCATCATCATCACCATTTCCTCAGATGAAGCTACGGCCTAATCGGTGCCACCAAAGAGGTTGTACACTAATCGCCGCATTTTCTTCTTGATTCGATCTCACGATGTTGCCCGCGCTCGGTCCCGAGCCGACACGGCACGGCTCCATCCACGGTGGCGTCGCCGGCCACTTCCTCCATGGCGTCGCTCCCTCGGTGGCGACGTCCACATCAGTAGGAGCTGCTGCTGCTTTAGCTCTCGCTCGCGCTGCTGCTCTGCTCTTGCTCTCGGTCCCCTGCCTGGTCTGCTCTTGCTATTACTCTTGCTCGCGCTGCTGCTCTCGCTCTTGCTCTTGCTTGCGATGCTGCTCCGATTTAGCTATACTTCAGTCGACTGAATC
>NC_041392.1:290610983-290624102 GCF_002162155.2 Triticum dicoccoides
TGGACCAGCGATGGGGAGTGTTTTCAGGGCGGGCGGGGCGGCACACCGCCGGCCGCGGGCGGCGGGGGGCTGCTGTTTGGCCGGTGGTGGCTGGCGGCTCAGGGGGGTGGAGGTTGAAGATGAACCACATGCTCTTGATTTCGTATCCAATGGCTGCAAAATCGACTGACCAGAGATGAAAAAGTCAGTCGACCGACATGTAGCCTCACCTTGCTAGTGCGTTCAGTTTCGACAACAAAATTCAGTTTCGGCAGCAAAATTCAGTTTCGACAGTTAAGTTCAGTTTAGACAGTTAAGTTCAGTTTCGACAGTTAAGTTCAGAGATGAGCGGCTGATGTATTTTACATCTAGCACTTTGTGGTTATGTATTTTACGTCATGTATTGGAGATGCTATTAGAATTCCACTCAGGTTAACGTTGTTCGTTGTCTCTCTTGTCCTGCTTCAGCCTCGGCGTCGTACAACTCACCGGAGCTGCTCCAACGACGAAGCCCTCCATCACAGCGGAGCAGTACCTCGGGCTCCATCTCCAGAAGCCTAAGATCTTCTTCCCCTCCCCCGACAGCAAAGTCAGCCAGAGCATCCTCACCGGCCAACCCAATCACGCTGAGATCGACATGGCTTCGCCAAAGGGGTTGTACACTTGTTGCATCTCTTTTTTACTCTACATGTTATATATATTGTCCACTGAGCACACAGATTTGTTCCTTTAGTGTATCCTTGAAAGAAAAAACGTAGGAATTTTAAGTTTCACTTGTCCTCCTTTTCAAATTCCTATTCATGAAGCACAAGACTAAGAGATAGTAGCATAATAGCATTATAACCGTACATTTTCTTGTGGTTTGACTTAATCTCAACATGCTTCTTTGCATCCTGTGATCTTCCAATTGTTGTGAATCAAACACCCAGATTGGAAGAAATCCTGTGTTTTTAAATTCTCTGTTTTGCATGTGCATTCATATCCTATTCCTGTCTATTTCCTATCCCTGCATTCTTGGAATCCTCCAATTCAAATGAGCCCTTATAGAATTACTTCTCTTACAGATAGTTGTCAAAGAAAACCCTGCATGGTTTGTCCCGCTCCTGCTGCGCCGTCGTCCACCCTAGCTCAGCTGCTCCAATGACAGAAGGGTCCAGCACAGCAGGGATCCGGCCTCCGGACTATCTTTCGCCGCCTCAGATCTTCTTCCCCGCCGCTGGCAGCCATGAAAACTGCATTACCATCATCAACCGAGCAGATGACCTCGAAGACTACACAGGTCCGCAAGAGAGGTCGCACTCTTTCGTGTCTGCTTATGTTATGCATCGCTTAATATTACATGCTACTTTATCGTCCTGTTCACCGATTAGACTCTGAGTCAACTCCAAACTAATGGTCAAACTTGAGTTTTTAAATGGTTGTGGGGTACATATCGGGGTCGCTATCAATAGTATCTATCTACTATCTGGTTAATCTCCGGTGTCTACTATGAGTTTCATGTTGGGTGGGAAACAAACAGTAAAGAAGCCATTATCTATATTTTTTAACTGAAGCCATTATCTGCCTGCTATTATTGGTTTTGGGTCTATCCAAAGGTTGCTACCATCACTCCGGATTTCTGCATGCACTCCTTACATAATCTCACTATGTTTTATTCCTATGCATGACAGTTATTGTAAACAATGGAACTGAACATGTAGAGCAAAAGAGACGAGTCTTGGGTGGCAATAAAATTTCATGCAGATGTCGCTCCATGGTAGGCGCAAAGGCAGCCCCCCTCCACGCATTTTGGATTGTAATCGAGAGGAAGATATCTGTTCTGACGGGGATTCAGAAGGAGAAGACAACTCCTATTTACCCCCTGAGGTCTTCGCACTAACTTGGCATGCTGATGTTGGTTATATCATGCATATGGTGTCTTGCATTGCTTACTTTATACATCAAATATGTCATCTACTTAGTTTAGACATCCATTGTGCGAATGCCATCTATTTAGTTTATTCATCGTTTATGTGAATTATGCAACGCCATCTTGTTTAGCCAGGCATCATATATGTGAATTTTGCAATGCCATCCTGCTTAGCCAATCATCTTATATGTAAATTATATCAGGCCATCCTTTTTTTCGTTACATATTACATTTGTCAACAATGTTAGTACATTCAATTGCTCTTCGTGTGCATCAGCCATTTGACACGGTGATGGCAAATTCTGGAGTGAAAACAAGGTCTTCGGAGCAGACTATGCTATCTGACGAAGCGCATATCTCGCTGGTTACAGATAGCTCCTTAGAGGAGGATTCAGAGACAGATGACCAGTCCTATCCCCCCCCCCGAGGTGTATGCTCTAACTTGGCAGGGTTATGTTGCTCATATCGTGCGTATGGTGTCTCGCATTGCTATGTCATTTGATTAGTTTAGACAAGCTTTGTGTGAATGCCACCTGTTCAGTGTCTAATTACATATATGTGAATTATGCATTGCCATCTTGTTGCAAGACATTATATATGTGAATTATACAATGCTATCTTGTTGCAAAACCATTATATATGTGAATTATGCAATGCCATGCTGTTTAGCCAATCATCATGTATGTGAATTATATCATGCTATCATTTTTTTGTATTACGTGTTCCATTTGTCGACAACGTTTGTATATTCAACTACTCTTCCTGTGCATCAACCATTTGAAGTGGTGATGGAAGTATCTGGAGTGAAAACAAGGTATTCAGAGCAGACAATGCTACCTGCTGAAGCAGACATCTTGCTGGTTACAGAGAGCTCCTCAGAGGAGGATTCAGAGACTGATGACCAGTCCTATTTCTCCCCTGAGGTCTATGCTCAAACTTGGCAGGGTTATATTACCCATGTCATGCATGTTGTCTTGCATTGCTTAGTTTTACATCATATATGGATTGCCATGTGCTTACTTTCTTATTATATAAATCATATATTTGAATTATATCATGCCATCATGTTTACATAGTACATACACATCATCTATCTGAATTATGGCATGGCAACCCATTTAATAAAGACATCATATAGTTATATCATCTCATCCTGTTTAGTGTTTACAGTCATCATATTTTGAATTATGGCATTCTATCCGTGAATGTATGTGAATTATGGCATGCCAACCTATTTAATAAACATACTATATAGTTATGTCATGTCATCCTGTTTACATAGTCTCATATTTTGAACTATGTCTTTCCATCTTTTTTAGTTAGCCATCATAATGTGAAATTGTGTCATGCTATCCTGTTTAGTTAGCCATCATATATGTGAAATTGTGTCATGCTATCCTGTTTGGTTAGACAACATAAATATGAATTATTTCATGCCCTCTTTTATTCCCCACTATCCATTGCACCTGTCTATCATACAATGTCTATACTTTCAATTACTTTTCTTGTTTATCAGCCATTTGAATTGGAGAGCATGATGGCAGTATCAAAGGGAGTAACAACACGGTCTTCAGAAAAGATAGTGCTACCAGTTGATGCAGATAGAACCACGGTTGTACTTGCCCAAGGACCAGATCCACCACACATAACCCAGACTCTCGCAGATTGTACCCCTACCCAGTTGGACAGAGAACCAGCTACACCCCTTCTAACCCCAACCCCGGCAGATAGTAACCCAGTTCCAGTTGACACAGCACCGTCTCCACCACAGAGCACCCAAACACGAGCAGTTAGTAAGGGAACTGCAGTGCCCAAAGCACGAGGACCACCACTCCGAATCCCAACTCAACGCTTAAAGGATAAGAAGATTGTTCTTAGGTCAAGTTCTGTAGCTATGGTTCATACTCCTTTGCTCTTGCATTACTGTATTTACTCATACCAACTATTTTCAAATTTGAAGGATGGAATTGAAACTCCAATGGTTCAACAGGTATGTTTTAAACCTGTTTCTTTAACTGGTTTGCTGTTGTAACCTGCTCTATGCTGATTTGAGTTTCAATTGAATAAACAGTTATCTTCTCATGTCATGCACATTACAAGTTTTGTTATTGCTCCATAGTTACCCACACTTATATTTTGTCTATTCTGCTTTGTCTTGAACAAATATTATTTGAACTATGTCTCTATCTTGATTTGGCAACAAAAACTAGAATGATATAGACCATAAAGTGACCATGGTACATAGATATATGTTTGTTTCATGCTGTTATCCTGTCCACTTTACTATTGAACTCATTTACCAAAACGAGTTTCATATACAACATGGTAAACATGTGATGTGTCTGCTTGTTTCTCTTTTAGAATGCGGACAAAATATTGGAGAACAGTACCGCGTTATCGAATGGTAAAGGAAGTAATGCAGATAAGGTTCAATATAGTGGGACATCCCTGTTGGTCTCCAAGAAAGCTGATAAAAACTATCTTGACGACAGTGAGGGAACCCAAAAGTCATGTCTTGATGTAGTGTTCGAGTTACTGGCCACTACTGCTGGCACAAGCTCTTCGAACTCGCTGCCTGAATCAGTTCGTCTTCTTGAGTCTCAACTTCAAGTTGAAAGACATCGATCAGATGTGCTGCGATAGGAAGCTGAAGGACTGAGGAAGTCCCTGCAGAATTCAGATGCATATTTTCTGGTGCAACATCAAGCGCTGGAGGATTTAAGTGCCAAACAAGAGAAAGTTAATAAGCTTGTTAAGCATCTTGCCAGCATTATGGGTACCCAGGATATTGTTTCTTGAGATCTTCTGAAGTGGTTTCAGTTCTGGATTTGTTTTGTTGCGGCATTTATTTGCGCTGGTCGCCAACTTTGACAACCAATGTATATGATATGCTGCTTTGTTCCCTATATTTGCACTGGTGGCGAACTTTGATGCCCAGTGGATGTAATATGTGTAATAGCCGTGATAGCCTAGTGTTAGTTGCTTGCTTATTTATTTCCTTGTTGTCTTGTTTATTTGTTTGCTTGTAGTCATTGCAGTTCTTTTTCCGCGGTTAGCTAGTGGCTGCAATAACCTATTTTTTAAAACTAGGCCATAATAACCATGGGCTAATATTTACTATAGTGACACTAGGCCTCCTACTGGCCGTAGAAACAGTGGGCCTTCTACGGGTCGTAGAAACAATGGGCCTTCTACGGGCCGTAGAAACAATGGGCCTTCTATGGGCCGTATCATTAATGGGCCTTATACGGGCCGTATGATCGATTGGCCAAACATGGGCCAAACAGACCGCATTATGGCCGCAAACGGGCTAGAGTTGGAATCGTCCGTTCATGGTCTGACCATAACGGGCCATCGTTAATAGGCCGTATTTGATGATGCTATGAAAATGGCCCAACGTATTAACGGACCACAAACGGGCCGACTGTAACCACGGGCTGAATTTCGCCCACAAGCAGAAAATGACAGTAACCGGCCATAAGTAAACGAATGCTGGAAATGAGCCCAAGAATAAATGGGCTCTGAGAAGGCCGAAAGATAACATGGGCTGGAAACGGCCCAACTGAATAACAGGTCGATAATGGGTATAAAATGATACACTGTTCATTATGGGCCACCACGGGCCGTTAATGGGTGTAAAGTGATACACTGTTCATTACGGGCCAGTTTCAGCACGGGCCGTTAATAGGCTAAGAGTTACATAGGGCCTCATATGTGCCGAAAGACGTCAGGGGCCATACATGGGCTAGAAGTGAAAACAGGCTGGAATCATATTGGGTGGCCCAGATGACACTACTGGGCCTAATTTGGATAGGGCGTAACGGGCCTTGGGTTAGCGGGTTGTAAATGGGCTATATGCAAACATGCCGTTAACAGGCTTTACATGGGCCGGCCCGCCACCTTTTGACCAAGTCAAACGGGCCGGCCTTTTCACAGGAATGGGCCTCTGTTGGGCCGTGCCACGTGTCGACGTATCATAGGCGCCTTCTGTCCAATGAGTGGATGACATTTGTCCTAACGATGAGCCGACACGTGTTTCCTCCAGCCAATGATGATTTTACATGTGGAAAATCCCCATTGGTCAGGGCTGTTAACGGGTTATCGGATCCAAAACCCGACCCGATAGCTTAACGGTGTTCCGTTACGGTGGATGCCACGTGTCGGTCACCCTTGACGAAAGCACTTCTGTGACGCGCGATTTATCGTCATGGAAGTGGACACTTCCGTGATGATAATTTTGGTAATGTCATGGAACACTTCTACGACAGCACAGGTATGACTATCTTGATTCTGTCATAAAATCGTCATGGATGTACATGCATGACAGAAAATGCGACCTACTGTGACAAACACGTGTCATCACGGAAGTGTATTTTTTTGTAGTGTGTGTACCAGACCTGATGTGTGCCTCACCATAAGTTTGGCAGGGAGGTACCAAAGTAATCCAGGAGTGGATCACTAGACATCAGTAAAGAACATCCTAAAGTACCTGAAGAGGACTAAGGATATGTGTAGGATCGAAAGTATGTCTAGAGGGGGGGGGGGTGATTAGACTACTTGACCAAATAAAAATCTAGCCTTTCCCAATTTTAATTCTTGGTAGATTTTAACAACTTAGCACAAGTCAAGTAATCAACCTACACATGCAATTCTAAGAGTATAGCAGCGGAATGTAAAACAATTGCATATGAAGGTAAAGGGAGGAGTTTGGAGGAGCAAACTCAATGTAGACACGAAGATTTTTGGCGTGGTTCTGATAGGTGGTGCTATCGTACATCCATGTTGATGGAGACTTCAACCCACGAAGGGTAACGGTTGCGCGAGTCCATGGAGGGCTCCACCCACGAAGGGTCCACGACGAAGCAACCTTGTCTATCCCACCATGACCATCGCACATGAAGGACTTGCCTCACTATGGTAGATCTTCATGAAGTAGGCAATCTCTTTGCCCATACAAACTCCTTGGTTCAACTCCACAATATTGACGGAGGCTCCCAAGTGACACCTAACCAATCTAGGAGACACCACTCTCCAAAAGGTAATAGATGGTGTGTTGATGATGAACTCCTTGCTCTTGTGCTTCAAATGATAGTCTCCCCAACACTCAGCTCTCTCTCATAGGATTGGATTTGGTGGAAAGAGGGTTTGAGTGGAAAGCAACTTGGGGAAGGCTAGAGATCAAGATTTATGTGGTTGGAATGGGATATCTTGACCTCAACACAAGTGTAGGTGGTTCTCTCTCAAAAAATGTATGTTGGAAGTGTAGGCATGTTCTGATGGCTCTCTCCAATGAATGAATAGTGGGTGGAGGGGTATATATAGCCTCCACACAAAATTTAACCGTTACACACAAATCACCAAACTCGATGGGACCGAATCAAGAAACTCGGTCAGACCGATTTAGTTCAAAATGTGAACATTAGGATTTTCGGTGGGACCAACATGTCAACTCGGTGGAACCGATTCCATTAGGGTTAGGGCATAATGTAATCTCGGTGAGACTGATTACACAAACTCGGTGGGACCAATTTTGGTAATAGGCAAGCAGAGAGTTGGTCACGCAAACTCGGTGGGACCGATTCGCTCATCTCGGTTAGACCGAAACGTTACGAAGGGTAAACAGAGAGTTTGCATTGCGAACTCGGTGGGACCGATCGATCATCTTGGTTAGACCGAAACGTTACGAAGGGAAATAGAGAGTTTGCAATCCCATCTCAGTGAGACCGAGATCCCTATCGGTGAGACCGAAGTGACTAGGGTTCGTGGCAGTAGCTATGTCAAGTGAACTCGGTGGCGCCGGGTAGGAAATTTCGGTGGGGCCGAGTTTGACTTTTGGTTTGGGACATATGTGGATATGAGAAAGTAGTTGAGGGCTTTGGAGCATATCACTAAGCATTTTGAGCAAGTAACTCATTAAGCAGCACCTCATGCCCTTTTAATAGTATTGGCTTTTCCTATGGATTCAATGTGATCTTGGATCACTAAAAGTAAAATGTAGAGTCTTGAGCTTCAGCCAACATGTGTTCTTAGTATTTTGAGGGGTCCACTTCCTGATCCATGCCATGCCAAACATTGAGCTTTCGTGGAATATTTATCTTGAAATAGCATTAGCGCAATGGGCTATATGTTGTTAGGAATTACCAAAACCACCCAGGGATAGTTGCACTTTCAGTCTCCCCCTTTTTGGTAATTGATGACAACCTATAGATCAAAGCTTCCACAGATGATAATAAGATTGAAAAACATCGTCGCTTTGAGAAGTATGTGATAAGCAAGAGCTCCCCCTAAATTTGTCCATTATTTAAAATTTGCTTTAATGCAAATGCACAATCGATTAGGATCATGGGTTACCCTTCCATGTCACATACATCTTGGTGGAGCGCTCAAAATGAGAGAAATTAAAAGCATGCACTCATCACCAAGCAAGCGAATGATCATGTATGGATATAAAAGATAGTATCATCTAAACAAGCATTAACTTAGCAAATGATCAATCACATGATCACACAAGGACATAAAGTATCTCACACAATAAAAAGTTCAACCAAAAGGCAAGGAAGCAAAACACTCTCTCGAAGCCTATGATCTATACATATTTCTCCCCCTTTGGAACAAGTTACCAAAGAGTTCCAATATGCATAGTGCCATGCGACTCTCAGGCTTGGTCTTCAGGAGGTGGTTTAGAGAGAACCCCGAGGACGAAGGCATCTATTGATGTAGTTGGAGCTGGTAGAGTGGCTGCTGGAGGTGGCACTGGAGCTGTAGCTGCTAGTGCTGATGTTGTAGCTCTAGAATCTGTCACTGGCACAGTAGCAGACCTTTGACTCCTTGGCACTCGCTGAGATGCATCTGTGGTTCCCTTGCCTCTCTTCTCTTCTGCTTCCTCCTGAAGCTGCTCAACTGTTGTTTGAATCTCATTTACCTTCAGATCAAGATCATAAAACTTAGTTTATACGATCCTATCCAAGCTCTCCTGGTTTTGAGTCAGGGTGGCCAAGCCCTTCTCAATCCTCAGTGTAGACTGGATTAGATATGCAAGTTGATCTTGCTTGCTCTTCAGGAAAACTTGAGATGCCTCTTCAACACTTGCCATCTTGGTAGCTTTCTCAGCCTTTGCTTTGGCTCTCTTCTCCTATGCTTGAACTAATGATGGTTCCTCCTCATTCATCACAACAGCATTATCTTGAAAATCAGGATGCAGGGGTAGATGCTCCTTATCCAATAGATATGTTCATGTGCCCATCTTGGAGTTGATGAGCTCCAGAATGTGTGGATCATACCCACAACTTCTCTTCTGGTCAGCAGCAGTCCTCTTGATTGTCTCTACAATCATACTCATGACCTTCAACTTCCGAGGGACATCAAAAAGCTGTAGCAGGTTGATAGAGTGCCCTCTGATAATCTTGTGATCTCCTGACTTGGGTAGCAGAGTGTGCCTTAGGATCTAGTTGATAGTAGGCAGACCAAACAACAAGAAATGTACAGATCCAAGCTTGTGAGTCTCCAAAGCTTTATCTGGGATCTCCTTGTACATGTTAGCCATAGTGTTGTGATACATCTCCATTGTATCTACTTTTACAAACACTTTTTGCCTTGTTTTGGACTCTAACTTGCATGATTTGAATGGAACTAATCCGGACTAACGCTGTTTTCAGCAGAAATGCCATGGTGTTATTTTTGTGCAGAAATAAAAGTTCTCGGAATGACCTGAAAATCAACGGAGATTATTTTTGGAATTAATAAAAAATAGTGGCGAAAGAATCAAGGCCAGGGGCCCATACCCTGTCCACGAGGGTGGGGGCTCGCCTACCCCCTGGGTGCGCCCCCTGCCTCGTGGGCCCCCTGGTGCTCCACCGACCTCAACTCAACTCTATATATTCGTGTTCGGGGAGAAAAAAATCAGAGAGAAGGATTCATCGCATTTTACGATACAGAGTCGCCACCAAGCCCTAATCTCTCTTGGGAGGGCTGATCTGGAGTCCGTTTGGGGCTCCGGAGAGGGCAATCCGTCGCCATCGTCATCATCAACCTTCCTCCATCACCAATTCCATGATGCTCACCGCTGTGCGTGAGTAATTCCATCGTAGGCTTACTGGACAGTGATGGGTTGGATGAAATTTATCATGTAATCGAGTTAGTTTTGTTAGGGTTTGATCCCTAGTATCCACTATGTTCTGAGATTGATGTTGCTATGACTTTGCTATGCTTAATGCTTGTCACTAGGGCCCGAGTGCCATGATTTCAGATCTGGACCTATTATGTTTTCATGAATATATGTGAGTTCTTGATCCTATCTTGCAAGTCTATAGTCACCTACTATGTGTTATGATCCGGCAGCCCGGAAGTGACAATAATCGGGACCACACCCGGTGATGACTGTAGTTTGAGGAGTTCATGTATTCACTATGTGTTAATGCTTTGGCCCGGTACTCTATTAAAAGGAGGCCTTAATATCCCTTAGTTCCAATAGGACCCCGCTGCCACGGGAGGGTAGGACAAAAGATGTCATGCAAGTTCTTTTCCATAAGTACGTATGCCTATATTCGGAATACATGCCTACATTACATTGATGAATTGGAGCTAGTTCTGTGTCACCCTATGTTATAACTGTTGCATGAATAATCGCATCCGACATAATTCTCCATCACCGATCCATTGCCTACGAGCTTTTCATATATTGTTCTTCGCTTATTTACTTTTCCGTTGCTACTGTTACAATCACTATAAAACCCAAAAATATTACTTTTGCTACCGTTACCACTACTATCATATTACTTTGCTACTAAATACTTTGTTGCAGATATTAAGTTTCCAGGTGTGGTTGAATTGATAACTCAGCTGCTAATACTTGAGAATATTCTTTGGCTCCCCTTGTGTCGAATCAATAAATTTGGGTTGAATACTCTACCCTCGAAAACTGTTGTGATCCCCTATACTTGTGGGTTATCAAGACCATTTCTGGCGCCGTTGCCGGGGAGCATAGCTCTATTCTTTGAGTCACTTGGGATTTATATCTGCTGGTCACTATGAGGAACTTGAAAGACGAAAGAACTAAGATTTTTTCCGTCAACTACGAGGGGAGGTAAGGAACTGCCATCTAGCTCTGCACTTGATTCACCTTCTATTTTGAGTAAACTTGCGACACCTACACATGCTATTGATTCCGATAGGTCACATGTTATTGATGATACCACTTCTGCTTTGCATGATACTTATGATGAAACTACTTCTATGCTTGATACTACTGTGCCACTAGGTGAATTTCTTGATGAACAACTTGCTAGGGCTAGAGAGAATGAAATTATTGAAACTGATAATATTGATGAAAGTGATGATGAATATTCTCCCCCTAGATATGAATTGCCTGTTGTGCCTGAGGGTTATGTTATGGATGAAGAAACTGCTAGAGACTTTCTTGCCTGCAATGATAGAAGTGATCTTAAGAAACTCTTAGCTAAGCTGGAAGAAAAATCTCTGAATGCTAGAATGAAATATGATCCTGCTTATGCTACTTCACCTATCTTTATTATTGATATGGATTATGATTTCTCAGTTGATCCTGATATAATTACTTTGGTTGAATCTAATCCTTTCTATGGCTATGAATCTGAAACTGTTCTGGCACATCTTACTAAATTAAATGATATAGCTACCCTGTTCACTAATGATGAGAAAACTCGCTACTATTATATCCTTAAATTATTTCTGTTCTCATTAAAGGGTGATGCTAAGATATGGTTTAATTCTCTTGATATAGGTTGTGTGCGTAGTCCCTGGGATAAGATTTACTACTTCTCTGCTAAATATTTCCCCGCTCATAAGAAACAAGGTTCTTTAAGGGAAATATATAATTTTGTGAAAATTGAAGAATAGAGTCTCCCACAAGCTTTGGGCGAGGCTATTCCAATTACTTAATGCTTTGCCTGATCATCCTCTCAAGAAAAATGAAATACTGGATATCTTTTATAATGGACTAACGATGGTTCTAGAGATTACCTGGATAGTTGTGCTGGTTGTGTTTTCAGGGAAAGAACTGTTGATCAAGCTGAATTGCTATTGAATAATATGTTGATTAATGAAAATAATTGGACACTTCCTAAACCAACTCCTAAGCCAACTCCAAAGAAAAGGGGTATTCTATTTCTCAGTCCCGAAGATATCCAAGAGGCAAAGAAATCTATAAAAGAAAAAGGTATTAAAGCTGAAGATGTTAAGAATTTACCACCTATTGAAGAAATACATGGTCTTAATTTGCTGCCTCTTGAAGAAATACATGGTCTTGATAACCCGACACATGTAGTAAAGGTAAACTCTCTCTATAGATATGATAAAGCTGAAATCCCTCCTGCTAAGTTTGCTAGCCAATGTTTGGATGAATTTGATAACTTTATGGTTAAGCAAGAAGATTTTTTTTGGAACAAAGGCTCAAGAAGAGCCCAGCTTTGAATTAACGAAGCCATCAACCGGACAGGAATTACATCGGCCCCATACAGCGAAAACGAGAAACAAAGAAATTGAAAACGGCAGATACAAGGTGCTACAAAAACAGCTTACAGGCACCACAACAAACATCACAAGAGTTCTAAAGGAGGACTAGCTAAATTTTGATGGAGCCCTTCGACACGAATGAAGCACCAAAGCGTGACAGCAAGCGAGCTTCAAGACGGGATCGCGCCCAGCGAAGATGAACATGCCCTCATCTACTCTGAAAGGAGACCACCATGATTAAACCCTCCTTCTTCAATTCCGAAGGGGACCCCTGCTGTCACGCTCGGATAATTAGGCTACAGTAATCCCGCGTTAATGATGCCTCGTCACCTCGGTTACTGCTGATAATCTCGCGTTAGTTCGAAACGGATTCAAATTCAAAATTTGAATTAAAGTTAAAACAATTAAAGTTTTCAAAAGTCAAAACTGAAATGTTCGATGTGTTGAAAATATTCCCTAACTATTTGACATGTAGAAACCATGTTTTTATATAAGGCCTATATATTTAAAATGAGCAAAAACAGAAAAGAAAAAATAAAAGAAAAGAAAAACAACAAAAGCATAAAAAAGAGAACACCCCCTCCCTCGCCGGGCCATGGCCCAGATGGTCTTGGGGCCAACCAGGCCGGCCCAGCCGACGCCACTTAACCCCCACCCATGGGGAAACCCTAGCCCAACCACCCCCACGATTCCCCCCCACTCTCCCTCGTCTCTCCCCCCACCTCTGGATCGCGATCTGGATA
>NC_041392.1:290624758-290633264 GCF_002162155.2 Triticum dicoccoides
CCATCGCCCCGGCGCCACGCCGCCCTACATCGCCACCTCACCGGCGCCACCCCCCTGTCGCTGGACCTCACCGCCCCGTCCTCGACCTCCTCCCCATGCCCCACTGCCCGTGCCCTACTCCTCCTTTGTGAGCTCCCCCTCCCTCCTCTCTCTACCGTGGTCGTCCCCTCTCCCCCGCGCTTGGCTCCTCCGCCCGAGTCGCTCGCGGATAGCCGCACCCAGCCAACCCGCGGTGCCCGCGCCCTCCTCCTCTCCCCTCTTCCCCTGTCACCGCGCGCCTGAGGCCGTGCTCGCTCGCGGCCTCCCCGCGCTCGTCGCGCCTCCCCTGGATGGCCATCGTGCTCGACCCCGTGGCCACCACTAGCCGTCGCCACGACGCCGCGCGCCCGGCCGAGCGGCACTGTGCCCGGCCACACCTCGGACTGCTGCCCCCTCCATCCCGCTCACCAGCCCCGCCCGCGCCTGCTTCTTGCACCGACCGCCTTTGCCCCTGCCGCGCCGCCCGCATCGGCCCCCTGGACGCACACCGCCGCCCCGCACGGCACTACTCCCGCTGTCCCGCCGCGCCTCGCGTCGCTACCAGCCACGTCGGCCCCCCTTGTTCGCCGCCGTCTGCCGAGCCCCCTCCTGCCCCCGCCGCCGATGGCCCCGGCCTCGCACCGGTAACGGGCGGGCTGTTGCTACGCCCGCATGCCCGTCCCTAGCGCCCGCTAGGCCTCCCCAGGCCTATGACATGGGGGACCCACGCCCCCAGAACGTTTAGAAAAAAGAAATAATAAATAAATAATAATAATAATATTAATTAATTAATTAATTAACTTAATTAATCTTGATTAATTAAACAAACAATTAATTAAACTAATTAATCATAATTAGATTAACAAAATAACTAATTAAACTAACTATTGTTAGTTAACAGTGTATGATAGTGGGACCCACGCGTAAGTTTGATTAAGTCAACAAGACTGTTGAGTGCTGACTGTGCCGTTGACCCAGTCAATGGCCCCGTCTGTCGGGTTGACCAGTCAACCCCTATTGACTACTGACGTCAGCATGACAACATGCTGATGTCATAAATCCAATTTCGAATTAAACTAAATAATTAATTAAATTCCAGAAATTAATAAATTCTTTTGAAAATCATATAAAATAAAATACATGAAAGTTGCTCAAAACGACGAGACAAATCCGGATACGCAGCCCGTTCGTCCGCCACACATCCCTAGCATAGCGAACACGCAACATTCCTCCTCCGGTTCATCTGTCGGAAAACGTGAAACACCGGGGATATTTAGCTGGGTGTTTCACCCCTTCACCGGTACCACCTCATACTGCGTTAGGGCACCCCTAGCACCGCTACTTGTCTTGTCATGCATCGTTATGCTTCTATTTGCATTATATTCATTGTTTCTTCCCCCTCTTCTCTTCGGTAGACTATGAGACCGACGCCGCTGCTACCCAGTACGACTACGGTGTTGATGCCCCCTCTCTCTTGCCAGTGCAACCAGGCAAGCCCCCCCCCCCTTGATCACCAGATATCGCCTACTCTCCTCTATACTGCTCGCATTAGAGTAGTATAGCATGTTACTGCTTTCCGTTAATCCTATTCTGATGCATAGCTTGTCATTGTTGCTACAACTGTTGATACCTTACCTGCAATCCTAAATGCTTAGTATAGGATGCTAGTTATGGTCAGTGGCCCTACATTCTTGTCTGTCTGCCATGCTATACTACCGGGCCGTGATCACTCGGGAGGTGATCACGGGTATATATTATATACTTTATACATATAAATGTTGTGAGTAAAGTCGGGTCGGCTCGTTGAGTACCCACAAGTGATTCCGATGTTGGGGGTTGAAGGGGCAGGTGGTTCCACCCAAGTAGTGGTGGGCCTGGGTTCCCAACGGCCCCCGACTGTTACTTTATGGTGAAGCGACATGGCAGGTTGAGACCACCTAGGAGAGAGGTGGGCCTGGCCCTGGTCGACGTTCGCGGTTACTTCAAAATAACACGCTTAACGAGACCTGGGTATTTGATCTGAGTCTGGCTAATGGCCTATACGCACTAACCAACTATGCGGGAACAGTTATGGGCACTCGATGTCGTGGTATCAGCCGAAACCTTCGTGACGTCAGTGACTGAGCAGCGCGCGCCGCATTGGACCGTAAGCTCGCGCTTGTATTAAGGGGGCTAGGTCTGCTTTCGGCCACTTACGCAATATGCAGGTGTGCAATGGGCGATGGGCCCAGACCCCTGCGCCATAGGATTTAGACCGGCGTGCTGACCTCTCTGTTGTGCATAGGTAGGGCTGCGACGTGTTGATCTTCCGAGGCCGGGCATGACCCAAAAAAGTGTGTCTGGACAAAGGGGATCGAGCGTGTTGGGAAATGTGGTGCACCCTTGCAGGGAAGTTAATCTATTCAAATAGCCATGATCTTCGGTAACTGGACGACTTGGAGTTGTACCTTGACCTTATGACAACTAGAACCGGTTACTTAATAAAACACACCCTTCCAAGTGCCATATACAACCCAGTGGTCGCTCTCTAACAGGGCGACAAGGAGAGGATCGTCGGGTAGGATTATGTTACACGATGCTACTTGGTGAACTTACCTTCTGCTCTCTTCTACATGCTGCAAGATGGAGGTGGCCAGAAGCGTAGTCTTCGATAGGACTAGCTATCCCCCTCTTATTCCGGCATTCTGCAGTTCAGTCCACATATGATACCCTTATTCCATTTGATACCAATGCATACATATATAGTGTAGTTACTTGCTAGTGAGTACTTTCGATGAGTACTCACGGTTGCTTTGCTCCCCCCTTTTTTCCCTTTCTCTACCTGATTGCTGCGACCAGACGATGGAGCCCAGGAGCCAGATGCCACCGTCGACGACGACTCCTACTACACTGGAGGTGCCTACTACTACGTGCAGCCCGCTGATGACGACCAGGAGTTGTTTAGGAGGATCCCAGACAGGAGGCTTGCGCCTCTTTCGTTCTGTATCCCAGTTTGTGCTAGCCTTCTTAAGGCAAACTTGTTTAACTTATGTCTGTACTCAGATATTGTTGCTTCCGCTGACTCGTTTATGATCGAGCTCTTGTATTCGAGCCCTCGAGGCCCCTGGCTTGTAATATGATGCTTGTATGACTTATTTTATTTGTAGAGTTGTGTTGTGATATCTTCCCGTGAGTCCCTGATCTTGATCGTACATGTTTGCGTGTATGATTAGTGTACGGTCAAATCGAGGGCGTCAAAAGTTGGTATCAGAGCCGACTGCCTGTAGGAATCCCCCTTCCACACTCCTTGGCTGAAGTCGAGTCTAGACATTGCAAAACTTTTTACTAACATGGTTGTGTGCCTTATGGGCCCATGTCGCCATTTGGGTGGTATTAGGATCTTTTACTCCTCGATCCTTACTCTGGGATTCTAATCTCTGTTCTATTCGGGTTAAATGATTTTCTAAAATCTAACTTTAGGTTCTCGAAAACACTTTCTCCCGGAGAGCCCCTTCAGTTCAGATGATCGCTGAATGCACCAAAAGATTTCGAAGTTACTCTCTAATACTCTTTCAAGACTTTGTTCCCGTTGTTTTTTGCAATTCCCTGCCATCGAAATATCCCTATGGATAAATACACACACTTGCCATTCTTACTTTTAATCCCATTGATCTTGTTATAACAAGATGCCCCGAACTGCTCTATGTTGTTTTGAGAATCCTTTTAAGCTCACTGCCTTGCAGTTCTTACCACATGAATACCCTCTACGGATAATTTCTCGCACTTACTGAGTATCCGCTCATCCCCAGTTGAATCTAGTAATTCACAAAAGTCTTCGAAATACTATTTGCATATCCAAAATTCTGAGCAGCCTATTGCTCTTGAAATTCTTGCTTACTTGCATCATGGTTAATCCCATAAGACTCGTAATCATTATTGGCATCCGTTGTCATTATCATTTTGAGTCTTTGATCCATTATGGTTGTGAATGCTCGCAACCCTCAATCAGATCCTAGAATTCATCCTTTTGGCTCAGGGGTCATTTTAAACGTAAGTTGAATCTCGACCAATCAAATTGTTGTCGATTTTACCCTTAAGCCTACTCAAATTGTCCATCTCTAATCAGAGCATTGCTTCTGATCCCTTGTCTTGGAATTCATAATTCCTTTGCATCTGAGCTTTGAGTTAGTCAGTTGTTTCAATAATATGATCTCCTTGCATTCTTTCTTCCTCTGGTTGAGTACGGATACTCACATCAGATCCCTTATGGACCACCAGATCCTTTGTTGGATTTTATCCGATAGCGACCTTCATATTCAATAACCTTGTGAGCCTTGCCATGGGTATATAATGTCTTTGGTAAATTGTATCCCCTGCTTTTGTCAACCAAGCTCTCCTCCCGAGCTTGAGTTATTCGCTCCTGAACTTTGTGGTATTTGTTCCTAAGAGGCCCAGATGGGTTGAACCTATGCCTTCTTTAAATCTGTGTGAACCTAAAAGATTTCACGGGTCATACTTATCTGCTATTGCACCAGGAAAAAGCTTTCAACAACTAATGTCATTTTCAAAATACGAGAGGTGAATGAAAGGTTACGCATTGAACAAGTGGGATTCGACCTTGAACCCTGTGTTCATGCCCATGGACACGATGTATACCTTATCATGGAAGCTTCTCGTAATAATAACTATTTCCTTGAAATAATATCCCTTGGTATCGATGAACTTATCCATTGCAACCGTGTTTCCAGCCATATGTTCTCTCTGATCCCATTTCACGGGAAAGTTTAAGCACTTGTCTTCTGTGGATCAATACACCAGTCCAACCTTTACTTTGATCTACCATCTAGCATTACACCCTGGTATCTCGAGAATATCATTGAGCTACATAACTCCTATGAGTTCTTCATCTACAATTAATTCTCATTGGTTCCAATCTTTCTTTGGGTTATTAGTTATTAGTCACTCGAGAACACCGATAATTGAATCGAGTCCGCACTACGATTCAACAACTCTTATTAACCATCATTGCTTACAGGTTTGAACTCGATCACATCATTCCTAGCAAGATTGGTTATATCATTATTGTTCTGATTTTAACTATGCTACCTGGTCCTTATTCTCGGAGCACCAATTTGCGACGATAGCTAAGCTTACGTCAATCTTCCTCATCATATCATCTCGCCTTGAACAACAAGCTTGATTTCGAGTTTGTGTCATACCCGTGGTTCCAATAACCTTGCGCTTCATCATTCGGCTGACTTGATGTCATTGCCGATCGGTTACATCTTCTTGAAACCTCTCGACAACTGTGTTGTGATCATCATCAACATTCCGAGGTCTTCCAAGATATCTACCGAATTCTTGATGAGAAATACCATCCTTCCCCTTGATGATTTGTATTATCATCGACCACCGTATTGCCTTCCCTCCAGCACAAACCTGTTCGTGTTTGGTGTTATTCCTTGAGTTCCTTGCTACCCATCAATTGTTCTTCTTTACCTTGGAGTATTACCATCTTTATGTCAAGAATGTCGTGAGGATTTCAACACCTCTGGAGAATTCTTGATACAAGTGATACTTATCACCATCACCATTCCTTTCCTGGTCACCATGTTGTTTCCAACCGAAAAACCGACAAATGGATTGTGATGTGTAAAATTCAAAATTTCTAGCAACCCTATTGCTTTGACGTTAATGGTCGATAGCTTCATTCTAGTCTATTGCTTATTGAATCATCATTCAAACATTGATCGTGCTACCTAGTCCAGATTTTGGGTGCACTTTTCAGCCAATGTTTAAATGTGTATGTTTTTCCTCTAGCATACATCATTATATCATTTGATCCGGCAAATGTTATCCCCTTGTTCACATAAGTGTGGAAATCCATCTTTTGAAAATCTCAATGAATTGTTGCTGAGTCAATTAGCCACCCCCTTGCCTCTCCTTCATTTAATGATGAACTCTTGATTTGGAACTCGCTTCCATAGTTCAATTCCCGTGAATCTTACAATGTCATCTCGACAGTTTTTGTTGCACCTTTTCTTCTCAGGCATCCCGAGTCTGAGGTATCCTGGCACTAATCAGATCTGAATCTCGGTCAGATATGATGGTTAGGACATATTTCCAAGATTTATAACATTGGTCTTTATATGACCCGGTAAGGTGATGTCATGCCTAGCACAACTAGCCGGAGGACCTATTGTTATAATTTCCATTTTAGCAAGGTTAACCATTCTTCCGTGAGAAAATTGTAAGACTTATTCTAGAAGTGGTTCCTGATGAATCCTTTGTATATCCAAGTCCAACCTTTGCTTGAAGACCATGTCAATGCTATCTCGAAGCATGTCTGTGGTACTCCGATTTTCAACAAGAACATTTGAAGCCCAATGCTAAATGTTTCCTGCTCAATTATCCAAACACCACTGTATGGGTAATATCTTGAAAATTCTCTCCCCTTACCCAAAGAGTTTTCTACATTATATCTTGTCATGGATAACATGCTTTGCTTGCCATTGGGAAGGATATACCCTTGAGATATGTGTATAAACACATTTTCCTTTCCATTGTTCTGTTTAATTTGATAGACACTTTTCCCTTTCCATTGGTTTGTTTAAACCCTTTCTATGATCTATATGATATAAGCAGTAATAATTCCCTGCTTGTGCAAACACATCAGCGTACAACTCTGTCAGTAAGACCCTATTTCTATTGTTGATGACATTCCGGTAACCACCGATGGACGAGAACTTTGCCTATTGGCCCACCTTGTTTCAACGAGTAGGAAAATGGTTCTCTTTATCCCTCGCCCTTGGTACCGATGTTGTTGCTGACATATAACTGACAGGCTACCCCATGACATGCCTTACTTGCATGATCGTGCAAGACATCACCACCTTCCAACTCTTAACCCACATGATGGGCCCATAACCCATAGTTGCACAGGATCGAAACCTGACTCTCCTATACATCCCATGTTCTTAAGGTTATTCCTCGCGCATGGCCTCGTATGTAATTCCCTTCCGAAAGATCAGCCATTCTGGTATCAGACACAATACTTATTCCCATTGCTATGAACCCTATCACGTTTTGTTTCAGGCAATGAACGATTGCCTATCCTCTCGAAACTTCTTATTGCACCGTCTTACTTGCTGTCGGTGTTTTCTTAAGTTCCAATTCGAGAGTTACTTTCCGCCACCTTCCCCGATGTTATTGACCAGATAGTCAACCTTGTGGAGGTCCATTCTCCTGGAATACCCACCCCTTTATTCTTTTGTAAGTACGATGGAGTTCCCGAAGAAAGGATGCCGACTTCATCATGATGACCTAAAGCAGAGAAATGAAGACATCAACGTAATGGATCGACCTCTTCGAGAACAGCAACCAAGACCGAGGACACTCGTCAAAATTTCATAACCAAATCCATTCCCCCTTACTCCCGCTCCTAAATCTCGGGACTAGATTTCTTGTAGTGGAGGAGATTTGTGACGCTCGGATAATTAGGCTACAGTAATCCCCATTAATGATGCCTCGTCACCTCGGTTACTGCTGATAATCTCGCGTTAGTTCGAAACGGATTCAAATTCAAAATTTGAATTAAAGTTAAAAAAATTAAAGTTTTCAAAAGTCAAAACTAAAATGTTCGATGTGTTGAAAATATTCCCTAACTATTTGACATGTAGAAACCATGTTTTTATATAAGGCCTATATATTTAAAATGAGCAAAAACAAAAAACAAAAAAATTAAATAAAAGAAAAACAACAAAAGGATAAAAAGAGAACACCCCCTCCCTCGTCGGGTCACGGCCCAGATGGCCTTGGGGCCAACCAGGCCGTCCCAGCCGACGCCACTTAACCCCCAACCCTAGCGAAACCCTATCCCAACCACCCCCACGATTCCCCCCCACTCTCCCTCATCTCTCCCTCCCCCCACCTCTGGATCCCGATCTGGATTGAGAAGGGGGGGTCGAACCCGGCGACCCCGACACCATCGCCCTGGCGCCACGCCGCCCTACGTCGCCACCTCACCGGCGCCACCCCCCTGTCGCTGGACCTCGTCGCCCCGTCCTCGACCTCCTCCCCATGCCCCACTGCCTGTGCCCTACTCCTCATTTGTGAGCTCCCCCTCCCTCCTCTCTCTACCGTGGTCGTCCCCTCTCCCCCGCGCTCGGCTCCTCCGCCCGAGTCGCTCGCGGATAGCCGCACCCAGCCAACCCGCGGCGCCCGCGCCCTCCTCCTCTCCCCTATTCCCATGTCACCGCGCGCCCGAGGCCGTGCTCGCTCGCGGCCTCCCCGTGCTCGCTCGCGGCCTCCCCGCGCTCGCCGCGCCTCCCTTGGATGGCCATCGTGCCCGACCCCGTGGCCACCACTAGCCGTCGCCATGCCGCCACGCGCCTGGCCGAGCGGCACTGAGCCCGGCCACACCTCGGACCGCCGCCCCCTCCATCCCGCTTACCAGCCCCGCCCGCGCCTGCTTCTTGCGCCGACCACCATTGCCCCTGTCGCGCTGCCA
>NC_041392.1:290633492-290694826 GCF_002162155.2 Triticum dicoccoides
ACTGCTCCCGCTGTCCCGTCGCGGCTCGCGTCTCTACCGGCCACGCCGCGCCTCGCCGGCCCCCCTTGTTCGCCGTCGTTCGCCAAGCCCCCTCCTGCCCCCGCCGCTGATGGCCCCGGCCTCGCATCGGTAACGGGCGGGCTGTGGCTACGCCCGCATACCCGTCCCCAACGCCCGCTAGGCCTCCCTAGGCCTATGACATGGGGGGCCCACGCCCCCAGAACGTTTACAAAAAAGAAATAAAATTAATTAATTAATTAATTAATCTTGATTATTTAAACTAAACAATTAATCAAACTAATTAATCATAATTAGATTAGCCAAATAACTAATTAAACTAACTACTGTTAGTTAACAATGTATGACAGTAGGACCCACGCGTAAGTTTGACTAAGTCAACAGGACTGTTGACTGCTGACTGGACCTGCTGACTGTGCTGTTGACCCAGTCAATGGCCCCATTTGTCAGGTTGACCAGTCAACCGCTGTTGACTGCTGATGTCAGCATGACATCATGCTGATGTCATAAATCCAATTTCGATTTAAATTAAATAATTAATTAAATTTCAGAAATTAATAAGTTCTTTTGAAAATCATATAAAATAAACCGTAGCTTAGATGAAAATACTTTGTACATGAAAGTTGCTCAGAACGACGAAACGAATCCGGATATGCAGCCCGTTCGTCCGCCACACATCCCTAGCATAGCGAACACGCAACATTCCCCCTCCGGTTCATCTGTCCGAAAACGTGAAACACCGGGGATATTTTCCCTGGTGTATCCCCCCTTTACCGGTACCACCTCATACCGCGTTAGGGCACCCCTAGCACCGCTACTTGTCTTGTCATGCATCGTTATGCTTCTGTTTGCATTATATTCATTGTTTCTCCCCCCTCTTTTCTCCGGTAGACTACGAGACCGACGCCGCTGCTACCCAGTACGACTACGGTGTTGATGCCCCCTCTCTCTTGCCAGAGCAACCAGGCAAGCCCCCCCCCCTTGATGACTAGATATCACCTTCTCTCCTCTATACTGCTTGCATTAGAGTACTGTAGCATGTTACTGCTTTCCGTTAATCCTATTCTGATGCATAGCCTGTCATTGTTGCTACAACTGTTGATACCTTACCTGCAATCCTAAATGCTTAGTATAGGATGCTAGTTATCATCAGTGGCCCTACATTCTTGTCTGTCTGCCATGCTATACTACCGGGACGTGATCACTCGGGAGGTGATCACGGGTATATATTATATACTTTACACATATAAATGTTGTGACTAAAGTCGGGCCGACTCGTTAAGTACCCGCAAGTGATTCCGATGTTGGGGGTTGAAGGGGCAGGTGGTTCCACCCAGGTAGAGGTGGGCCTGGGTTCCCGACGGCCCCCGACTGTTACTTTGTGGCGAAGCGACAGGGCAGGTTGAGACCACCTAGGAGAGAGGTGGGCCTGGCCCTGATCGATGTTCGCGTTACTTCAAAATAACACGCTTAACGAGACCTGGGTATTTGATCTGAGTCTGGCTACTGGCCTATACGCACTAACCAACTATGCGGGAACAGTTATGGGCACTCGACGTCGTGGTATCAGCCGAAACCTTCGTGACATCAGCGACTGAGCGGCGCGCGCTGCATTGGACCGTAACCTCGCGCTTGTATTAAGGGGGCTAGGTCTGCTTCCGGCCGCGCACGCAACGCGCAGGTGTGCAATGGGCGATGGGCCCAGACCCCTGCACCATAGGATTTAGACCGGCGTGCTGACCTCTCTGTTGTGCCTACGTAGGGCTGCGACGTGTTGATCTTCCGAGGCCGGGCATGACCAGAAAAGTGTGCCCGGACAAAGGGGATCGAGCTAGTTGGGAAATATGGTGCACCCCTGTAGGGAAGTTAAAATAGAAGTCAGCTGCCTCTTGGAGAAAGTAAAATGGAGATACGACTTTCTAAGCTCTTGTTAGTCGAGGTCCTTCTTTTAGGGGGTCTTGTTATTCTAGTTAGATAGGTAGGACTAAGCATCTTGATCATAGGATTGTGAAAAGATTGTTTCTGTTGAGAGATGATCTTTACTATGCCACTAGAAATATTATGTCTCCCTGAAACAGTGTGTTAGTTGTTAGGTCTAGCCATGTTGATTATTTTCTGAAGCAGGTTTCATGCCAAAGAATATCCAGCATTTGATAAGGAATCGTTCCCTTACAATTTGGGATATTGCGAGACTGTTATGATTCAGTCAGATGCATATGAAGTCTTAATCTAAATTTTCCTTGCACTGTGCGCTTGCATTTGATTAAAAAATTCACTATCTTAACAGAATCTGATGTGTCGTATGACGACTCTATGAATCTGATGCCAGATGGAACTATTTATCAAGACATGATACATGACTATGTTCAGATTGTAAGGACAATATATGATGGTTTGATTTGTCATTGTACCTATCACTGACACAAACACTTACTAAAAAAATCAAAAACCTAACTGTTCTCTGAATAATCGTTCATGGGCAGGGGAACAATATGTGTGGTGCTAAAATCATTCATGGCCAGGGAATGGGGAGGAAGGGTGGAGAGGGAGGAAGGAGGAAGGAGGAGAGGTACCTAGGCGAGCGCGGCCGGTCACCGGAGGGGTCGAGGTCAGCGGCGGCGGCGGCGTCGAAGGGATGCAGGGATGCCTCGGTTGGTCGTGGGGAGGCCGGCGGCCGTGGTCGTCGTCCTGCACCCCGTGCCCGGGCTGAGGTAGAGGCAGCGCAGTGCAGGGGCCGACGCGGGGAGGCTGTCGGCGACGGCGGCTACGTGGGTGGGGCGGCGGCGCAGTGGGTCGGTGGCGAGGACCGAGATGGCAAGGCGGGGCTCGGGGGTCGTCGGAGCGGGTGTGGAGCGAGGGGGGGGGAGTGGAGGGAGGGACGAAGGGATCGGGCGAATTAGCTAGGGGGAAGATTACTAATGGCGCACCCCCTGGCGGTGCGCCATTAGCTAGGGGGAAAACTTAGTAATGGCGCACCTGTGGACAGTGCGCCATTACTAGTTTTAACTAGTAATGGCGCACTGTCTACATGATGCGCCATTAGTATGTTTGGAAAAATGGAAAAAATTGTTACTAGTGGCGCACCATGTATCTGGTGCACCATTAGTGTCTTCCACACTAATGGCGCACCTGCACATGGTGTGCCACTGCTATATTGTAGTGGCGCACCACATGTCAGGTGCGCCATTAGTATCCATTTCATCTATAGCCCTTTTCCTAGTAGTGCCTCGAGGCCCCTAGCTTGTAATATGATGCTTGTATGAATTATTTTATTTCTAGAGTTCTGTTGTGATATCTTCCCGTGAGTCCCTGATCTTGATCGTACATGTTTGCGTGTATGATTAGTGTACGGTTAAATCGGGGGCGTCACACCTGCCCCTCGCCGTGGATCGAAGGGCGCCGAACCGTCGCAAATTGAAGCAGCTCACCCTAGAGCAAAGAATGGTAGAGATGCTGTGGCACCTTGGGAGATACTTAGCATGACCAACCCACTGTGCAAGATCACCAGGAGAAGAACCTCACCGCAGCTCAATTGTCCATACACGAAAAAATGAAGCTATTTAAGGACGAGGGCACCAAAGAAACAAACACAGAGTTGATAAACAACTGGATCTTATACGAGATTAGAGCTCAAAACTATAATCCTTGTCTGAAGTGCCCACTCCGTGCAGCTGCACACAGGGAAGAGGAACCATATCCCCTCCCCCAACCATGGCAACCCACAAGTGAACCTACGGACAGCCACAGGGAGCTAATCTTGCGAATCCCAGCGAAATCGACCAATGTGATGTCGATGCGCACCGGAGAACCACATCCAAGTGCCAACGCACACCCCCAACTCGCCCAAGATGACACCTTCAGGAAGGTGACGGTGCAAGCCGCGCTGCTGCCGCTCGGACCAAAGCAGGCTGAAGTTTTCACCCGGGTATGAGAGGGGAGGGAGATGGAATCGAACCTCGATGGCGCCTCCGAGAAGGGGAACGGCGCCAGCAGGCATCGTGACCGGAGCCACCGACCAAAGATTTCTCCCGGTCCGAGCACGCAAACTCTGGCATCCCCAC
The DNA here is from genome assembly GCF_002162155.2 of Triticum dicoccoides. Classification (NCBI taxonomy): domain Eukaryota; kingdom Viridiplantae; phylum Streptophyta; class Magnoliopsida; order Poales; family Poaceae; genus Triticum; species Triticum dicoccoides. Next base: position 290,637,572 of record NC_041392.1, read on the forward strand.
CTTCAATGGATCCAGCGACCGGCGGCCGCCATGACCCAGATCTAAAGGGAAAAAGGCAAAGGAAGGGGGAGGAAGAGACCTCTAGATCTGACGCGCAGCCAGGGGCACTAGGCCACCCGCCATGACCCTCTCCCCGCGCCTCCATCACTCGCCGCCCGCGCGGCCAAGGGAGGAGGAGGAGCACCAGCGAACGCCACTTGCCGCAGAGACAGCGCCACCGCACCCTCCGAAGTCGGTGCCTCGGTTACGAGAGCCCTCCCCGTGGAGACGGAGCAGCACGGCCTCGCCGTCACCTTCCTTGGACATTGCGTGGACTATGCCGATGACCCCTCTGGCGGCAGCGAGGAGGGAAAGGGAAGGGGAAGGAGGCTTGGCGGCTAGGGTTTCGTCGCCTCCCGCTTCGCTCGAGCGGAGTGAAGTGGGGGCCTAGGGGAAGTCGAGGGCGCTCCTTTTCTAAGAAAGCAAGAAGATTTTAATGCTTATTTTGGTAGACAACTGAAACGCAATGCTTATATGATTGAACACTTGGGTGATTATATGTCTAGAGTTAAAGGTGAACTTAAACTCATTAGTAAACATGCTTCTATGGTTACCACTCAAGTAGAACATGTACTTAATGCTCAGAATGATTTGCTCAATGAATTGAATAGTAAGAATAATGATAATGCTGTTAGAGTTATGACTAGAGGTGGTAAAATGACTCAGGAACCTTTGTATCCTGAGGGCCATCCTAAGATAATTGAGCAAGATTCTCAGAGAATTAATATTGATGCACCTAGTCCTTCTAAAAGGAAGAAAAAGAAAAATTCTAAGACTTTGCATGCTTCTAGTGAACCTGTTATTGACACACCTGAGAATCCCAATGATATTTCTATTTATGATGCGAAAATACAATTTGTTAATGAACATGAACCTAGTGATAATGTTAATGATAATGTTCATGTTGATGCTCAACCTAGCAATAATAATGATGTAGAAATTGAACCTATTGTTGATCTTGATAACCCACAATCAAAGAATTAGTGTTATGATAAGAGAGACTTTGTTGCTAGGAAGCACGGTAAAGAAAGAGAACCATGGGTTTAGAAACCCATGCCTTTTCCTCCTAAACCATCCAAGAAAAAGGATGATGAGGATTTTGAGCGCTTTGCTGAAATGATTAGACCTATCTTTTTGTGTATGCGTTTGACCGATATGCTTAAAATGAATCCTTATGCTAAATATATGAAAGATATAGTTACAAATAAAAGAAAGATACCGGAAGCTGAAATTTCCACCATGCTTGCTAATTACACTTTTAAGGGTGGAATACCAAAGAAACTTGGAGATCCAGGAGTACCAACTATACCATGCTCCATTAAAAGAAACTATGTTGAAACTTCTTTATGTGATCTTGGAGCCGGTGTTAGTGTTATGCCTCTCTCTTTTATACTGTAGACTTGATTTGAATAAGTTGACACCTACTGAAATATCTTTGCAAATGGCTGATAAATCAACTGCTATACATGTCAGTATTTGTGAGGATGTGCCTGTTGTGGTTGCAAATGTTACTATTTTAATGGACTTTGTTATTTTTGATATTCCCGAAGACGATAGTATGTCTATTATTCTTGGAAGACCCTTTTTGAATACTGCATGGGCTGTTATTAATTGCACCAAAGGCAATGCCACTTTTCATGTTAATGGTAAAGAGAATACGGTACACTTTCCGAGGAAACAACCTCAAGTCCACAGTATCAATTCTATTGGAAAAATTCCATCGATTGCTATTGGAGGTTTTGATTTTCCTCTTCCTACTGTTACAAAGAGATATGATATTCTTATTGTTGCGGATGTGCATATCCCCGTTGAGGTAACATAGTGTCATTTGAAAATTCTCCGGTTTCATGTTATTCGAAATGAGTTTGTTAACAAGACCTGATCAACCTTGTTAGTGGATTCCTTTTGATGAGCATGAGATGGGTGAATTTAGAAAACACAACTCTCTGTACCCTCTTTTTACTTTCTGTTATTTATATTAAATAAAGCAAAAATAGTAATTTATGTCAGTTTCCTGAATTATCCGTGCAATAAAAAATACCTTGAAAATAAAAATTCTCCAAATGCCCTGAAAATTTAATATTATTTTTTCTGGAATATTTGAGAATATTTGGCACTGAGAACACATCAAGGGGAGCCAGCACCTGGCCACAAGGGTCCAGGGCGCGCCCCTGCCTCGTGGGCCCCTGGTGGCCCCCTCCACTTATTCTAGCCACCACACACTCCTTCCTCCCAAAAAACCGCTAGCCAGCTCAAACCTGAGTTCTTGCTTGTCTTGCTGCCATTTTCGATCTCCTTGCTCAAAGCTCCTCTCACAAAACTGCTTTGGGAGATTGTTCTTTGGTATGTGACTCCTCCAATGGTCCAATTAGTTTTTGTTCTAGTGCTTTATTTATTGCAAATTTTTGCTGCTTAGGTGACCCTGTTCTTGAGCTTGCATGTCAAATTTATGTGGTCAAAAAGTAGTTTTAATGCATGATATAGCCTCTAGACACTTGTAGGAGTGGTTGCTATCAATTTTGTTGAGTCTGGTTCGCTTTTATTTCGAGTTACTTAAAATTTCAGAAATTTTTCAGAGGAAGAAATATGTTTAGGAAAATGTACCAAGGTTGTTCCTCAAGGAAGCAAGGACCCAGGCCCGCAATACACGAGCCGGACAATGAACTACCAAGGAATGCTCAAGTGTGGCCTTGTGAATGGCCGTCAGAGGACTTCATGGTCCTAGCAGGAATCAAGGATGAATTTGAAGCATATGTGCGTAACGCCGATCTTGAGAGCTTCGTGGCAGATAAGTGTCGTCGGTACCTCTATTTAACTGATTCATTTGTGAGAAGGTTTAAATTTACATCATCACGCAAATCTCAAACTATCCTATTTAATCTCTATGATAAATCTTATACCATGGACTTCAAAGATTTTAACACTGCTTGTAAACTCCCACAGTGGGATAATGTTAGTGAACCTCGCAAATCTGAATACAGAGACTTTCTTGCTAGTATAACTGTGGGGGAATCTAGGGAAATCACGCAAGCTACCATAGGGAGCATTCATTTTCCTGCTAGACATTATTTTTCTCTCTTTATAGGTAGATGCATAAATGGTAAGGATGAGGCATGTCACATGTGTGTGCCAGATCTTAGTGTTCTCAAGAGCGTTGTATTAGGAGATAGACAATATAACTTGGGGGCCATTGTTGCATGCAAGTTGCATAATAACAAAATTAATGGAGATTTCTTTGGTGGAATTTATGCAACCCGTTTAGCTGATTTTCTTGAGATACCCATACGTGGAGATGATATTGAGTTGCCTCCTGCTTATTTAGATTATAATGCCATGGTTCGTCATCAGTTTGTTGAGAGGAACAATCAGTTCCTCCAGTACCGACTAATCTTTGATAGACGATGCACCTATCACGTCGCTCTCCCTGCTCCTGCCTTCTTTGACTTTTAGGAAAAAGGGAGATATGTTATAACCAGGGAGGAGGCGACCGAGTACGAGAGGAGGACGGCGGCAGCTCGCCTCCCAGCTGCAGCTCGTCAGGAAATAGCTGATGCGTCTCAGTACGACCCCAGCTTCAACTTCGGATATCCACCAGGCCATCCATGGGCATAAACCAACTTAGGCTAAAAGCCTAAGCTTGGGGGAGTACGTATTTCTCACCGACATTACATTCATGTTCACACACTCATGCTAGTTGTCGGTGCTCATACTTTTTCACAGTATCATCCATGATAGTTTATTTCCTTTTTAGCTTTCTTCTTGTGTGCCTTAATAAACCTTAAGAAAAAAAATTAGGTGTAGCTTTTAGTTAGTATACTTTCCATGCCTATAGTAGTAGTAATTTAAAAGAAAACCCAAAAAGATTTCTTGTTCTTCTTTTGCTTGTTGGGAGCTTTCCCGTGTAAATAGTTTTGTTTCTTTTCTTTGGGGGTCGAGAGGAGAATACCATAATGAAAATGTTGAGTGGCTCTCATATGCATTATTGTTGATCTAACAAAGAGCCCATATTACCTTGTCCTCTCTCTTGAATTGAATGCTTGCAGATTCCAGCTTAGTCCAATGCACGTACACTATTATTATTATCCACACTATTCGGTCGTTTAAGTGAAAGGCAATAATGATGATTATATGATGAACTTATTGAGATGAGAAAAGCTGGTATGAACTCGACCTCTCTTGTTTTTGTAAATATGATTAGTTCATCGTTCCTGATTCAGCCTATTATGAAATAAACATATTTTCAATGACAATTAGAGATTGTAGTTGCTTATGCCATGCTTAATTAGCTAGGAGTTTATAATGGTTTACCATGCGTGCCAACATGCTATTAAAATGGTTGTGATGTGGTATGATAGGGTGGTATCCTCCTTTGAACGATTTAAGTGGCTTGACTTGGCACATGTTCACGCATGTAGTTGAAACAAAATCAACATAGCCTCTATGATATTTATGTTCATGGTGCATTATATTCTACTCATGCTTGCATTCGGTGTGGATTAATTTTAATGCATGTTCATGACTGTTGTCGCTCTCTAGCTGGTCGCTTCCCAGACTTTTTCTAGCCTTTACTTGTACTAAGCGGGAATACTGCTTGTGCATCCAATTCCATAAACCCCAAAGTTATTCCATATGAGTCCACCATACCTACCTATATATGGTATCTACCTGTCGTTCCAAGTAAATGTGTATGTGCCAAACTCTAAACCTTCAAGTAAGCATTCTGTTTTGTATGCTCGAATAGCTCATGTATCAACTAGGGTTGTCTGTATCCTCCATGCTAGGCGGGTTATTCTCAAGAGGAGTGGACTCCGCTCCTCACTCACGAAAAAATGGCTGGTCACCGGGATGCCCAGTCCCATGCTTTAAGCAAATCAAATCAAAATAATTGCAAACAAAACTCCCCCAGGATTGTTGTTAGTTGGAGGCACCCGTTGTTTCGGGCAAGCCATGGATTGATGCTTGTTAGTGGTGGGGGAGTATATACTTTACCATTCTGCTTGGGAACCGCCTATAATGTGTGTAGCATGGAAGATATCGAGATCTCTCGGTTGTTATGTTGACAAGGAAAGTATACCGCTCAAAATATTATTCATATCTATTTCAAAACCGAGCTCTGGCACCTCTACAAATCCCTGCTTCCCTCTGCAAAGGGCCTATCTATTTACTTTTATGTTGAGTCATCATCCTCTTCTTAAAAAGCACCACTTGGAGAGCACCGCTATCATTTGCATCCATTGCTGTTAGTTTACATTGAGTATGGTTTGACTGGATCTCTTTTACCATGAATTACAATGTCTAGTCAGTCCTTGATCTTTAAAGGTGCTCTGCATTTATGTTTTGCGGTCTCAGAAAGGGCTAGCGAGATACCATCTTGTTATATCATATTATGATTGTTTTGAGAAAGTGTTGTCATCCGAGATTTATTATTATTGCTCGCTAGTTGATTATGACATTGATATGAGTAAACATGAGGCCTAAATGTTATTCCGAACGTGGTTAGTTCATAATCTTTGTTGAAAACTTGAATGCTGGCTTTACATATTTACAACAACAGCAAATAGACTTTGTAAAAGTTTTTCTTTATCACTTTCAGTTTATCAACTGAATTGCTTGACGACAAGCAAAGGTTTAAGCTTGGGGGAGTTGATACGTCTCCGTCGTATCTACTTTTCCAAACACTTTTGCCCTTGTTTTGGACTCTAACTTGCATGATTTGAATGGAACTAATCCGGACTAACGCTGTTTTCAGCAGAATTGCCATGGTGTTATTTTTGTGCAGAAATAAAAGTTCTCAGGATGACCTGAAAATCAACGGAGATTATTTTTGGAATTAATAAAAATACTGGCGAAAGAATCAAGGCCAGGGGGCCCATACCCTGTCCACGAGGGTGGGGGCGCGCCCCCTGCCTCATGGGCCCCCTGGTGCTCCACCGACCTCAACTCCAACTCTATATATTCGCGTTCGGGCAGAAAAAATTAGAGAGAAGGATTCATCGCGTTTTACGATACAGAGCCACCGCCAAGCCCTAATCTCTCTCGGGCGGGCTGATCTGGGGTCTGTTTGGGGCTCCGGAGAGGGGAATCCGTCGCCATCGTCATCATCAATCTTCCTCCATCACCAATTCCATGATGCTCACCGCCGTGCGTGAGTAATTCCATCATAGGCTTGCTGGACGGTGATGGGTTGGATGAGATTTATCATGTAATCGAGTTAGTTTTGTTAGGGTTTGATCCCTAGTATCCACTATGTTCTGAGATTGATGTTGCTATGACTTTTCTATGCTTAATGCTTGTCACTAGGGCCCGAGTGCCACGATTTTAGATCTGAACCTATTATGTTTACATGAATATATGTGAGTTCTTGATCCTATGTTGCAAGTCTATAGTCACCTACTATGTGTTATGATCCGGAAACCCCGAAGTGACAATAATCGGGACCACTCCCGATGATGACCGTAGTTTGAGGAGTTCATGTATTAACTAGGTGTTAATGCTTTGGTCTGGTACTCTATGAAAAGGAGGCCTTAATATCCCTTAGTTTTGTAATGCCCCGAGACCGATGTGCCAGGTGTCTTCCAGTTATTCGATGTTGTTGCCTTGTCATTCGCTTGCATGTTTCATTTTGCCATGTGATCATCCGCATTGCATCATCATGTTTTCAAAACTTGCATCCGTTCGGGTTCCCCCAGTTCTCTCCGTTGTCCATTCTGAGCCCAGACACACTTGCACGCGCCCGCGCTCGTTCGAAATATCATTTTATAACTGGCTGGAAAATGTTCTCGGAATGGGTTGAAAGTTGGCGTCCGGTCTTATTTTAGTGTAGATAGACCGTCTGCCAAGTTTCATCACATTCGGAGTCCGTTTGATGCCCCAATAGATAACTATAGCGGCATTATAGTCGGTCAAATGTCGGACATTTTTGGTCTCCGGAAACGGTTGCCGGGTTGCATTCCTCCTCTCTCTTCTCAGTCCAACCACACACTTGACCTCGTTCGCCAAACCCCTCTTTGCATAGTGCATCGACCCCTCGCGCGTGTCCGAAGCTGTCCCGAACCCGACCCGAGCAGTCATGGTCGTTGGATCCAGACCATCCCCAAGCATCTCTAAAATATCTCTGTTTTCTTAATTGGACTCCCTACCTATTTATTTCTTGACCGTCTGATTCCGATCCGATGATCCAAATGCCTCATACCTACCAACTACTATACATATGAGTCCAAACCCTAGCTGTCCCATCCATTCCTCCCCTACCGAATCGCCGCCGCCACACTCCACCTCGTTGTCTCGCACCTCGGGATCTCCTCCCGATCCGAATCCTCCCCGACCAATTCCCTTGATTTCCGCCGCCACCTTGTCCCTGTTTGGGATCCAGCCCCGACCAACCGCAACAGCAATCCTCTACCTCCTCCCGATCCATCCATCCACCAGCGTTCAAACTCCCCTCTTGGAGCGCTCCCGAGGCCTCAGCTCCTCTGCGCCCGAGCTGCACCAGGCCCCAAGCGACCTCGCTCTCCGTCGTCTCCGGCACCACGCCGGCGAGTGCCACCGCCGGAGCTGCTCCATCCGCCGCCCGTACCTCCCCAACCACCAGGCCGTACTCCCCCTGCCTTCCTTCCCTCTCGTTTCTTTCTCTATCTCTCAACTCTCTTTCTATTCCTCCGCGGGTCCCAGCCGCTCCGTCCGGAGTTCGCCAAAACCAGCAGATGCGCCTCCGCCTCTCCTTGTCCCAGTCATCCTTGCCGGTGTGCACCGCCCGAGGCTCATTGGAGCACCACCACCAACATGCCGTTCCCCTGCCATGGCGCCTAGGCCTCCTCCGCTCCCGCACCTGAGGCCTCGAGCTCTTCCAGCTCGACCCTGCATCCTCGTCATGCCGCCAAGGTACCCGCATCACCGCACGCGTCACGGCTCTCCCGCAAGCCTCTCCATGCTCACCTAGCTCCTGCCGCACGCCATGCTTGAGGCGAGCACGGGCTCGTCCTCGAGCTCCCGAATATCTAGCCTTTGCGCGCGCCCGCCTTGCTGTGTGTGCACACACACATGTTTTTCCACACCCCCGCCGTTGGCCTGTGGTCGCGACGGTCACCGTCTTGCTCGCCGGCGTCGTCACCCAGTTCTTCTGTGATCCACGAAGAAGGCATGGCCTCTGGTTTTGGTCAAGTTGAGCGACGCCCTTGTTTGCATAAACATGCAGCAGCAGCGTAGTGGTCAACACTCTGCTCCTCTATCCAGGAGATCGTGGGATCAAGTCCCAGCTGGCCCCATTTTTGCTCTGTTTTCCTGTTATTTTGCACCTCAACCGCCAGGCCAAATCTCCACCTGGGCTGATGCACTGTGTGCAATTCGGCCCATGTATGTTTTTTGCTCTGTTTTCATGTTATTTTGCACCTCAACCGCCAGGCCAAATTTCCTCCTGGGCCACTGCACTATGTGCAATTAGGCCCACGTATGTTTTTTTCCTTCTCTGGTTTTAGTGTTTTTCAGTGCATGCATAATTACAGGAATGCCATCATTTTGAATTGTCAACAACTGAATAACCATGCATCCAAATAAAACCTGTCATATATGCATCTTGCTCAGAATTTTATCTACTTTCATAATATGCAACTTTCATCCATGTTAAAACATTTAAACTTAGTTTTTGTGTTTAATTTGCATATTGCCATGCTAAAATGATTTAATTCATAACTAAATAACCGTAGCTCCATTTTAAATAAACTTTATATGTAATTGGGGTAGAAAATGCCTAGTTTAACGTGGTGACATTACTTTGCATGTTTAACAACTCTAAAATATGGCTAAGGGCAGAATAGTACCAAATCCATATTTTGCATATGAGGATTTTCCAGATCTGTTGTTTGTTGTTCCGGCCTCATTTAAACTTGCCTAGATAGGTAGTTTTCTTATGTTTGACCTCTTGCCTTTTTTAACAACATTTAATATTGATGAGTACATAACCGAGAGAGAAATAAATAAGTCATGTGGTGTTTCGTCAATATGCTACTCGTTGCATATTGAGCTCCACTTAATTTATAGTATTGTTTGTGCACTTTGCCATGCCATGCCATGAATCATTAAACCGTACATGCATCATCCTTGGTTGTGCATCATGCCATGTTTATGTGATGGTTGTTTACTATGTTGCTTGTTTCTTTCCGGGTTGCCACTCTCGTTAGCTTTGGTTTTGTTCCGGAGTTGTGAGGATTCGTTCGACTTCGTCTGTTTGTCTTCTTCATGGACTCATTTTCTTCTTTGCGGGATTTCAGGAAAGATGACCATACCCTCGAAATCACTTCTATCTTTGCTTGCTAGTTGTTCGCTCTACCGCTATGTCGCGCTACCTACCACTTGTTATATCATGCCTCCCATATTGCTATGTCAAGCCTGTAACCCTCCTTCCTAGCAAACCGTTGTTTGGCTATGTTACCGCTTTTGCTCAGCCCCTCTTATAGTGTTGTTAGTTGCAGGTGAAGTTGAAGTTTTGTTCCAGGTTAGGACATGGATATGTTGGGATATCACAATATCTCTTATTTTAATTAATGCATCTATATACTTGGTAAAGGATGGAAGGCTCAGCCTTATGCCTAGTGTTTTGTTCCACTCTTGCCGCCCTAGTTTCTGTCATACCGGTGTTATGTTCCTTGATTTTGCGTTCCCTACGCAGTTGGGTGTTATGGGAACCCCTTGACAGTTCGCTTTGAATAAAACTCCTCCAGCAAGGCCCAACCTTTGTTTTACATTTGCCTAACAACCTATTACCCTTCCCTTGGGTCGGCCAACCCGAGGGTCATCTTTATTTTAACCACCCCGGGCCAGTGCTTCTGTAAGTGTTGGTCCGAGTCCTTTGCAGCGCCACCTCGGGGAAACTTGAGGGCTGGTTTAGTTGTACGGAGTGTTCATCCGGTGTTGCCCTGAGAACGATATATGTGCAGCTCCTATCGGGATTGTCGTCACATCTGGCGGTCTTGCTGGTCTTGTTTTACCATTGTCGAAAAGTCTGGTAACCGTGATTCCGAGACTGATCGGGTTGTTCCGGGAGAAGGAATATCCTTTGTTGACCGTGAGAGCTTGTGATGGGCTAAGTTGGTGTCGGATTTCGAGTTCCGGCAGACCCATGAGGTTCGAACACTGGGGTGCGCGCAGAGATTTCGCCTCCTACCTACCTGCACCCCTCCGCCATGCTACGATCTAAACTAAGGAAAGAACAACACAAGAGACACAGGGTTTATACTGGTTCGGGCCACCATTGTGGTGTAATACCCTACTCCAGTGTGTGGTGTGTGGATTGCCTCTTGGGCTGATGATGATGAACAATACAAGGAAGAACAGCCTCGCGAGGGTCTGTTCTTGGCTGAGGCGATGAACTGCTGGGAGGAGTTCAGCCACCTTTTTCTCTCTCTCTGCTTTCCTTTGGCCGACCGACCTCTCTAACGAGCCTCTTCCTTCCTACCTCCCTTTTGTCCTCTCCAGCTATGTGGGTGGCTGGTCCTATTTATAGAGGCCCTGGTCCTCTTCCCAAATATTGAGCGGGAAGGGAGCCAACAATGGTAGGCTAATTTGAAGGGGGACAGCAAGTATCAGCTATCCTGACAAAAGTAGTCTTCGCCTGCGCAAAGCTCTGGTGATGACGCCGTCTTGGGCTCCACGGTGACCTCCGTCTCGTAGTCCTCCTGGTCTTGGTGTCGTTGCACCGAAATGGAAACCTTTGCCTGATGCCTCGGTACTCCGCGGCTGCGCTTGCCCCCTTTGCACCAAAGAGGAAAGGAGAACGCTGCGCGGGCTGGCACCCGCCTGGCGCCCTGTGTTGTCATGGCTTGCGTCATGGGCACCTCGTGAGGTACCCCGCCTTGATCTCTCCGCCTCCTCGTGAGCCAGCCTGACGAGGCCGTGCCTGAGGAAGCTTCGCATCGTCCGCCCCGCGAGGCTTGGCCCCTCGCGAGGGTCTTGGGTTTGTGTTGGTGAAGATGGGTCGTGCTGGGCCCCCCTTTGAGCCACGCCGCAGGCCACAAGTAGGCAAGTCTGGGGACCCCGGTTCCCAGAACGCCGACAGTAGCCCCGGGCCCAAGGCGCGGCCGGACTTGGCCGTGCAGGGAGGCGGAAGGGCAAGAGCGAAGCACCGCGGGCCCTAACAGCCTGCGGCCTTGGGCGCCGCGTGGCGGTTGACTGGACGTGGGCGCCTCCACTTCCCCATGACGCCTCGGCAACTGCATGGATGGGACAAGTCCCTGCGTGCAAAAATGGGTCATGATTACCTGTGATCGTGGAGGCCGGCGGTTGGCCTTCGCCGGCCATAAGTACGGAACGGCGCGCGCCCTTCCAGTCCACCCCTCCTTGCTTCTCCTTCTTCCCGATCCTTGCTCCGTCTTGCCGCGATGGTTCCGGTCCGCCGGTTCTCGATGGCAGAGAAGGGAAAGGCTCCCCGAGAGGGGCCAGACCCTCTCCCACTGAAGAAACAGCTCATCCCCCGTGACCCGAACGAGGGGGCCCTTCAGGTGGTGCCGAGGCCTTGGGGCGAGCGGGCGCCGCCGGGGTTCCCGCTTCCATTGTACGCCCACGTCGAGGGCCTCGAAGGAGCTGATGCTGACCGCCACAGGCGGCGCCGCCGTCAGCGCCAACAGGTCACGAAGGGGTGGGTCGTCCCCCCTGGGGTCCACACCGAGGGCTCCTCCCAAGAGTTCGTGCTCCACGTCGACATTCCTCTTCAGTCTTGGATTCGCCTGCCTCCCTTCTTCGCCTCCATCATCCCGCAGGGGGAGCCCCTGGAGCTCTGGCTGCAGCACGCCGGCTGCAGCACCCTCGCGACCGAGGCAGATGTCGTGGTCGTCGCCCCGGGCGAGGTCTACATGACCCGGGGCTGGAGGGAGATCGCCCGGGTTTGCAGGACAAGGGGAGTCTTCGCGATCCACTTGGACTACGACGGTGCTTCGGTGATGCTCTTCAACGTCTTCGATGCGAGCGGGCGCCGGCTGGAGTGATGCCCCGGGGAAGGTGGCCAGGGCCCTGCTGTGACGAGGACTGGGCATGCCACCCACTCCCTTGGAGGCTCCTCAGGTGGTGGAGGCGTCGGAGGTTCCAGCAACTCCGGCGAGCTCTTCGCGACTCCGGAGACGAGCGATGACAGCTACGAGCCCCCGCGCCGGTGCCGCTCCTGGAGCAGGGCGGGCTCGTCAGGCTGCCGCCGACTCTGATCTGGATGGGGTTGGCGTTGGTGCTTGATGGCCCACTGTTGATGATGGCATCTTTTGCAGGGACGCGCGTAGTTTGTGTCCCTTTAGGATCCGTTCCCTGCGAGGAATCAAAAACGCGTCCCGTAGGGGCTTGTAAGGTGCCTGTGATCCTGTCTTGTATACATAACACTTGTCGTAGAATTGCGCGAGTTGCTCATTCCATCTTAGCTCAATCCTCCCTTTCGAACCTCACGAGGGCTTGGTGCTCTGCGCCGACAGGTCCCAGTCCCAAGGCGGCTTCAGCCGTCGCTGGTACGCCAGGCCGCGATGCCGTGGTCAAGGCCAGGAGGTGAGCGACCCGGAGTCCGGTAAGAGCCGCTGAGACGCGATGCTCAGGAGGTCCCCTTTGGCGCCCATGTAGACGTCGTTTGGTGAGAAAGGGAAGCGGTGTCGCTAACAAGGGATAGCATTAGGTACGGGGATGGTGCCACGGCAGCTGGCGCTTCCGGGCGATAACTTATCTCAAGGATCAGGGGCCGCTCTCTGGTGTGTGGCGGGGTCCGTGCGTCGGCAAGAGCGGGGTTGCTTGGCGAGGTCCTCGTGTGTCTCCTCCCTCTTGCCTTAGCTCCCCTTTCTGCTCTACGTCTTCGGATCCCGGCCCTCGAGAGAATCTCAGCCGTCGCTGGTATGCCAGGTCGCGATGCCGTGGTCAAGGCCAGAGGGTGAGGGCTGGAGAGCCAGTAGGAGCCCTGAGTCGTGATGCTTAGGCACCCCCCTTTAACATGCAAGCGGTTCGCGCGGACGAGAGCGAAGGAGGCACAGCAAGAGCCTTGCCTGACGCTGCTCCTTCAGGAGGTCCTGCAGGTCCATCATAGAAAAAGCAAGGGGTTGCTATACAATTGACGGTCAGCCGTTGGTTGCTTCTGAGGGGTAGTGAGGCACTGAAGGCTTGACAAGGTGACGCTATGCGGGGCTGCCGCGGCCAGAGCTCAGCCATCCAGGTTTGTCGGCGTTGCAGGGATGGACCCATGTGCAAGCGTCGTGCCGTTCGGGAGCAGCTCCGTTAGTTGGCGTCAGCTGAGTAGGAAACTAGGTAAAACACGTTAGCCGCGAAGGAGTGGATTCGTTCAAATAGATGTTGGGAATGTGGAGATCACTGGGTCAGGCCCGAGCGACTTAGGGGTGATGCAGCTCAAGTGGCGCCCCCAACAAGGTAAGCTAATCGACGCGAAATAAAAGGGATACACGCCGCAGGGACGGACCCACGTGGCCTGGGAATAATGCAGCCCTGGGGGCGCTCCCAGCTGGAAGTAAAACTTGAAAGATGTCACCTGATGATGTTGAGGACGAAGGGGTGTTGGTGTAGCAGGCTCGGGGGGCTGCAGGAGCCGATCCTCACGAGCCCCCAGGCCCAGGGGCCTCAGGAGGCTCCGGAGCTGCTGGCGGCTCCTCGCGGGCCATCTCCATCTCTGCCAGGGCTGCGGAACGCCTGGCCTCTCGTGCCTCTGTGATGCCCCTCATGAGGCGCTGGTACGCATCAGCCGCGTTCGGCAAGCCGTAAGGCATGCGAATGTAGCTGTGGGGTGGACCTCCGCAGCGCCCCACTCGCGAGGGCCAGAGGCGCTCCAGAGAGACGACTCGGTTGTACCCTGGTATGTCGATGCAGACGCGCAGCCCACCATCCTCGCCTGGATGGGGGGCCACTGCTGGTAGGCGGCGGGCGCCTCTCATGACTCTTGACTCCTGTAGCTCCTGAATGGCCTTGCTGACGAACTCCTGTGGGTCTGGATCTCCTTGCCTTGCTCCTTCTTGAGGGAAATGTGCTTCAAAACACGCCTCCATGTGGTGCCCAAGCGCCTCCCTCGTGACCTTAGCTAGGTCGGTGGCCCTCCAGGGGAGAGCCCCCGAGCCCTGCCTGAGGAGGGCGCCGGGCACGCTTTCCTATGCGATGGAGGGAGGCTCCCCCTGGGCAGGCGCAGGCCCTGAGGGGCCGGGCCGGACTATGTCTTCTTCTTCTTGGGGGTTGGTCTCGGGAGGCCTCCTACTTCCATGACCCGGGTCTTCTAGTGACGCGGCCTGAAAGGCTCGTTCCAGGGAACACACCGTGTCCTTCTCTTCACAGGGCACCGTGATGACTCCGCCACTTCCTGGCATCTTGAGGACGTTGTAGCCGTGGTGAGTTACGGCCATGAACTTGGCCAGCGCTGGGTACCCAAGGATGGTGTTGTACGGCAGGCGAATGTGAGCGACGTCGAAGTCGATGAACTCGGTGCGGTAGTTGTCGCGTGCCCCGAAGGTGACAGGGAGGCGGACCTGCCCAATCGGGACCGTGGAGCCATCAGTGATACCGGAGAAGGGCTTGGTTGGCTAAAGCTGGCTATAGGGCACTTGGAGGTTGTTGAACGTCTCCACGGACAGGACGTTGAGCCCTGCCCCGCCATCGATGAGGGTCTTGGTGACCACCATGTTGCTGATGATTAGGGAACAAAGCATCGGGAGGACTCCGGCTGTTGCCGCACACTTGAGCTGATCTGCTGAGCTGAACGTGATGGCGCACACCGACCACCTGAGAGGGCATGTGGCTTCAAGTCTGGGGAGTACTGCGTTCACTTTGCGGGCGAACTTCTTGAAGATGCGCTGAGAGGCTGGGGCTTGAGCTCCGCCCAGGATGCAGGCGATCGCGCGCGGCTCCTGGAAGCCCCCAGCCTCCTCGTCCTGATGGCGGTCCTCGTTTCTCCTTGGCTACGGCGGCAGCGGTGGGAGGCCTGCGTTGCCTAACAGGTGATCCTCGCGAGGCTGATCCCTCCAATCTCCCTTGCGAGGTTGATCCCTCCATCCTCTCTCGTGAGGCGGGTCTTGCCAGCGATCCTCGCGAGGTTGGTCGCGCCACCCTTGGCGCGGCCCACGGTCTTCCCAGCGTCCTGCGATTCTTCCTCCTCCTTGACCGTAGCCCCGGTCACCATGGTCGGGGCGACGGCCGATCCTTCCTTCACGCACGGCTCGGAGTTCTTGGCATTCATTGGTGTTGTGGGTGTGGAGGTCGTGGTACACATAGTACCGGCTGCCCTTGGGAGGTTCGGGCTGATCTCTGCCCCGCTTGGTGTCTGGTTCTGCCGCGAGCACTGCAGCCCCCTTGCGCTTCACATCCTTGGCCTTGAGCTTCTTCTCTTCTGGGTCTGCGGCAGGCAGCTCGAGGAGGGAGAGACGCCCCTCCTCAGCCCTGGCGCACTTGTTTGCCAAGTTGAACAGCTCCAAGGAAGTGCACATGTCTTCATGCATCGCCAGCTCCTCCTTCATCTTGACGTCGCGCACACCGTCGGAGAAAGCTGAGATGATGGCCTCCTCAGTCACCTTGGGGATCTTGAGGCGTGCGTTGTTGAAGCGCTGGATGTACTTCTGCAGGGTTTCCCTGGGTTATTGCTTGATGCGGCGCATGTCGCTCACGGCGGGTGGCCGGTCGCGAGTACCTTGGAAGTTGGCGATGAAGCGGGTGCGCGTCTCTTCCCAGGAGGAGATTGTGCCTGGAGCCAGGTTCAGGAGCCAGGTGCGGGCCCCGTCCTTGAGCGCCATGGGAAACCAGTTCACCATGACCTTCTCGTCTCCGTTGGCAGCTTCGATGCCCAGCTCGTAGAGCTGGAGGAACTCCGTAGGGTCGGTCGTGCCATCGTAGCGAGGAGGCAGGTCTGGTTTGAACTTGCCGGGCCACGTGACGCTGCATAGTTCGGTGGTGTAGGCGCGGCAGCCTGCTGTGGCCACGGGAGGCCTTAGGTGACGGAGAGCCTGGTCTTGCATGTCCCCACGCGTTGGAGCAGGGGGATGGTCGTGACGTGCTGGAGCAGGGAGCGCCCGGGCAGCTTCTGGCGGGCGAGGGACTTCTTGGCAGCTCTGTTCTTGCTGCGCTGGCACCAGACGGAGCGGGTTCCGCCTAGGGGCCATGCGCCTTGGAGCCATGGCGTCTTCTTGAGGAGGAGGCGGCCGGGGCGCCGCCGGAGCCTCTTCGCCCGCGCGGGGCGGGGTGCGGTGCAGCAAAACGGACGGCGTGGAAGAGCCTCCTGCAGCGCGGACGAGCTCGGCGACGCGGTCGAGCCATTCTTCGTAGACGTCATCGACGGGACGGTAGCGCAGGAGCTCATTTGCCACGATGAGTGCAGCTCGAGCCTCCATGGGCGCGCGGAGCGTGCGGGACGAAGATCCAGCTGGGGCGAGCGAGGGAGTTGCGGTGCGGCCGTCTTGCCGCACAGACAGATGCTGGGACGATGCTTGCCACTCGTCCCCCGCCGGGCCGGTGGCGGCGTTGACGGCAGGTGACGGGGAACGGCGTGGATGCCCGCCGACAGGGGCCGTCTGGGCGACGTGGGAAGCGAGTGCGGCCCGGCGCTCGGCGCGGGCCCGACGAGCGTCAGACATGGGCGTGACAGTCGGAGGAGAACGGGGCGGTGGAAGAGAAATTCCGGCACACCCCTACCTGGCGCGCCAAATGTCGGATTTCGGGTTCCGGCAGACCCTTGAGGTTCGAACACTGGGGTGCGCACGGAGATTTCGCCTCCTACCTACCTGCACCCCTCCGCCATGCTAGGATCTAAACTAAGGAAAGAACAACACAAGAGACACAGGGTTTATACTGGTTCGGGCCACTGTTGTGGTGTAATACCCTACTCCAGTGTGTGGTGTGTGGATTGCCTCTTGGGCTAATGATGATGAACAATACAAGGAAGAACAACCTCGCGAGGGTCTGTTCTTGGCTAAGGCGATGAACTGCTGGGAGGAGTTCAGCCACCTTTTTCTCACTCTCTCTACTTTCCTTTGGCCGACCGACCTCTCTAATGAGCCTCTTCCTTCCTACCTCCCTTTTGTCCTCTCCGGCTATGTGGGTGGCTGGTCCTATTTATAGAGGCCCTGGTCCTCTTCCCAAATATTGAGTGGGAAGGGAGCCAACAATGGCGGGCTAATTTGAAGGGGGACAGCAAGTATCAGCTATCCTGACAAAAGTAGTCTTCGCCTGCGCAAAGCTCTGGTGATGACGCCGTCTTGGGCTCCACGGTGACCTCCATCTCGTAGTCCTCCTAGTCTTGGTCTTGTTGCACCGAAATGGCAACCATTGCCTGATGCCTCGGTACTCCGCGGCTGCGCTTGCCCCCTTTGCACCAAAGAGGAAAGGAGGACGCTGCGCGGGCTGGCACCCGCCTGGCGCCCTGAGCTTTCATGGCTTGCGTCATGGGCACCTCGTGAGGTACCCCGCCTTGATCTCTCCGCCTCCTCGTGAGCCAGCCTGACGAGGTCGTGCCCGAGGAAGCTTCGCATCGTCCGCCCCGCGACGCTTGGCCCCTCACGAGGGTCTTGGGTTTGTGTTGGTGAAGATGGGCCGTGCAGGGCCCCCCTTTGAGCCACGCCGCAGGCCGCAGGCAGGCAAGTCTGGGGACCCCCGTTCCCAGAACGCCGACAGTTGGGACACCCCTGCAGGGTATAAACTTTCGAGAGTCGTGCCCGCTGTCATGTGGCAGATGGGAATTTCTTAATGTCCGGTTGTAGAGAACTTGGCACTTGACTTAATTAAAATGCATCAACCACGTGTGTAGCCCTGATGGTCTCTTTTCGGCGGAGTCCGGGAAGTGAACACGGTTTTGGACTTATGTTTGAACGTAAGTAGTTTCAGGATCCCTTCTTGATCCCTTCTAGCTTCTCGACCATCGCGTTGCTTCTCTTCTCGCTCTTATTTGTGTATGTTAGTCACCATATATGTTTAGTGCTTGCTACAGCTCCACCTCATTACCCTTTCCTACCCATAAGCTTAAATAGTCTTGATCTCGCGGGTGTGAGATTGCCGAGTCCTCGTGACTCAAAAATACTTACAAACAGTTGCAGGTGCCGATGATACCAGTGCAGGTGGCGCAACCGCGCTCAAGTGGGAGCTCGATGAAGATCTTGTTCATTGTTTTGTGTCTTTTCCGGTTGATCAGTAGTGGAGCCCAGTTGGGACGATCGGGGATCTAGCATTTGGGGTTGTCTTCTTTTATTTTGGTTCCGTAGTCGGACCTTGATTGTACTCTGGATGATGTATGTTTAACTTGTATTTGTGTGAAGTGGCGATTGTAAGCCAACTCTTTATCCGTTTCTTATTCAGTACATGGGATTGTGTGAAGATTACCCCTCTTGCGACAAACCTACTGTCGGTGTCAAAACCGGCGGATCTCGGGTAGGGGGTCCCGAACTATGCGTCTAGGCTGGATGGTAACAGGAGGCAGGGGACACGATGTTTTACCCAGGTTCGGGCCCTCTTGATGGAGGTAAAACCCTACGTCCTGCTTGATTGATATTAATGATATGGTTAGTACAAGAGTAGATCTACCACGAGATGAGAGAGGCTAAACCCTAGAATCTAGCCTATGGCATGGTTGTATGTTGTGGTTGTTGTCCTACGGACTAAAACCCTTCGGTTTATATAGACACCGGAGAGGGTTAGGGTTACACAAGGTCAGTTACAAAGGAGGAGATATCCATATCCGTATTGCCTAGCATGCCTTCCACACCAAGTAGAGTCCCATCCGGACACGAGACGAAGTCTTCAATCTTGTATCTTCATAGTCTAACAGTCCGGCCAATGGAGATAGTCCGGCTGTTCGGAGACCCCCTAATCCAGGACTCCCTCAATAGCCCCTGAACCAGGCTTCAATGACGATGAGTCCGGCGCGCAGTATTGTCTTCGGCATTGCAAGGCGGGTTCCTTCTCCGAATACATCACAGAAGAATTTGAATACGAGGATAGTGTCCGACCCTGCAAAATAAGTTCCACATTCCACCGTAGAGAGAATAATATTTTCGCAGATCTAATTTGCTAGCTTGTTTTGGCAGCATGACGTTACGCCATGGCCCGGTGATTATTCGAACCGTTTCTTTTAACCAGCCCCGCACATAACGCGAGGCAGTTTTTCGACACATCTTGTCAAAGCAGAGATCGTGTCCCCTTATTGCAGGATTCTCATCAATACGGGCGTGGGTAACCCAACCACGCCATCAATTACGGCGCTTGGGGCATAAGCGAGTTTTACCAGGCAAGTGGGGACGCTTAGCTTCGTCCGTCCATATAAAGGGATAAGGATTCACCCTTCTATCCACGCCTTCTTCCTCCCTTACTCATCCGTTTTTGCACACTCGAGCTCTAGCGCCCAAGTCCGCACTTCCCACCTCAACCTTCTCCAACCATGTCCGGAGCGGGAGGCGGGTGGATGGTCTCCTCCGTCATGGAGGGAGACATCAAGAAACTAAGGAGAGTCGGATACCTGCCCGACGACATCGTGCACCGGCTCCCAGATGAGGGGCAGCTCATCCCCACCCCCAGGCCCCATGAGAGGGTAGTATTCCTTACCCATTTCCTCCGCGGACTGGGATTCCCTCTCCATCCCTTCGTCCGAGGGATCATGTTTTATTACGGCCTGGATTTCCATGATCTGGCCCCGAACTTCATCCTCAACATCTCGTCGTTTATCGTCGTGTGCGAGGCCTTCCTCCGCATCAAGCCCCACTTCAGCTTATGGATGAAGACCTTCAATGTCAAGCTGAAGGTGGTGGGCGGCCGCCAGGCGGAATGCGGAGGCGCCATGGTGGGCAAGATGCCCAACGTAACATGGCTCGAGGGCTCCTTTGTGGAAACCATAAAGGGGTGGCAATCGGGGTGGTTCTACATCACCGAGCCGCGTGACCCTGCATGGGTAGCGGCCCCCGAGTTCCGATCTGGCATCCCCACGCGGCTCACCTCCTGGAAAGAGAAGGGCCTGTCCTGGGGTAGTTCGAAAGAGGTGACCGGACTCCAAACATGTATTCAAAACATGGTGAACAAGAAGCTCAAGCTTGTCAACATAGTCCAAGTTATGCTCACCCGCCGGATACTCCCGTGCCAACAACGGGAGTTCAACTTGTGGGAGTTCGATCTGGCGCAGCACCGAACTCTGAACAGGCTCTTCGACACGACTCATGAAGACACCTGGAGGGTGCTGTTCAAAAGTGCCGAGGTCCCCCCCCCCTATTACTGAGGATCGCGGATTCAGCGCGAAGCGCCAAGCCAGTGTGGTAAGTTGCTTTACCTTTCATAGGATACTTATTTTTTTATATAGATTGACTCTATGCGGGATCTAAACTTCCGTACCTTTGACAAGACTGGCAAAAGATGGCCGGACAGATCGACTGTCCGGCTCCTTTGCCCGAAGGCCCCGCAGACGCTCTTCTGGCGAAGATATTGACTCCGGCCCCTTATACGGTGCCGGAGAAGACCAAGAAGGCCTAGGGAACCCGAAAGAGTTCCCGACGCCAGGCGTTGTCGGACTCACCATCCGATGACTCTGCGGCGCACTCTTCCCCCGAAAACGAGGAAGAAGAAGAAGATGCTCCCCCACCAACTGGGGGAGACAAGAAAAGGAAGGCCGCCCCAACTGGGGAGGCCGAAGGGTCCAAGAAGGGAAGGACTCTCCTTCCGGACAGTTCCACCGCTACCAACAAAGGCGAAGGCGAGTGGTTGGCCAGGGTCAAGCCCCCGGGGAGATCGTAAGTATTTGGATACCAGAGTAACTCATAGGATTCCTTTGTCGCACTGCTTTCCCTAACGCCGAACGCAATTATGCAGGCCGCCACGAGCCAGCATCGATGTATCATCGGACGGCTCCTTGGGCTTGTCGGACATGGATAGCGATCCAGTCCCGACCACCACCTCCCCTCACCCTGCCGACGACGCCGAGGTGTTGCCTCAAGAGGCACCGGATCGAGGGAGACAGTCCCGGAGGTGCCTCAAGGCGACCTTCCGGACTCCGGGAGTAGAGGGGACGGGGCCCCTGAGAGCTCCGAGTTCGGCCCTCAGCCGAACACCGCACCAGAACCTCCAGTGGTTCCAGGCTCGGGCAGGCAGCCTCCTTCTAAGAGGGGCAAGACGCCTGTGTCGGTGACCTCTGTCCATCCAGAGGCGCCGGACAATCTGTTGGAAGCACTTCATAGCGCTTCCATCGACGAGGAGCACCGCACTATCATGAGTGTGGTGATCCAGAAGGTTCAGTCCGCCAAGAGCGGATTGACTGAAGCCTGTGCCAGCCTTCTAACAGGCTTCAAGGTAAGTGTTTTAAAATGTAGTAGAAATATTACCACATAGACAGTAGCCCCTGATGCTTTGTTCGGTGTTCACAAAGAAAAGCCGAACAGAGGATCAAATAATATCGCAGGAGTCTAATATAAGTGTGTCAATATGCATATGCAGGCTTCGCTGCTGGCGTCCGCCGCACTAATTGCGGAGGTCGCCGTACTGAAGCAGGACCTCGAGGGGTCCAGGAAAGAGCTCGGCCTTGCCAAGAGGCAACTCGAGGAGAACAAGGGTAAGTAATACCCTGTCTTATGTATATATATAAGAGGACGCGATTGCAAAATGACAGGATCATCGTATGTTTGCCA
This sequence comes from Triticum dicoccoides, assembly GCF_002162155.2. NCBI lineage: Eukaryota > Viridiplantae > Streptophyta > Magnoliopsida > Poales > Poaceae > Triticum > Triticum dicoccoides. Next base: position 290,659,204 of record NC_041392.1, read on the forward strand.
GGGGCCATGACCGAGGTGGCGACCCTGAAGCAAGTGCTAACCAAGGCCGAAGATAAAGCGGCCAAGGAGTGCACCGAGCGAGAGAAGCACGAGGCTCGGGTGGGTGAGGTGCGGCAAGAGCTCCAGGCTCTTGTGGCGACGCACGAGGCGTTGGATCTTGACTCCAAGACGCGGGAGTCTGAGCTTGCTGCGGCCCTCGAGAGTGTAAAAAGTGCCAAGGCCGAAGCCCAAAAGGCCCTCCAAGAGATCAACGCGATGAATAAGATAGCGGCGGGTAAGGATTTCTATATGCAAAGCAAGCATGTAAAAGTAAATTATCGATTACTTACCCGGATCCGGAGCTCTTCAGGAGCATTCGCAGATTTGCCCCGCAGTGTGTCCGATGCTGCACAATTTTACCAGGCCGAGGACGGAAGCTCGACGGAGAAGCTGTTCTGGTCTTAGTATGCTGAGTCTGAACATCCGGTGCCAATGAGCGACCAGCTGAAGCAGATGGTCGAGCTACATAAGGCGGCCGATCAGGCCATGAAGAGCTTTATAGTCCGGCTGTGGCCTGGCAACGCCCTTCCAAACAGCTTCTTCGGCCTGGTGATGCGGCTTGTGGATGCCTGCCCGCGGCTGGAGGTCGTCAAGCGATCTGTCTGCATTGAAGGTGCACGTCGGGCTTTCGCCCGTATGAAATTGCAGTGGGTCAAGCTAGACGTCGTGAAGCTGATCAAGGAGGGGCCGCCAGAGGGCAAGGAGCACCGCCACCCCGAGATGTACTACGAGGGTGTTCAGCCGGGTGCCCGTCTCATCGCGGATGAGTGTTCAAAAGATGTAATATTTGAATGAGACTTGCTCGTGTGATCCTGTATGATGAAAACTTGTTTCATATGCGCTATGCAACGCTTGTGTGAATTTAAAATATTACCTTCTGTTTGGCCGTTTATCCAATCCGAGAGATGGCTAGTCCTCGGCTTCTGCCCCCATGCCATGAGTGCTGGGGTATTCGGGATAAACCTGAGCACCCTTGTTCCAATATTTGGGTCCTTCGAGGGAGGTGCTCAGCACAATGAACAAGGCAACCGGACTAATAATGCTTTATCACTCTCACTTAGCCATAGAATTCTATAATTTTAAATTTCGGCGAAGCCCCTGGTATTCGGAAGGCCGAATTCAGGGCGCGATACACGCCTGTAAGCCGGACAGGGCCGGCCCCTCGCCCTAAGCGGCATAAGTCTTTAGGGACTCGAAAAACCTCGCCGAACAGCGACCAGTCTCTCGCCTTATCATGACAGTCAGTTTTAGCTTTCTCTACTGAGGTGCTAAGCCCGGCAGAACCGGGGCACAATCACAGTAGTTCTCCTAGCGCTACCTTAGCCGATAGAGCGGAACGTAAGGTACCAAAACATAGGAGCCGGGCAAACCCAACATTTGACCAAAGACATGATTTGGAGCTGATGCATATAATGCTATAAGTTCGGGGTGCCGCACTTGTGAAAGTGTTCGGACTTTTCACACCGTATTGTGGGGTACGTAAGCCCCTGGTGTATTGGCCGTACCATAGTGTACGATTGCAAGGCATCATTAATGAACACACACACACACACATATATATATATAACAAGAATGCAATAATAGTCGTAATGTCATGCATTGTTTATTAAAAAATTGCGTTAAAGCAGAGTGATACAGATAGTGCGATAAGCAAAGAGTAGGACTATGTCCCTTCCAAGGGCAAGATGAGGAATGATGTTAAATTGAATATTGCACTCGTTACTGTAATCAACCTGGGAATTTCGTGGTATAACGTAGATGTCTGCCTCCTTGGGTTGCTGCATCATGTGTTCGGCAATAGTGCTGCCGGACAGTGTTTCCAGAGATTAAGGTCCTGAAAGAAAAAGAAAAATAATCGAACGGGAAGCCCTTAGTGCGGTTTAGGCCGCGTCTTGGGGCGTGCCGCAGTTGTGCCCCCCTCCCCACCTGTGCCCATGGTATTTTTCATGCGTAATTATGTACACACGGCACTTGTTTCGCCGCTAGGCTGGGATTGGGGTGGCCGCTGTATTGCTACGCGAGCTCAGATCGCGCCAGGCGGTCTATTTGCCGATTGCCCCGAGCGCGCTTGAAGGTGTCCGGGCTGTGAAGCACCGAACTGGTTGATTTCCTTGAGAGGCTGCTTTGCGTTTCTGCTGCGAGGGTTGCGGTGTGCTCCTCTGTTCGGAGAGAGCGCTCTGTGTTTCCATTGACTGTAATAACTCCGTGAGGTCCTGGCATCTTGAGCTTGAGGTATGCATAATGCGGTACCGCATTGAATCTAGAAAATGCGGTTCGCTAGAGCAGCCCGTGATAACCACTACGGAACGGGACTATATCGAAGATTAACTCTTCGCTTCGGAAGTTATCCGGGGATCCAAAGACCACTTCCAGTGTAATTGAGCCTGTGCAATGGGCCTCTACACCTAGAATGACGCCCTTAAAGGTCGTTTTTGTGGGTTTGATCCTTGAGGGGTCTATACCCATTTTGCACACTGTGTCCTGATAAAGCAGGTTCAGGCTGCTGCCGCCGTCCATAAGGACTCGAGTGAGGTGAAATCCATCGATGATTGGGTCTAGGACCAGTGCGGCGAATCCGCCATGACGGATACTAGTGGGGTGGTCCCTGCGATCGAAGGTGATCGGACAGGAGGACCAAGGGTTGAACTTTGGGGCAACTGGCTCCAACACATATACGTCCCTGAGTGCACGCTTCCGCTCCCTCTTGGGGATGTGGGTTGCATATATCATGTTCACCGTTCGCACTTGCGGGGGAAACCTCTTCTGTCCTCCAGTGTGCGGCTGCCGGGGCTCCTCCTCGTCATTGCTATGTGGCTCCTTGTCCTTGTTTTCGGCAATTAACTTGCCGGCCTGCTTGAACAGGCAACAATCCCTATTGGTGTGATTGGCTGGCTTGTCTGTGGTGCCATTTATTTGACACGAGCGATCGAGTATACGGTCCAAGCTGGACGGACCCGACGTACTTTGTTTGAATGGCTTTTTCCGCTGACCAGGTTTAGAGCCTTTGAATCCGGCATTGAATGTCGTATCCTCAGTATTTTTGCTGTTAATGCGGCGCTTATGCTTCTTGCGACGTGACCTGCTATTGCCGTCCTTGGTATCTGAGGTACCATGGTTCTTTGATATGTTATTACTGCGAGCCAGCCAGCTATCTTCTCCCGCACAAAAGCGGGTCATGAGCGTCATGAGAGCTGCCATAGATTTCGGCTTTTCCTGACCAAGGTGCCGGGCTAGCCACTCGTCTCGGATGTTGTGCTTGAAAGCCGCTAGGGCCTCCGCATCTGGACAGTCGACGATTTGATTTTTCTTTGTAAGGAACCGAGTCCAAAATTGCCTGGCTGACTCTTCTGGCTGCTGAATTATGTGGCTCAAATCATCGGCGTCTGGTGGTCGCACATAACTGCCCTGAAAGTTGTCGAGGAATGCGGCTTCCAGATCTTCCCAACAGCTAATGGAGTCCGCTGGCAAGCTGTTAAGCCAAAACCGCGATGGTTCTTTGAGCTTTAGTGGGAGGTATTTGATGGCGTGTAAGTCATCGCCGCGGGCCATGTGGATGTGGAGGAGGAAGTCCTCAATCCATACTGCGGGATCTGTTGTGCTGTTGTATGATTCAATATTTACAGGTTTGAAACCTTCTGGGAATTGATGTTCCATTACTTCGTCTGTGAAGCATAAGGGGTGTGTGGCGCCTCTGTATTGGGCTATATCGCGAAGCAGCTCGAATGGGTCTTGCCCGCTGTGTTCGGCCCGGCTGGATTTGCTTTTACTGTATCCGGCATGACATTTGTCGTCTTGCAGAGTGGTGCGCCCTCGTGATCCGTAGATCGATCTTGAATGCTTTGCCTTGTCCTCCAATATGTCTCGCAGGTCTAGCGTATCTCCCCATGCCTTTTTATTTGAATGGCGTTGGGGTCGAGGCTGAGCTTTTGGCTGGAATGCCTCGCGGCCACGAGGTGGCCGATCAGCCGTATCATACGCTTCTTCCTCCAGTCGGGGTAGTAACCCGCGCCTTGGATAACTCTTGGAGGGGCGCTCGAGTTTATATTCCTCGGCCGCGAGGACTTCAGTCCATTTGTCGGCTAGCAGATCTTGATCAGCTTGAAGCTGCTGCTGCTTTTTCTTCAGGCTATTTGCCATGGCCATAAGCCAGCGCTTGAAGCGATCTTGTTTGACGGGATCCTCTGGTACGGCGAATTCATCGTCGCCAAGGCTTGCCTCATCTTCGGAGGGGGGAATGTGATTTTCATCCTCCTCCTCTCCGTCTGCCGCTCTCTCAGGAGAGCTGGCTCCTCCATCCTCCTGCTCTAAATCTTGCTGGAGGGGTTTGTTGTTGTCTTCCACACTATCCGGAGTGTTATTATCTCCTGTGCCGGTATCGCCAGTTTTGCTTTGGCGGGACTTAGAGTGGCGCCACTGACGTCGGCGTTTGGGTTGCTTCTTGGAGGGGTCATCCTCCGCTATCCCGTCGCCATTGCCTTCTTTGGGTGTATCCACCATGTATATGTCATATGACGAGGTGGCTTTCCAGTGCCCTATAGGTGCTGGTTCATGTTCGTCTCCTACATCATCGTCCATACCGTCGATGTCTTCGGAGTCGAAGTCGATCATGTCGGTTAAATCATCGACAGTGGCTACGAAGTGGGTCGTGGGTGCGCGTAGAATTTCTTCGTCGTCCGCATCCCAATCCTGTTGGCCATAATCCGGCCAGGGCTCTCTTGACAAAGAGAGAGACCTTAGTGATTTCAGAATGTCGCGGAAGGGCGAGTGCTGAAAGATATCCGTGGCAGTGAATTCCATGATCGGCGCCCAATCGGATTCGATTGGCAGGGGCAAGGATGGTTCGGAGTCCGGAAAAGAGTCCGACACCTTGGAGTCACGGGCTGCGCAGAGGGTTAGGCTAGTGTTCGGCTCGATCGCCGTTGAGACTGCAGCCCCTGAGGCGGTGTCTAACCACCCGTCCTCGAGTGGCGCAGTTGGCTCCGAGCTAAGGGTCGGAGCTGATGCGGGCGCAGCCTCTAGGGTACTGTTTGGTGGCAGAGCTAGGTCAAACCCATCGCGACAGGGCGGCGCGCCCGGCTGTTGCTCGAATCTGTCGAAGATCAAGTCTCCGCGGATGTCGGCTGTGTAGTTCAAACTTCCAAATCTGACCTGATGGCCAGGGGCATAGCTTTCAATCTGCTCCAGATGGCCAAGCGAATTAGCCCGCAGTGCAAAGCCGCCGAATACGAAGATCTGTCCAAGGAGAAAAGTCTCACCCTGGACTGCATCGCTATCGATGATAGTAGGAGCCATCAAGCCATATGACGACAACATAGAGGAACTCATGAAAGCACCAATGTCGGTGTCAAAACCGGCGGATCTCGGGTAGGGGGTCCCGAACTGTGCGTCTAGGATGGATAGTAACAGGAGGCAGGGGACATGATGTTTTACCCAGGTTCGGGCCCTCTTGATGGAGGTAAAACCCTATGTCCTGCTTGATTGATATTGATGATATGGGTAGTACAAGAGTAGATCTACCATGAGATCAGAGAGGCTAAACCCTAGAAGCTAGCCTATGGTATGATTGTATGTTGTGGTTGTTGTCCTACGGACTAAGACCCTTCGGTTTATATAGACACCGGAGAGGGTTAGGGTTACACAAGGTCAGTTACAAAGGAGGAGATATCCATATCCGTATTGCCTAGCTTGCCTTCCATGCCAAGTAGAGTCCCATCCGGACACGAGACGAAGTCTTCAATCTTGTATCTTCATAGTCTAACATTCCGGCCAATGGAGATAGGCCGGCTGTCCGGAGACCCCCTAATCCAGGACTTCCTCACCTACCATGCGGCTATGCCTCTAAGTCGTGCCTCGACACGTGGGAGATATAGCCGCATTGTGGGTGTTACAAGTTGGTAATCAGAGCCATCCCCAACTTAGGAGCCCTCTGCTTGATCAAATCGCTGACGTTGTTGAGTATAGAACAAAATGTTTTGAGTCTTAGGATTGTATATATCAGAGAGTAGGATTCTTTTTACTCCTTAGTCCCTTCGTCGCTCTGCTAAGGTTTCCTGACGTAGAAGTTTTGACTTTTCTCTCCTCAAATTTCATGAAATTTTTTATGATCACGCGGGTATCTTGGGATCGTTCCAATATTGTTGTGAGGAGAACATTGTTCTTGGTGCCTCCTAACATTTAGGGGTTGTGGCAGTGTCCCGGGGAGTTGAGCTCTGAGGTGTTGTCGTCACAATTTTATCGTTGCAGTTCTGGAATACCTGAGTTCGCCGACATCGAAAATCTCTTTTATGCAGTTGTTGGTGAGATAACCTCGACGCCACCCAGTACTGGGGCAGGAGTTCGGGAGTATTGCCATAAATTGTATAACGGATGCTTTTCGAAGGTTGAAGTACATGATTTCCGAAGGTTTCTTGGTTATGTGTTGAAGGATGGATACAGCTGGATGTAGGGATTGTTAGTTTGGGTGAGATATTATGCTTCCCATGTATCCCCAACACCTGATTGCATAACCAGAAAGTTTGGGTAGTTTATAAGTGGGAATTCAAGTATCACGTAGGATATCCTTCCAACAGACACATGATACGATATGGGGTCTATCATATGTTTGTTCCGGATTATTCTGCAAGCCAATCCTTTGTTTTTGTTTTGGTTTGTGGTAGTCAAGTTGCTTCGAAATCAAGTCTTGAATCCATACCTTTTCCTATATGGTGTTCTCATATTTCTATGGGAATACTAATCCTTCTTGATCATCGAGTTTGTCATCTCAATTTCTTCTCAACCAGTGTGTTTCTTTTCAAGTGGATTCGATCATTTCAACATTCGCGAGATCAAATTCTCAATTCTTTGCAACAGTGTTTGTTTCATCCATCCCAAATTGCCTTTGTTTTCCTGCCCTCCCACCCTTTTTCTTCATGGAGCCAGAATCCTTAATCAAGTATCCATCTTATTTATGGGAAGCCTCTCCATTCTTTTTCGTCAATGTCCTTATCCGGTGATTCTCAGGAAGATTCTAACGGAGCTTCAAATTCATCATTCTTCATTATTTTTCTTCTCCGGGGATTCAATTCAAGCTTGGTTGATCATATCTTTTCCTCGTTTCAAATGTTTTCTCATGCCGGTGCACCTCTTAATCATCCACTTCTCGCTATTCAATTGTTCCGGAGTGCTGAGGATATCTCAGAAGATTTGTGTCTCCATTATCAATCCGTTCAAGATATCTCGAGGTTGTTATCTCTTTTGAGCCATTTAATTCAACCGGTGCAATCTCTCTTCAAAAATCATTCAACGGTGTTTCTCTTGAGTGGGCCCTAACCCACAGGTCTTTTTCGAGGATCTTACCTAACTCTTCTTTTTCCGGAGTTATTCTCAAATTCATTTCAAAGTTTGACGTAAGAATGAATTCTCATCAGTCAAATGTCTTTCTCCAAGATCTTTCAAATTCTTTTCATTGTTGATTCAGACTTTATATTCTTCATTATTCCGGAGTATTTCAACAATTCTTGATGGTGTTTCTCGTTGTCATTCTCGGATTTTGAAGACCGAAGAAGAGTTCCTCTTAAAATCCTTACCCGTTCTTTCAAAGATTCGTGATTCTAGCTTGACGCCATCCTCTCATAATTATTTTTGATTGTGAGAATTCTTTTCACTCATCCGGAGCATTTCATGAGTTGTTTCCATTTCTTTCCTAAGAAGGCCATCTTTTCAAATATTACTCATTCTCAGCTTTCAGCTCTCATTCTCCAAATCTTACCGGTGAATCGTTCAAATATTCTCTAATCAGTTCACAATCTCTTCGGTCTCAAGTATTTATATTCTCTCAAGTATCTCCGTTCTTTTTATAATTCTTCCCGGTGTTTCTTTATATTTTCTTCATTCATTTTCAATTCTTATGGTGGTTCGTTCAAGAGTTCTCTTCCTTGGTTATTGTATCAATTCATTCGTTCTTTCCAAATCCTACCGGTGGTTCGTCGAAGTCCTTCTCAAGTTTGCGCTATATCTCTCTTAATCCTTTCTACGAGAATAAGTAGTATGCCAAATCCGCTGCTTGTCATCAATTTAAATTGGTGAAGGATGCGCATAACGTAATTCTTATTATTGTTTCATCCAAGGGATCTAATTTCTTCTTTCAGAGTTGTTCATTTTTCTTTTACGGAGCTCTAAGTTATTTAAATTATATCATTTCAAAGCTTCATCTAATCATTGCAAGGCTTCTACCGGAGTTCTTTTCAACTTCCCCTTTTTCGTTTGATCATTCTTTTATTACCGGAGTTCTTCATGGAGGCTCTACATGGTGGTTCGTCAAGGATTCTTTTCATTCTTCAATTGTTCTTCAAGATTTCTCTCAAAGTTAAGATCCGCCAAGCTATACTCTCAAATAAACATGGTGCTCAACACATGTTTTGTTTTGAGGAGTTCAAGCATTCTTCTTCTTGCATTCCAAAGTGCAATTATTTCTATCTTATCTTTTAGGATGGTGTTATGTCATTCTTGACAATTTCTTTCGTGTTTCATAATACGCAAGTTGTCAGAAATGACATATTTTAAACCCATCATTTTCAATTCATTCATGAGATCCTTTGCAACCCATCAATCTCTTCATTGGAGTTGTCTTGGGTTATATTTAACCTAAAGCTTTCCCTAAGGATTGTTGCTATTTATGGTGCTAATAAATGACCCAAGTTCTTCTTTTATCCTCCCTGTGAAATAAGTTCCTCGTCTCCTTGTTGATATCAATCCAATCTATCATTTCTGTTAGTGGCAGAATTTCACCTCATAATTTTGAGTAGTTTTCCAAAAGCCCACTACAAGCTTTTTCGTTTCGTTGATGGTTTTCCAACAACTCCGTTATAACCTTCTTGGAAGGGCGCTTCCAAGCTCTATTATGGTAGAAGTTGTCATTTTCTTCTCCATTTTATTATTCCAATGATCTATCTTCTATTATTTCTTCCGGAGGCATTGTGATGTTGCTCTTTTCACTCATCATCTCGAATTGTGAGGACCGTGTTCGTTTCGTGCTTATCCATTTAACCGGAGTGTCGTGCCCTCTTTTCAAGTTCTTCCCATTTTGTCAAGTTTGACCTCCCTTCTCAACCGGAGTGCTGTCTGAAATCTTTCTTACCCATTGTGCCATTCTTTCAGTAGTTCTGGAGACGATGTGTTGTTGATTTCGTCAAGTATCATCCAATCTTCCTAAGCTTATGTTCAATTCCTTCCGTTTACAGTCGGAGTGTTGTCCAAATTATATCATTCTTACTCCTTCTCTATCTTGTTTTAACCGAACTGTTATGGCTATCATTCCTCTTCTAACCGGACTCTCATCCAAGTGCTTTCATTTTGCCGAGCTCATATTCTCTACCTTCCATTTCCAACCGGAGTGTTGTCATAATTGATCTTTATCGTTCCTTGTACATCTCGTTTCAACCGGAATGCTTGCATGTACTTCTTGTCCATTGTTCTCCTCATTCATAGCTTTGCAAACTCCAAGGTTCACATGGTGTTCCTTGTTTCTCTTTTCTACCGGTGTGCTTTCATATTCCTTTTTGGTCTGTTAAGCTCTTGTTTCATGTCGTTCAACCTACAAGGTTCTCGCAATGTTCCTTGTTCCTCTTTTATTACGGAGTGTTTTCAACTTCTTGCATCTTTGTTGGATTCCTTCTTTCAATTTGTTTAATCTCTCAAGGTTCGTTGGTTTCACTCTTTTGTCAAAGAAGCAACTTAGTTTTACCTCTTCTCTTCCTCTTCCGTTTATCTCCGGTGCCATCCTAGATCTCGGGACGAGATCCTCTTGTAGTGGTGGAGTGTTGTAACGCCCCGAGACCGATGCGCCAGGTGTCTTCCAGTTATTCGATGTTGTTGCCTTGTCATTCGCTTGCATGTTGCATTTTGTAATGTCATCATCCGCATTGCATCATCATGTTTTCAAAACTTGCATCCGTCCGGGTTCCCCCAGTTCTCTCCGTTGTCCATTTTGAGCCCAGACGCACTTGAACGCGCCCGCGGCATGTCCAAAATATTATTTTATAAGTGGCGGAAAATGTTCTCGGGATGGGTTGAAAGTTGGCGTGCGGTCTTATTTTAGTGCAGATAGACCGTCTGCCAAGTTTCATCGCATTCAGAGTCCGTTTGATGCCCCAACGGATAACTATAGCGGCATTATAGTCGGTCAAACGTCGGACGTTTTCGGTCTCCGGAAACGGTTGCCTGGTTGCATTCCTCCTCTCTCTTCTCAGTCCAACCACACACTTGACCTCGTTCTCCTAACCCCTCTTTGCACAGTGCATCAACCCCTCGTGCATGTCCGAAGCTGTCCCGAACCCGACCCGAGCAGTCATGACCGTTGGATCCAGATCATCTCCAAACATCTCTAAAATATCTCTTTTTTCTTAATTGGACTCCCTACCTATTTATTTCTCGACCGTCTGATTCCGATCCGATGATCCAAATGCCCCCTCATACCTAACCCCTACTATACATATGAGTCCAAACCCTAGCTGTCCCATCCATTCCTCCCCTATCCAATCGCCGCCGCTACACTCCACCTCATCGTCTCGCACCTCGGGATCTACTTCCGATCCGAATCCTCCCCGACCAATTCCCTTGATTTCCACCGCCACCTTGTCCCTGTTTGGGATCCAGCCCCGACCAACCACAGCAGCAATCCTCTACCTCCTCCCGATCCATCCATCCACCAGCATTCAAACTCCCCTCCTGGAGCGCTCCCGAGGCCTCAGCTCCTCTGCGCCCGAGCTGAACCAGGCCCCAAGCGACCTCGCTCCCCGCCGTCTCCGGCACCGCGCCGGCGAGTGCCGCTGCCGGAGCTGCTTCGTCCACCGCCCGTACTTGCCCATCCACCAGGCCGACTCCCCCTGCCTTCCTTCCCTCTCGTTTCTCTCTCTCTGTCTCTCAACTCTCTTTCTATTCCTCCATAGGTCCCCGCCGCTCCGTCCGAAGTTTGCCGGAACTAGCAGCTGCGCCTCGGCCTCTCCTTGTCCCAGTCGTCCTTGCCGATGTGCGCCGCCTGAGGCTCATCAGAGCACCACCACCAACATGTCGTTCCCCTGCCATGGCGCCTAGGCCTCCTCTACTCCCGCACCTGAGGCCTCGAGCTCTTCCAGCTCGACCCTGCATCCTTGTCATGCCGCCAAGGTACCCCCATCACCGCACGTGCCGCAGCTCTCCCGCAAGCCTCTCCATGCTCACCTAGCTCCTACCGTATGCCATGCTTGAGGCGAGCACGAGCTCGTCCTCGAGCTCCCGCACATCTAGCCTTTGCGCGTGCCTGCCTTGCTATGCATGCACACACACACACACACACACACACACACACACACACACGTTTTTCCGCACCCCCGCTGTTGGCCTGTGGTCGCGATGGTCGCCGTCTTGCTCGCCGGCATCGTCACCCAGTTCTTCTGTGATCCACAAAGAAGAAGGCATGGCCTCTGGTTTTGGTCAAGTTGAGTGACACCCTTGTTTGCACAAACATGCAGCAGCAGTGTAGTGGTCAACACTCTGCTCCTCTATCCAAGAGGTTGTGGGATCAAGTCCCAGCCAGCCCCATTTTTGCTCTATTTTCCTGTTATTTTGCACCTCAACCACCAGGCCAAATCTCCACCTGGGCCGCTGCACTATGTGCAATTCGGCCCACGTATGTTTTTTGCTCTGTTTTCCTGTTATTTTGCACCTCAACCGCCAGGCCAAATCTCCTCCTGGGCCGCTGCACTGTGTGCAATTCGGCTCACGTATGTTTTTTTCCTTCTCTGGTTTTAGTATTTTGTAGTGCATTCATAATTACAGGAATGCCATCATTTTGAATTGTCAACAACTAAATAACCGTGCATCTTAATAAAACCTGTCATATATGCATCTTGCTCAGAATTTCATCTACTTTCATAATATGCAACTTTCATCCATGTTAAAACATTTAAACTTGTTGTTTGTGTTTAATTTGCATATTGCCATGCTAAAATGATTTAATTCATAACTAAATAACCGTAGCTCCATTTTAAATAAACTTTATATGTAATTGGGGTATAAAATGCCTAGTTTAACGTGGTGACATTACTTTGCATGTTTAAGAACTCTAAAATATGGCTTAGGGCAGAACTGTACCAAATCCATATTTTGCATATGAGGATTTTCCGGATCTGTTGTTTGTTGTTCCGACCTCATTTAAACTTGCCTAGATAGGTAGTTTTCTTATGTTTCACCTCTTGCCTTGTTTAACAACATTTAATATTGATGAGTACATAACCAAGAGAGAAATAAATAAGTCATGTGGTGTTTCATCAATATGCAACTCATTGCATATTGAGCTCCACTGAATTTATAGTATTGTTTGTGCACATTGCCATGCCATGCCATGAATCATTAAACCGGCCATGCATCATCCTTGGTTGTGCATCATGCCATGTTTATGTGATGGTTGTTTACTATGTTGCTTGCTTCTTTCCGGGTTGCCACTCTCGTTAGCTTCGGTTTTGTTCCGGAGTTGTGAGGATTCGTTCGACTTTGTCTGTTTGTCTTCTTCATGGACTCGTTCTTCTTGTTTGCGGGATTTCAGGCAAGATGACCATACCATCGAAATCACTTCTATCTTTGCTTGCTAGTTGTTTTCTCTACCACTATGCCGCGCTACCTACCACTTGTTATATAGTGCCTCCCATATTGCCATGTCAAGCCTCTAACCCTCCTTCCTAGCAAACCGTTGTTTGGTTATGTTAGTGCTTTTGCTCAACCCCTCTTATAGCGTTGTTAGTTGCAGGTGAAGTTGAAGTTTTGTTCCAAGTTGGGACATGGATATGTTGGGATATCACAATATATCTTATTTTAATTAATGCATCTATATACTTGGTAAAGGGTGGAAGGCTCGGCCTTATGCCTGGTGTTTTGTTCCACTCTTGCCGCCCTAGTTTCCATCATACTGGTGATATGTTCCTTGATTTTGCGTTCCTTACGCGGTTGGGTGTTATGGGAACCCCTTGACACTTCGCTTTGAATAAAACTCCTCCAGCAAGGCCCAACCTTGGTTTTACATTTTCCTAACAACCTATTACCCTTCCCTTGGGTCGGCCAACCTGAGGGTCATCTTTATTTGAACCCCCCCCCCCGGCCCGTGCTTCTCTAAGTGTTGGTCTGAACTAGAGTCCTTTGCAGCGCCACCTCGGGGAAACTTGGGGGATGGTTTTAGTTGTACAGAGTGCCCATCCGGTGTTTCCCTGAGAACGAGATATGTACAGCTCCTATCAGGATTGTAGGCACATCGGGCGGTCTTGCTGGTCTTGTTTTACCATTGTCGAAATGTCTTGTAAACGGGATTCCGAGGCTGATCGGGTTGTTCCGGGAGAAGGAATATCCTTCATTGACCGTGAGAGCTTGTGATGAGCTAAGTTGGGACACCCCTGCAGGGTATAAACTTTCGAGAGCCATGCTCGCGGTTATGTGGCAGATGGGAATTTGTTAATGTTCAGTTGTAGAGAACTTGACACTTGACTTAATTAAAATGCATCAACCGCGTGTGTAGCCGTGATGGTCTCTTTTCGGCGGAGTCCGGGAAGTGAACACGGGTTTGGAGTTATGTTTGAACGTAAGTAGTTTCAGGATCACTTCTTGATCACTTCTAGCTTCTCGACTGTTGCGTTGCTTCTCTTCTCGCTCTTATTTGCATATGTTAGCCACCATATATTCTTAGTGCTTGCTGCAGCTCCACCTCATTACCCTTTCCTACCCATAAGCTTAAATAGTCTTGATCTCGCGGGTGTGAGATTGCTGAGTCCTCGTGACTCACAGATACATCCAAACAGTTGCAGGTGCCGATGATACCAGTGCAAGTGGCGCAACCGCGCTCAAGTGGGAGCTCGATGAAGATCTTGTTCGTTGTTTTGTGTCTTTTTCGGTTGATCAGTAGTGGAGCCCAGTTGGGACGATCGGGGATCTAGAATTTGGGGTTGTCTTCTTTTATTTTGGTTCCGTAGTAGGACCTTGATTGTACTCTGGATGATGTATGTTTAACTTGTATTTGTGTGAAGTGGCGATTGTAAGACAACTCTTTATCCCTTTCTTATTCAATACATGAGATTGTGTGAAGATTACCCCTCTTGCGACAAACCTACCATGCGGCTATGCCTCTAAGTCGTGCCTCGACACGTGGGAGATATAGCCGCATTGTGGGTGTTACAAGTTTCCAATAGGACCCCGCTGCCACGGGAGGGTAGGACAAAAGATGTCATGCAAGTTATTTTCCATAAGCACGTATGACTATATTCGAAATACATGCGTACATTACATTGATGAATTGGAGCTAGTTCTATGTCACCCTATGCTATAATTGTTGCATGAATAATCACATCCGACATAATTCTCCATCACCGATCCACTGCCTATGAGCTTTTCATATATTATTCTTCACTTATTTACTTTTCCATTGCTACTGTTACAATCACTATAAAGCCCAAAAATATTACTTTTGCTACCGTTACCACTACTATCATACTACTTTGCTACTAAATACTTTGCTGCAGATATTAAGTTTCCAAGTGTGGTTGAATTGACAACTCAGCTGCTAATACTTGAGAATATTCTTTGGCTCCCCTTGTGTTGAATCAATAAATTTGGGTTGAATACTCTACCCTCTAAAACTGTTGTGATCCCCTATACTTGTGGGTTATCATGTTGTGGTCCTTCTTCTTCTTGGCATACACATCCAAGTCATCTTCATGTTCTTCTGGGGCATTTATCAGTTTTGCCCATTCTTCAACTGTGGATTGGCACCTAGTACCTTCTGACATCCATATGATCTTCCCATCTGGGTAAAAGTGAGCAATGGAGTAAAACTGCATGATCAGCTCATCATTCCATTTTGTGAGCTTTTGTCCAACAAACTCATCTACTCCACATGCTTTGAAGCTGTCATAAACTCCTGGGAAGTGATCTTCATTCTCTTGGATGTATTCCCAATCAACCCATTTTATGTCACTCACAATGGGCTTCTTGTCAAGCAGGATAGTTTCATAAAAGTCTTGTTGTTCCTTTGTGTGAAACCTGTAGTCAACTGTAGTCCTTCTCCTCACAGCATAAGGATCAGACTTTCTCCACAATATCAGTTCAACATCTTTTCTGATGTGCATGTCTTCAGCTACTGGATGAGTATCATTGTGGTCTGGAATTTTGGGCTTCAACTTTCTCAAAATAAGAGACTCATCATCTTCTTCTTCAACTTTAGGCACTGGGGCCTTGTTCTTTTCTTTAGCAGGTATACTTTTGGTGTTCCTCTTGGGCTTAGGAGGCTTCTGAGCTTGAGCTTTGGGAGTTGTCTTGGGCTTTGATTGTGCAGCCCCTAACTTTATAGCATCTCCCATAAGCTTCTGATCTTTGGGTGCTGGAGCATCCTCTTCTTCTTCATCTTCAGAGGGATCTTTCATCATGGAGGGCTTGCCAATGACTCTGGCAATGGTCTTCTTGACTCTTTCCTTTCTCTTCTTTCCCTCTCCAGCTTCTTTTGGTTCAAGAGTGAACTCCATTGTTTCTTGAGTAGAGGCTCTGGCCTTAGACATAGGATTTCTTTTTGCTAGAGCTTTCTTATTCATTCCTGGCTTAACTGTAGCAGCTGTGCCATACTCCTTTTTCAACACCTTCTTCTTGGAGCTTACTTCCTCCTCAGTGGCAACATAATCCTCATCCTCAGATTCTGAGATTTTCTTCTTCCTAGATCTGGTGGCTGCCTTTGGCAAGTTGCTGGGAGTGCTCCTGCTGCCATCATCAGAAGTGCTCGAGGGATCTGAACCCTCACTCAGCTGCACATGTTTCTCAGACCTGTTCTGACTGTCACTCTGATCAAACATCTCTGCAAACTCACTGACACCAGACCCTGTGAATAGATGTAGATGAGATAGAGTGGATGAGCATCATAAAGTGCAGAGTTTTTGCAAAATAGATGACTCAAAAACTTAGTTTTAGTTCTCCACAGAAACCATTTTAGAGCTACCGATTTGTAAACTCGGTGATACCGAAGCAGCTTTTGGAACCTAAATTAGTGAACTCGGTCAGACCGAGTCATAGTTCGGTGGCACCGAGACTGCTAGGGTTTCACAGAGAATTGAACTCGGTCACACTGATTTGCAGTTTTCGGCCAGACCGAAAATTGCAAGTGCTATGGCCAAAGTCAAATTGGTGAGACCGATTTCTAGAACTCGGTCGGTCCGAGATGAGTTCGACGGAGACCTAACCCTAAATTTTCAAATCAAATCTAACCTAAAGGATGTTTTTAGTGGATAAAGTGTTTGCATACGTGGTAAGGATCATGGCAAAACAATGTGCTATGAATCAGAGGTAAATGAATAGCACAAGGGTCGAACCCATACCCTAGTTCGGCGGGAGTTCGCTACAGCAACAACGGCGGAGCAGATTTCCGTTGACGGTGATGGAAACCAGCGGCGGGAGGTCACTAGCGGTGAGGAGACGATCCGGAGACCTGAGGAGGCAGAGCAGGACACACGCGCGGGCTGAGGAGTTTGAAGAAATTTCCAAAATCTCACCTGTGGGTATATATATCCTGACCCTGTCGGTGTGATCGGGTGGAACAACTCGTAGCATCGAGATGCAGAATCGCAAGCGGTTACTGCAACTCGGTGTGACCGAAAAGTTCAAATCGGTTGCACCGAGATTGAAAACCTAAATCAACTTAGTGATCTCGGTGTGACCGAAATGGATGACTCGGTCATACCGAAATGCACAAAGAGGTTTTGGAAGTTTAAGTCTATGACGAATCGGGGACTCAGAGTGCTCCTCACACAGAGTGGTTCGAATCTGACTTGATCAAACTTTGTGATGTAGCATGAATAGAGTTTGAGACGAGAAAAGCATAGATAGCTGGAGGAAGTCCTTAGGCATTCTTGTCCATCCATTTGGCAAAAGAGAAAAATCCAAACAATCAAGGCAACAAATGGATGTCCTTGAATGAGTATAATATGCAACCAACATGCTCACACAATAAGATGGCAAATGAAATATGTGGCAAAGCATGCACAATCACTCTAGCATCTATCAAGCAATTTGGCGATGACTAGGTCATCTATATATGAGTATATTGACTGAGGAGTCAAATGAGAACATTTGATCGTAGGTCATACTCATCGTTTAAGCACGAGTGGGGTTACCACTTTTACATAATGTATTGTTGTGTTCACATTGTTAGAGTTGCTTTAGCTCAATTGATTAGAGTAAACCTCCCCTAGATGTGATATCCCCCCTAGGAGGGATGAACTAACCTTGGGTTTTGTCGATGATGACTTCATG
Organism: Triticum dicoccoides; assembly: GCF_002162155.2. Classification (NCBI taxonomy): domain Eukaryota; kingdom Viridiplantae; phylum Streptophyta; class Magnoliopsida; order Poales; family Poaceae; genus Triticum; species Triticum dicoccoides. The sequence goes on from NC_041392.1 coordinate 290,676,532, forward strand.
TAGGTGTTGAAGATGTAGGTGCTCAAAGTTGATGAAGATCATTTGGAGCAATCCTTTGGAGTGAGTTGCACTTTCAATACCTACACGGGTTAGTCCCACAAGGAACAAACAAGGATATCCATAGACATGGAGTAATATTCACATGAGATGATGTCCATGGATGCATTAGGTTACCTTGTCCCATGTATTACCAATAAGAGGGTTTGTGACTCCTTGAACTAGTGCAAGATATGGAAGTTGTTTGACTTGTCCTTGCCAAAATGATATGAGTGAGGTATGTTGGCAGAGTCACCCTCAAGAACTCTCTAGTTCTTCTTCTTCGGGATCCACGCCATCTTGATGGGAATCCTTGGAGTTGTAGTCGTACTTGATGAAGTAGAACTTGATTTAGTCTTGGGAACCCACTTGACCAATGCCTTAGGGGATTCTTCAAATGCATCAATCTCCTCTTGAAGCTTGTCCTTGCCCTTTAGCTTGTGGTCTTGTGGTGGAAGATCATCTTGAGCTTGTGTTCCTTGGAAGGAAGTAGGATCGTACTTCTCTTGTTGGGGAACAAACTTCGTCTTGGGGTATTGATCTTCTTCCCACTCAACTCCATTGGCATCGAACTTTCGTTCAAAACCAACACCTTGATTCTTTCGGTGTCTTCCTTGCTTGCGTACAATTTCCTCAAATTGCTTACTTCCGGCAAGACTCTTGTAAACACATTTCTCTATAATTCCCTTCAATAAGCTATTTTCTTGCTCAAGTGTAACTTGGCAAAGAGAATTATTAGTGGAATCAAGAGAACAACTAGAAGCAACATCATTGGATTTAGCATGACTATTGTTACTACTAGAAGAAGAATCTTTCTTACTCTTGTTGCTAGATTTAACTAGAGGCATGTAAGTAGAAAAGAGTAAATGCCTGGCAATGTAAGAAGAACTTTTCTTGCAAAGATCATCATTGATTGCCTTTAAGAACTCATGCTCTTGCTCAAGGTTGAGCTTTTCAAAGCGTAGCTTTTCATGAGTCTTTAAAAGTTCTCGATGATCTTCCAAGGTAGTTTCATGAGCTAACTTAAGAGTTTTTAGTTCTTTAGTTAGAAGCTCAATCTCCTTCTTATTATTGTCATTCGTTTTATCTTGATTAGCATGATTAATAGCAAGTTCATCATAGTTTTCATAACTAGAGTTGTCCACAAGTAAATCATCGTCACCTAGCAAATGATCTTCATCACTATTGAAATTGACATACTTGGGGTGTGATACCTTTGGGCCTTTAGCCATGAAACATTTCCCAATTCCTTCATTTGGTGACTCAAATATGTCGCAGGAGTTGGTTGACACAAGTGCTAGACCGGCAACACCTTCATCTTGAGTATATTCGGAGTCGGAGTGATAACTTCTTTCGGAGTAATTGTCGGAGTCGAAGCCGGATACCCATTCACCAACATGAGCTTGATGTCTTTGTTTTGTGTTGCTCCTTGATGACTTGTCCTTCCTTCCGAATCCTTGCTTCTCTATGATGTTCTTCGTTCATAACGGTCATCTCTACTCCTTCTCTCTCTTGGTGGTGATTCTTCTCTCCCACTTCTTCTTTTGGGAGAATCTTCTCTTCTTTTGTAGGGAGCCGTACACTCATTGGAGTAGTGTCTGGGTCTTCCACAATTGTAGCAATTATGTTCACGACTTGAAGATCTTTTGCCATTGTAGGACCTTGACTTGGAACTTCTTTCCTTGCTTCTACTCTTGTAGAACTTGTTGAAGTTCTTCACCATTAGGCTCAATTCTTCATTGAAGGTTTGTTTCTCACTTGATGATGTGGGAGCATCACATGAGGCTTTGTAAGCACCACTTGACTTGTTGTGGAGCTCTTCCTTATCCTTAAGTGACATCTCATGAGCAACAATTCTTCCAATGACTTCCGTTGGCTTGAGATCTTTGTAATTGGGCATCATTTGGATCAATGCGCACACGGTATCATATTTTCTATCCAAGGCTCTTAGGATCTTCTTGATGATGAATCTGTCGGTCATCTCTTCACTTCCTAAGCCGGCAATCTCATTTGTGATGAGAGCAAGCCTAGAGTACATTTCAGTGACACTTTCACCATCCTTCATTTTGAACTTGTCAAGTTGACTTTGAAGCACATCCAATTTGGATTCCTTGACGGAGTCGGTACCTTCGTTCATATCAATCAAAGTATCCCAAATTTCCTTTGCATTCTCAAGACGGCTGATTTTGTTGAATTCTTCGGGGCACAGTCTGTTGAAGAGAATATCACAAGCTTGAGCATTGTATTGCAACATCTTCAACTCTTCTGCGGTAGCTTCACGGTTCGGTTCTCTCCCATCAAAGAATTCACCTTGCAAGCCAATACACACAACAGCCCAAACGGCGGGGTTATGTCCGAGAATATGCGTTTTCATCTTATGCTTCCAACTAGCAAAATTAGTACCATAAGTAAGGACCTCTACGGTGGTAATTTCCCTCGCTAGACGCCATACTCTCCTAGGTTGTGAAACCAAGGCTATGATCACCAAAAGCTATGGAAATCGAGGCAAATGGAGACTAAAGCTCTGATACCACTTGCAGGATCGAAAGTATGTCTAGAGGGGGGTGATTAGACTACTTGACCAAATAAAAATCTAGCATTTCCCCAATTTTAAGTCTTGGCAGATTTTAACAACTTAGCACAAGTCAAGTTTCAACCTACACATGCAATTCTAAGAGTATAGCAGCGGAACATAAAACAATTGCTTATGAAGGTAAAGGGAGGAGTTTGGACGAGCAAACGCAATGTAGACACGGAGATTTTTGGCGTGGTTCCGATAGGTGGTGCTATCGTACATCCACGTTGATGGAGACTTCAACCCACGAAGGGTAACTGTTGTGCGAGTCCATGGAGGGCTCCACCCACGAAGGGTCCACGAAGAAGCAACCTTGTCTATCCCACCATGGCCATCGCCCATGAAGGACTTGCCTCACTATGGTAGATCTTCACAAAGTAGGCGATCTCCTTGCCCGTACAAACTCCTTGGTTCAACTCCACAACATTGACGGAGGCTCCCAAGTGACACCTAACCAATCTAGGAGACACCACTCTCCAAAAGGTAATAGATGGTGTGTTGATGATGAACTCCTTGCTCTTGTACTTCAAATGATAGTCTCCCCAACACTCAGCTCTCTCTCATAGGATTGGATTTGCTGGAAAGAGGGTTTGAGTGGAAAGCAACTTGGGGAAGGCCGGAGATCAAGATTTATGTAGTTGGAATGGGATATCTTGACCTCAACACAAGTGTAGGTGGTTCTCTCTCAGAAAATGTATGTTGGAAGTGTAGGCGTGTTCTGATGGCTCTCTCCAACGAATGAAGAGTGGGTGGAGGGGTATATATAGCCTCCACACAAAATCTAACCATTACACACAAATCACCAAACTCGATGGGACCGAATCAAGAAACTCGGTCAGACCGATTTAGTTCAAAATGTGAACGTTAGGATTTTCGGTGGGACCGACATGTCAACTCGGTGGGACCGATTCCATTAGGGTTAGGGCATAATGTAATCTCGGTGAGACCAATTACACAAACTCGGTGGGACCGATTTTGGTAATAGGCAAAAAGAGAGTTGGTCAGGCAAACTCGGTTGGACCAATTCGCTCATCTCGGTTAGACCGAAACGTTATGAAGGGGAAACAGAGAGTTTGCATTGCGAACTCGGTGGGACTGATCGCTCATCTCGGTTAGATCAAAATGTTACGAGGGGAAACAGAGAGTTTGCAATCCCATCTCGGTGAGACCGAGATCCCTATCAGTGAGACCGAAGTGACTAGGGTTTGTGGCAGTGGCTATGTCAAGCGAACTCGGTGGCGCCGGGTAGGAAATTTCGGTGGGGCCGAGTTTGACTTTTGGTTTGGGACATATGTGGATATGAGAAAGTAGTTGAGGGATTTGGAGCATATCACTAAGCATTTTGAGCAAGTAACTCACTAAACAACACCTCATCCCCTTTTAATAGTATTGGCTTTTCGTATGGACTCAATGTGATCTTGGATCACTAAAAGTAAAATGTAGAGTCTTGAGCTTGAGCCAACATGTGTTCTTAGTATTTTGAGGGGTCCACTTCCTGATCCATGCCATGCCAAACATTGAGCTTTCCTGAAATATTTATCTTGAAATAGCATTAGCTCAATGGGCTATATGTTGTTAGGAATTACCAAAACCACCCAGGAATAGTTGCACTTTCAATATGTTTCTCGTTTATGGAGGTGACAAAGAGCTTGTCGTAAATGGTTACATCGATGCTAGCTAGCTTTGACACTGATCCAGATGACTCTAAGTCACAAACCGAATACGTATTTATATTGAATGGTGGAGCTGTCAATTGGTGCAGTTCCAAGAAGAGCGTCATGGCAGGATCTACGTGTGAAGCAGAATACATAGCTGCTTCGGAAGCAGCAAATAAAGGAGTCTGGATGAAGGAGTTCATATCCGATCTAGGTGTAATACACTACTGCAGGATGCTGATAACGCGACACTACGATCAGAGACCCTTTCATGAAACTGTGTGCGATGCATTAATCACAAACGGGGATGTAAAAACCGTCAAAAAAGGTACAAAACATTTGCAATGGAGGATGCATCAAACACGGTTCAGATTTTAGTTAAGTGTGCGATCTAGGGCATACGGTTCAGTCTAATGAACCGTTTGCGATGAGGCGGACGAAAAGAAACGGGCAGCCTGATGAAGGCGTGTGCAATGTACAGCATACGTTCAGTTGGATGAACTGTTTGTGATTAGGCAACACAAAAGAAACAGTCAGCCAGATCAAGGTGTGTGCGATGTACATCATACAGTTCACTTGGATGAACCATTTGCGATGAGGTGGAACAAAAGAAACGGGCAGCCTGATGAAGAAGTGTGCGATGTACAGCATACGGTTCACTCGGATGAACTGTTTGTGATTAGGCAACACAAAAGAAACGGTCAGTTAGATCAAGGTGTGTGCATGTACGACATGCGGTTCACCCAGATGAACAGTTTGCTTGAGACAAGAGAACAGAAATGGTTCAATATAACAAATACCATAAATATTGCAGTTCAAGTTCAAAGATTACAACGCCCAAATTCAAACATTGCAAGCTGCATCATTTCTGAAAAGGGATCAGCCGCTGACAAGTCATGTATGGGTTTGACACAATAACTTCCAATTGCTCTGCCATATGCTCTTCCAATACGAAGTTTGGCATTTTTGGAGGCTGTAGGATCGAAAGTATGTCTAGATGGGGGGTGATTAGACTACTTGACCAAATAAAAATCTAGCCTTTCCCAATTTTAGTTCTTGGCAGATTTTAGCTATCTTAGCACAAGTCAAGCAATCTTCACACAATTCAAGCAAGCATGCAAAAGAGTATATGAGAAGCGGAAAGTAAAGCATGCAACTTGCGAGAATGTAAAGGGACGGGTTTGGAGGATTCAAACGCAATTGGAGACACGGATGTTTTTGTGTGGTTCCGATAGGTGGTGCTATCGTACATCCACGTTGATGGAGACTTCAACCCACGGAGGGTAACGGTTGCGCGAGTCCACGGAGGGCTCCACCCACGAAGGGTCCACGAAGAAGCAACCTTGTCTATTCCATCATGGCCGTCGCCCATGAAGGACTTTCCTCACTAGCGGTAGATCTTCATGAACTAGGCGATCTCCTTGCCCTTACACACTCCTTGGTTCAACTCCACAATCTTGTCAGAGGCTCCCAAGTGACACCTAGCTAATCTAGGAGACACCACTCTCCAAGAAGTAACAAATGGTGTGTTGATGATGAACTCCTTGCTCTTGTGCTTCAAATGATAGTCTCCCCAACACTCAACTCTCTCTCATAGGATTTGGATTTGGTGGAAAGAAGATTTGAGTGGAAAGCAACTTGGGGAAGGCTAGAGATCAAGATTCATATGGTTGGAATGGAACATCTTGACCTTAACACAAGTGTAGGTGGTTCTCTCTCAGAAAATGTGTATTGGAAGTGTAGGTACGTTCTGACGGATCTCTCCACGAATGAAGAGTGGGTGGAGGGGTATATATAGCCTCCACACAAAATCTAACCGTTACACACAATTTGCCAAACTCGGTGGGACTGAATGGTTAAACTCGGTCGGACCGATTCAGCAAACCTAGTGACCATTAGGATTTTTGGTGGGACTAAGATGCAACTCGGTAGGACCGATATGGTTAGGGTTAGGGCATAACGTAATCTCGGTGTGACCGATTACGCAAACTCGGTGGGACCGCTTTTGGTAATAAGCTAACCAGAGAGTTGGTCAGGTAAACTCGGTGGGACCGATTCGCTCATCTCGGTGAGACCGAAATATTACAAAAGGGAAACAGAGAGTTTACATTGCAATCTCGGTGGGACCGATCGCTCATCTCGGTAAGACCGAAAAGTTACGAAGGGAAACAGAGAGATTACAATCCCATCTCGGTGAGACCGAGATCCCTATCGGTGAGACCGATTTGCCTAGGGTTTGTGGCAGTGGCTATGACATTTGAAACTCAGTGGCGCCGGATAGAAAGAATCGGTGGGGCCGAGTTTGACTTTTGGTTTAGGTCATATGTGGATGTGGGAAGGTAGTTGAGGGTTTTGGAGCATATCACTAAGAATTTTGAGCAAGCAAGGCATTAAGCAACACCTCATCCCTCCTTGATAGTATTGGCTTTTCCTATAGACTCAATGTGATCTTGGATCACTAAAATATAAAATGTAGAGTCTTTAGCTTCAAGCTTGAGCCAAACTTTTTGTCCTTAGAATTTTGAGGGATCCACTTTCCTCATCCATGCCATGCCATTCATTGAGCTTTTCCTGAAATATTAATCTTGGAATAATGTTAGCTCAATGAGCTATATGTTGTTAGGAATTACCAAAACCACCCAGGGATAGTTGCACTTTTAGAGGCACTTCCATTCCGCAGTACCAGCCGCCTCTGATAATCATACCATTGATCTTTCCTAATTAAATGTGTGTTCAACCTCAGTACCCTTAGCACCTTTGCTCTGGCAAGAAAGAACATGGCGAGTGTAATCTCCGGTGGGGTCCCTCAGTAGGAGTTCAAAGTAATATTTGAGAGATGTAGATCCACGCATTCGATGTGATTGTCGCTATCAACATCTTACACCGGGCCTAATATGCACTGCAAAAGAAGAGAACGTGTTAGTGCCTACATGCAGTTTTGAACAGTGCTACAAGCCCATTTGGTTTGCAGGATTTGTCAAATGCACCAACGTGCCATCTTCGATCTGTCATGATTAACATGGGCATTAATTTGATTACAATCTAGAAACATGTAGCCTTCTTCACAAGAGATTGGATTGGATGAAAAATTCCCTAAGAAAACTAGTGCAGATGAATCCAAAGGAGAAATGCTTATGGACGATTGTAACCATATGAATGAAGCAACCAATATGGGGTGGGGGTGTATGTCCTAAAATCCTCCAAAATTCCTTCAGAAATCGTAGTACATAGTCATTGTAAACTTGGGAAAAGGTGCAAAAAATTGAACTCCCTTATGGTTGACATTTAACAGGAAAGGAACATCACCTCAATATACACCTTCTTCAGGCACAAAAAGCATCTCAGACAACTGAAAACTTGGTCCTGGTTGGGGACGACAGATTCTAGTGCCAATACCTTCACTGTGCCCAGAGTCTGGGTGAAGCTTCACTGGATGACAGACGAACATACATCTTCAAAACTAGTTATAATGTTGATACCAAGAAGGAGAGGTATATAAGGTGACTGTTGTACCTGAAAGTTGTAGTATTTGACAGACAAGTAACCCACCACTTTCAATTTCAGCGCATAAATGACATTGATTCTTGTTGGACCTTCATGATCAACTACAAGTAATCTCTCAAGTGAAGGTGTGTCCTGGATGACCATATTGTGGTCCACATTTGTGATCTCTTGTTGTAGCACCAGCAACACACATAAATAGTGTGGAGAGTCCTGGAGGTGATGTGCAAGGTACTCGACCAATTCATCGCCTGAAGACGAAGGAACTCGAGTGCAGTACAACCATGGAGCAGGTGCTCCATGTCATCCTTTGGGATGCGGACGGTGACGAGCTCGAGGTGCTTCAGTCGTGGTAGAAAAAGAGCGGGCGCGTCATTAAGGGGGGGTGGCAACTTGGAGAGGTGCAGCGTGGCTGCGAAGCGGAGAACGGACGTTGGCAGCAAGCTCATATGCCCATCATTATAACCTAGCTTCTCGAGCTGATCTATGGCGCGGGATCGGAACCACTCGTCAAGCTTGGCTCGCTCCTTGCCATTGGAACGGAACTTTCCCGTTATAAGGCCTTTGATTGGGCCATGGTGACTGCCGATGATTTGGGAGAACGCATCCAAGCTTTGGCGATAGCCATGGCAGAGCTTGTGGGCATGGAGGAGGTCAACAGGGGTGCGGAGCCATAGGGTGCGCCACCGCTGGGAAACGACGGCTGTCCTTGCCCGATTTCTGATTGGGAGGAGGGATATGATGACAATCAACATATCATCGAGGAGGTTGTTGATGAAGTCTAGGCCTACTGGAGTCGCTTGCGGTTCTTTCTTGACCCGCCTCTGCTTGTTGGCAGCCTCGTTCTCCACCTCGTCGGCGGGGACGGGAACCTCTCTCTCCATATGCACGCCGTGCTCCGATGCTTCGGCAGCTCCGGCGTCGCCACTCCCTCTGATGGGGCGCTTCAGCGGCATTCTCATACACTGACAGCTTTGAGGACTCAGAGCGGCGTCGAGGATGCGGGCGGAGAGAGAGGAATTGTGTGTGTGGTGAGGATGGGGGGTGCGGCCTCTCGGCGGCGCCATCAATATAGAATAGTGGGAGTGAGGCGGGCGACGCTCCAAGGCTGTCTCGCTTCTCGGTGAGAACGACTGCTTAATCTCTAATATGAATGAAATATATGCTTAATTACTGAATTTTAGTTGCAAAAAATAGATGGTGATATTGATTTTTATCTGCATATTTTGACAAATCGCAGTGTCTCTTGGCTTAGCGCCAAAGTCTGGCTTTAATTTGCATACCGTAATCTGAACTGTTTGCATTGAAGAGATGCACAGATCCTGCATTGAACAGCTTGTACGCTTCCCGGTGAGCCTGCGCACCGGACTGCGGTCGCACGCCTCCTGTTCAGTCAAGCAGCTGTCCACACGGCACCTCCTATAGCCATTAAAACCAAGACACGTGTTGTCATGTGAATGGTTAACCAAACGCACATGGTTTGAATTATACAAACGTTTGAGATATTAAAGTGGCAGCTATTTTTTTCAAAATGCCTTTGTTGGCTGTCATTATTCGAGTGCGCCTTCTCTCAAAATGGACACGAAAAATAGCATAGCATGTCAGGTTCCCTTCCATGATAGCATGCCAAGTTTTATGAATTTCAGACGAGTTTTGGATTTACTAGAATTTAAAAACCAGACATCTCAATGTTTGGCCGGCAATCAATGGTGCCCTGCTATTTGAAATTCATTCTCATTTCTTGCAAGGGATCTAAGCATGCACCCAAGGACACAGATTTGATTTTTCAACAAATTTATATGCAATGGAGCATGCGCATGTAGTTCAAATTTGAATTATGCACATAAATGCATTGAAAACTCACGTAATGCATAAAAATGTCCAAATGAACACCGAAAAATCACAAAAATTCACACAACACTCCTGTTGTTCTATGTTGACACGCGAAAAAAACTTGAAAGCAATAAGAGGCAATGGATATCGTTTCGTCCCCAAAGGTGGGACGTTCCCTACCGAAAACCATCATGCTTGTTGTGAGAAGCTCCGGTTTGTGATAAGCCTATACCCAAACATGCCCCAAATGGGACAAAATTTGTACCACAACATGTTGATGCCGCTCCATGATAGCATGCCAAGTTTCCTGAATTTCAGACGAGTTTTGGATTTACTAGAATTTAAAAACCAGGATCTCACTATTTTGTCGGCAATCAACGGTGCCCTGGTGTTTGAAATTCATTCTCATTTCTTACATGGGATCTAAGCAAGCACCCAAGGACACAGATTTGATGTTTCAACGAATTTATATGCACTAGAGCATGCGCATATAGTTCAAATTTGAATTATGCACATAAATGCATTGGAAACTCAATTAATGCATAAAAATGTCCAAACGAACCCTGAAAAATCACAAAAATTCACACAACACTCGTGTTGTTCTATGTTGATATGAGAGAAAACTTGAAAGCAATAAGAGGCAATGAATATTGTTTCGTCCCCAAAGGTGGGACGTTCCCTACTAAAAAGCATCATGCTTGTTGTGAGAAGCTCCGGTTTGTGATAAGCATATACCAAACCTGCCCCAAATGGGACAAAATTTGTACCACGGCATGTTGATGCCGCTCCATGATAGCATGCCAAGTTTCATGAATTTCAGACGAGTTTTGGATTTACTAGAATTTAAAAACCAGGCATCTCATTGTTTTGCCGGCAATCAACGGTGCCATGGTGTTTGAAATTCATTCCCATTTCTTGCATGGGACCTAAGCATGCACCCAAGGACAAATATTTGATTTTTCAACGAATTTATATGCACTGGAGCATGTGCATGTAGTTCAAATTAGAATTATGCACATAAATGCATGGAAAACTCACTTAATGCATAAAAATGTCCAAATGAACCCTGAATAATTCCAATTCTTTTATGATCACTACAGATAAAAGGTCTAGGAATTCAAACACCATCCATGGCCGCTGTGACCCCATTATGCAATTCAAATCAAGACCAAAAATCAAGTAGATCCCACACAGTTTATTATAACCAACCGTGTGAGATGCAGCACAAAATATCTTCGGTCTGTGTCTAAATAAGGGACCATGTCTGATGACACTTTGCGCGCCAGTTTTTTGGCTGAAGCGATTCCAAATTTTCGACTTCCACAGAAATATCTACCTGCCCGCCCCCTCCCCTTACCAAAAGCCACATTTTCCTCCTTTCCGCCTTCCTTTCCAAGTTGAAACCTTCACTCCTTGCTTGCAGCGCCGCCACCTCCTCGCCGGCGACCCTCCTTCATGATGCTCGGCCTCGCCTATCCAAGCAGGTAATCCACACCCGACCCCCATCCTCCTCCTCCTTCCACAATCCACATGACCTGACCGCCGGCACGAGCGCGACACCTTCCACCCAAATTACCGACCCCTCCACCAAATAAGCGTCGGCCTAAGCCATGGTGCACGCAGTATAGCCAAGACCTCAAGGAGCATTTGGCAGCGGAGAAGCAAATCGCGGCCGCACGCACGGATGAGGTCGCGATGGATGCCATTCGTGCCAACCCCTAGATCTTGGAGGAGCACCTCGCCATCGAGGCCACCGTTGATGCCTCGCGCGCCGACGCCTTGGCGCGGTTGGCTGCTTTAAACGACAGTTCGTGGCGTTTTCTCGAGGCCACCATCGGTGCCTTCGACAAAGACTACGAGGTGTTTTCTCAGCGTGCACATGCTTACCTCATCTCGTGAGCCAGCAGGTTGGTGCCCGAAGCGGCTGAGGCAACTCACCACTACAACGAGGGCACCCATGATGCGGAGGCCTCGCCCTCTTCCATGTCCAAGGAGCCAATCATCATTGATATCTCCGACAATGAGGAGTTGCTTGTCTTATTAGCTCACTATAAGGACCCATGTTCATTTTGCTAGCTACTGCCTTTCGTTAACAAATTCTAGTGAATTGTGCTATCAAATTTTACCATGCAATCTTCTTGATGTAGGGTAGGAACCCTAATCAGCCGATCTTTCACGAAAGGAGCGGATCCCGTGATGAACACGAAGAACATGAGGAGGGAAACGAGGGAAAACACGTGGAAAACACAAGAGAGATACTCAAACCAACATGAATGATCACACAAGTGCTAGATCCTCGAGACACGATAGGAGATACAAGATCCAAAGTCAACAACGGACGGTACAATGGTAGCCGGTCTTCTCCGTGAGGAGGTCTAGAGGTTCTTCCCGTAAAGGGGTCTTGAATCCGCTTGGGGGATCTTCTCCATAGGAGGCGCAATCTCCGAGGAGAAGGTAACCAAGTGGATGAGCAAAGCTCTCACACGAAATATGAGCTAATCCTTTGCTAACCCTAACTAGGAGGAGGTGGAGGAGTATATATAGTCTAGGTCCACGAAGGGGTAAGTGGGAGAGGGATACATGGGCCTTGGGCCCGAACACTGTGCGCAGACAGGTACCGGACGTCCGCTGAGGACCGGTCGTCCGGTGGCTCTCCGGCGGCTGGACGTTCGGTAGACGTCGGACGTCCGCTCGATCTTGCTTGGACGCTGGAGTGCCGGGTTTCCGGAGGTGGCCGGTTGTCCGGTCGTCGGACGTACGCTCATTTGGCTCGGGTGCGAGATCGCCGGTCGTCCGGTCCGGGCCGGTCGTCCGGTGGTTCTTCAGGCGCCGGACGTCCGGACCCGATCGGTCATCCGGTGGCTGGAGCTTCTTCCGCAGCTCTTCTTCTTGTTCCTCGTGCTTGGTGTCCTTGCCTTCTTGTCCATGGGCTTCCTCTTGGTTCCTGGTCATGCATAGCACACATGTTGGAGGTAGTAGCCATGTCTCACATGTAGAAAGTGAAAGTTTGGAGAGAGCGAGTTCACCTTGTGTCCAATGGCGTATGTTCGAGGTCTCGTCATATGTCCTCTTGGGGCTTGGAGAATAGTCAGAGTGTACATGGGGATGAACGTGGGATGCTCTGCATCATCTCCCCCCCCCTTGGGAAAGATCCGACCTCGGATCATGATCCTCATCACCATGGAAACGGTAGTCGTGGACGGACTTGTAGTTGGACAGAGTGGAATACGTTGCGCAATCCAAGTACTCCAAGGTGTCGCCGGAGTGGTATACATGCAAAAAGAGCAAACACAAACGACACTCAGAAATATGGTGGTTAGTGCACACAAAGTGTCCATCATGTAAGAATGAGTCCGTTCGGCAAGATTGTGCGAGAGAAAGCACATGAAGCTTAGCAAGATGATGTGGAATGAGATGTATCATGCATGGGAGCAAAAGCATTCATTGTGCACACAAATGTGTTGTGAATATGATCAATGCAACCTCGGTGCAAAATGATGTCATAGTGAGATGGTTTATCAATAGCATGAATATGGCAATGGATGCTCAATATGATTATGTTATCATGCAATTGATGGTAGGTAATATGATCATGACACTACAAAAAAAGTACACTTCCGTCATGATACGTGTTTGTCACAGTAGGTCGCTTTTTTTGTCATGCATGTACATCCATGACAAATTTATGACAGAATCAAGATAGTCATACCTGTGCTGTCGTAGAAGTGTTCCATGCCATTACCAAAATTATCATCATGGAAGTGTCCACTTCCATGACGATAAATCGTGCATCACAGAAGTGCTTTTGTCAAGGTTGACCGACACGTGGCATCCACCGTAACGGAATGTCGTTAAGCTATCGGGTCGGGTTTTGGATCCGATAACCCATTAACAGCCCCGACCAATGGGGATTTTCCACGTGTAAAATCATCGTTGGCTAGAGGAAACACGTGTTGGCTCATCGTCGGGACAGATGTCATCCACTCACTGGACAGAATGCGCCTATGATATGTCGACACGTGGCACGGCCCAACAAGTTTAAATGGGTCGGCCCACCTAAAGGCCCACAAGATTTTGCGGACCATAATGGGCTGGCCGAGCTAAAGGCCCACGAGATTTTGCGGACCATAATGGGCTGGCCCAGCTGAAGGCCCACAAGATTTCACGGGCCATAATGGGCCGGCCTAGGTAAAGGCCCACAAGATTTTCGTGTGCCATAATAGGCCGGCCCAGGTAAAGGCCCACAAAATTCTTGCGGATCATAATGGGCTGGCCCAGCTAAAGGCCCACGAGATTTCGCCGACATTAATGGGCTGGCCCAGCTGTAGGCCCACAAGATTTTGAGGACCCTAGTAGGCCGGCCCGTTAACTGGCTGCCATGTTTTGGGCCAAATGTCGGCCCATATTTGATCCGGTCTATTAATGGCCTGCCACGCTCCGGGCCTAATAATGGCCCATATGAGATCTGGCCCGTTAAAAGCCTACCAGGTTCTGGGCCAAATTAGGGCCCAGATCAGGTCCGGCCCTTTAAGAGGTTTTGGGCCTAATTATGGCCCATATCAGATTCGGCCCGTCAACTGGACACTATGCTTTTGGGCCCACTTGCTAAAGGCCCACTTAGTAATTCAGCCTGATATTAGTTTTGGCCTATTAAGGGCTTGTTTAACATTTTGGCCCTATATTAATTTCAGCATGTTAAAAGCCCGTCATATAGTTGGGCCTAACTACGACCATGTTTGCATCCGGCCTGCTCGCAGCCGATATCTGATTGGGCCAAACAAGGACCGAGACAATTTTTCGGCCTGTTAAAAGCCCGTGATTTGATTCACACAATCATGGGTCGGGGTTCATCTTGGGCTGCTACCGGCCCATGAGCTGATCGGCACGTTTCAGGCCCAACCTACATCGTGATTGCATGACGGCCCGATTATGTACCGTAATTTTATGGTTTGGCTGGTTTACTGCGAAGACAGGATATATATATAGTAAAATAACTACAGCATCGTGAATAAGCAAAAACCTATACTATACAATAAAGAAATTACGACATATTACATCCACTGGGCATCAAAGTTCGCCACTATGATAATAAAGCACAAGCAGACAGCAGATTACATACACTGGGCATCAAAGATCGCCACCAGTGCAAATAAACACGCCAACAAAATAATATACAAAACCGACAGCACTTCAATAGAGTTCAAGAAAGGTTAGCCCTGCTGGGGAGCTGCAGCGCAAGCAGCTGAGCAAGATGATGAGACTGCGCTTGTTCAACACTTATATCTTCCACACTCTGAAAGATAAACAAGCAGACAGATGATAGGTTTTGCACATAAAACTATCAGTGCTGACAATTCATCACATTTCTTACTGACGAATAAAGTTACACAGTTTAAATTTGCATTAACACAATATGGTATTGTTCAGGTCAAGACATGGCAGGAAATGACATTGTGGAGGAGTTGGCAGCTTCACGACACCACTGGATTACAGATCAAGAACTCATAAGTATCAATGGTTAGTGTGCTGTCAATTTATACCATTTCAGATTGGCAAATAAAGAGACGGTTTAAATAATAGTAGAATGATATGACATTGTTCATAGTTAAGACATTGCAGAATATGGCATTGTGCTGTGGTGGGTAGGTTCACCACACCACTGGATTACGGATGAAGAACAGAAGCATACATGCAGTGCAAAAGAAGATCACTTGCTCTGTATAGTTTAATTTACATGGTATGAAGAAGGAAGTTGGTTATAAAACTGAAAACTTAAATTGAGAAAGGACAAACTTTTGTTTATGAACTACATAATAAACTTTAAACAAGCAATTTGATGCAAACACCAAAAATAAACAGTTGTTGCAGTCATGCCTAACCAAATATATACAACAAAGTTTGAAGGCTTGAGATGGACAAACTTACATTATTGGTGAAGACAGGCTCTATAAAGGCCTTGTCCGATGGGGGGGCAATTCAAGAAGTTTACCACATAATCTTCTTCAAAAGCATTGCCTTTATTCTACATTTTGTTAAGAGTAAATATAGATGCGATAATATACGAAAAAATGGAGAATATTTAAGATAAGATGAAGAGTGATGCTACATAACCAAGTAGCTATAAATGTAAGTGCAGCGATACAGGCAAAAGGTACAGTCAAGAGCAATGCAAAGCTAAACTTCTTCAGTACCAACCTTATGGTAAGAGTAAATATAGATCTGATGTGTAGAAAATAGAGGGCAAAGGAAAATAAGCTGTAGAGTGATGGTACATGAACAACTACCTGTCATTATAAGTACACTGATAAAGGACAGCATGTACTTACAAGAACAATGCAGAGCTAAAAAACATTGGCATTGGATATATTCTACACTAATGTAACCATTCATACAGATTAGCTAATTTGGAGCGAACAATTGATAAGCAAGCTATCATGCATACTGCTATCACATAATGAACCAGGTATGTATGCAAGTACAGTGATACAGGACAACAGGTACTAACAAGAGCAAAGCAACGGGCAGCATATTTGCGATATCCTGTCGTTCTTGTCAAACCGGAATTCTTCTTCGAGCAGATTTCCTGCAAAAAAGATCCGTAAGGCACATGCGGAAAAGTAGAAGTTCAAATTGTCATGTGATTTCATAGACAGTACCTCATCCTGGGAACGAGACCAGTGCATAAAAAGGTTTTTCCATTCAATGTCTTCTAAATTTAGCACAGGAGACTTCACCGGAAATTCGTTTATAGACTTGCCATCAAAGTGTGATTTCCACAGGTAACACCGATACTGCTGCAATCCTTCCTTGAAAAGCACAAGCAAGCTTTGCTCGTCATGACTATCCAGATTGACCCTCGCCTAGTTAAAACAATGTAATGTAAATCATTCATGTGTTCAATCAGCAGAAAACAGGAAAATAATAACCATGAATAATAGCACTTACACATAAGTTGGACAGGAAGATGTGAAAATGGTGTTTGTCTTCACAATAATCTTCCCATGATGGGAATATATGCATGTAGTCCCTAACAACATTGAGAGCATTGTCTTTTAAACTGGGAATAAATGGAATGGGGTTCCAATCTGCAGGAATTGGCCGTCTCTGTGGTTGGGATAGGTCTTCGGCCAGTGGACTTGCTGTACTTTTTGCTGGAGTGGGATTTTTCTATGATACAGCTAGTGCTATGGCAAATGAAATCGGTATACCTTTTGCTGGAGTGCAGGTCTTGTGTGGTGGGGCTAGTGGTGTGGCCAGTGAAGTATGGGTACAGTCTACTGGAGTCGGTCCTACGTTTTGTGTCACTGGTTATACAGCCAATATAAGTGGGGTGCTGTCTGATTTCTCCGGCACCACCACGTTTTTCAAGGACTTTGCTGGTGCTCCTTTAGGTTCGGCAATCACCCTCTTCCTTTTTGATGTCTGATGCACAAGAACAACATTTGAGTGGAAAAACATGGTATGATGACAGATGGAATATGTATTGATAATGGATGGGCATGGCATCTCGACATATATGATGAGTAAACTAAGCAGATGGCAGTGCAACAAAGTAGAAGAAATGCAAAACAACATATGCAAGATACCCACAATCAATAAAACATTGCCAAATTAGAACTGGCGCCTTGATGGGTGAACAGGACAGGCCATCTGCCTTTGACTCCTCAAGGTTAGAATAGTCATTAGGATGATATTCTGAACAAGAATCAACAGGTGGGGAGCATATGAATTTCATTGCATCCAGAATGGCACTCAATGCCTTGGTGCCAATTTTGTAAGTCATTGGAGTGTTTAGCTTCAAGAGTGGACTGCTGCTAGTGCGACACAAAGCAGCTACACAGATCATAGTGTAGATATAACGGGAAAACCTTAAGCATCAGAGTAAAATCAGCAAAGTGGAACTTGCTGGAATATATGTGCTAGTATTGCCGGTACGGCTAGAAAGGCTTCGGATACTAGCTCTCTTCAAGTGAAGGTGCGGTACTGTTAATATCAATGTAACTCTCAAAGGCGACACAGCTCCCCGCATTTCCTTTCTATTCTTATAGGATTCAAGTGGGCAGGCCACTACAAATCCTATTCCTATGTTTACAAGATCCTGCGAATCAAAGAGGCTCAAAGTGTCCATCACAACCGACCGTATAGACCTCTACACTGCAAATGTCCCTGCTCATCTTCAGTACAAGGAACATATTAACTACTATCATACTCCCTCCGTTCCAAAATATAAGTCTTGGTAGAGATTTCCACTATGGATCACATACAGATGTATCCAGGTACATTTTAGAGTGTAGATTCACTCATTTTGCTCCATATGTAGTCCATGGTGGAATCTATACAAAGACTTGTATTTAGGAACGGAGAGAGTACATATTAAAGAAGAACGGAAGAGGAACATGGTAAAGAAGAGCAAGCAGATTTTGGATAATAAAATGTTGGTTGCAGAGTGCCCACACATGATGAACCAGAGCGCATTAAGAATGCAACTCCTAGCTGTCTCTCGACCATTTCAGGCGGTTGGATGAAGATCCTACATCTCCTAACCCTTCTTCTTCCTCCTCTCTGATTCTTCCCATACAGAACACCGCACGGGCCGCCGGCCGGACCACCGGCCCCCACCACCTATGTTCCTCCACCACCCCCACCCCCCCCCCACCCGCGTCGAGTTTTCTTCGTTCGGCGAGGCCCCACAACC